>NC_141102.1:11427500-11947500 GCF_041138505.1 Cibotium barometz | reverse complement strand
GGGTAGGTAATTGGCAGTGCATGGTGCCTGCAGTAACCGTGAGCTTAGGCCACTCAGCAGTTTCTTACTATCCTAACCTCAGTGCTTTGCCATGATACTCACACATTGTCACATGCTTAGGTGGTGTTTTAAAGTGAGTCATGTGTGACCATAAACAATTTGGTCTTAGCAAGGCACCTGAGGTCAATATTTTTTTGCATGCATGATGATGTAACTGTGTTGCAGTTTGCCTCTTGGTAAGTCAAGAGCACACAACATTTTCTACCGTTTTATTGGCTGCCCAACCATAGCTTGCTTTTGCCTATGCATTGCTACATTCACGCTCTTCCTTTTGTTGCAAAGAACTTGAGATATTATTCTTCTTAACACACACACACTTACATTTGTGGTTAAGTTCTAGACTCTAGCTTTGTATAAAACTATGGTTGGGTGGAGAGTTCACTAGTGTGTTTGGTGTTTTCTTACTGCTTTGTGGTTCTAAAGGTGGTTAGGAATGCCAATTCTCATGGGTGTACTATGTGAACTCTATAGCAGGTATGTAGTCAAAGTTTGCAGTTTATCTTGGTTATGGAGTATGTGAGTAAAAGAACCCAATAGGGGCATACAATCACTACACTGCATGTTGAGGCACTGCACTTTCTTGCAACTTGAGGCGGCTATGTGAGTTTCAAAAGCTCCTATAGATAACGCATCAGTTCTTTTTAGTGAACTCTATAGCAGGTATGTCGAAGTATGTGGGTAAAAGAAGCCAATAGGGTGTGTAAACATGCATACAATCACTACACTGCATGTTGAGGCATTGCACTTTCTTGCAACTTGAGGTTAAAACCTTTTGTATCAAGGCCTCTGTGAGCAAACCTTAGGAAGGCATAGATAAAAACTTGAATAGTTGTGTTGAGGAGATTTAGCAAAGTGATCTAGAGTAGGTAAGTTGCTATTTTCAAGTGGAACTAGGTGGCAGTATTCGTGCTGCATGGTGGGAGTGTGAAGGGTCCTTATTTTTTGAGTAATATATGTTACTTTGTGACAAATCCTGACTCATGTTCTTTTCTGATATTTGTCTTCGTCGCCGTGTTGTTAGAGAGATGATGATATGCGTTTAAGTATCTTGTTATTGCTGAGAGCATCTACGTATCAAGTGCTGGAGATTATCTTAAAGCTGCACATCATATTGTGTGTAATTCGCTGCTGCTCTGATCGTGATAAGCACATATATGTGTGCTGCTCTGTATGAAAGCACATGCGACCTCTCTGCTGCCAGGTTAGGCTTGGTTACTAAACATGTGTGTTGTGCTTAAACTGCATGCCTCGGGCACAAGGAAGGTCGGATCCAGCATTACAGCTGCTGCTCTTGAAGTGCATCATGCCAAACGTGTTACTGTGAGAGGAGAAGAGAGCTATTGTGAACATCTTTTTGGTGAAAGATTACTGCAGCCAACTTCTTATTTGCATACTGTCCTGGGCAGTGATCTTTGTGGCAGGGTGCGCATCTGAGTGTATACTGCTACTGTTGATTGTGAGGTGACACGTACTCTCCTCATCATGATGTTAGTCATTTTTCAAGTGCATCTTTTGTTCATGAATCATTTCAGTTGTGAAGAGCTGGCCGCTTGTGTTGTCATGTCCTTAAACTTTATATGTTCAAACCTTTTTGCATGTGATATCAATCCATGGATGTCTCATTTCTAACATGTGAGGCTCCAGAGTCAAGCCAGTGACCCACCATGTGCATCACTATTCATGTTACTTTTTGCACTTTCCTAGTGCCTTGATGTTCAAATTTCAACATATATTGATTTGTCCATCCACGTAGTCTGATTTCCTTAATTTGTGTAATAAGCACTTTGAATCAGTTACATTGTTCACTTTGGTGGGTTAAATCGAGTTGTTATGGATGTTGGGCTTCATTGTGGATAACCTTACGCTGAACAAGTGTCAAAAAACCTTTTATTCTGGTAGAGTGCCAAAACTTTCTGGTAGCAAACACAATGACGTATTGGGTCCTTGTTACTGCATTGATTCAAGAGCCTGTTATGGGGCAGGCTTTGAAGAGGATGATTATGCCTTCTGCATTATTAGGGTCAAATTCTTGGAGAGCTTCCTCAAAAGTGGGATGCTTAAGCTGTTTCACATATTATTTCATCTCGAGCTGCAAGGTCTTCCACTAAGTCCTTTTGATTTGTCCAACTGAACATTGAGCATGCGTGATAGGGTCATGATGTTTATGCTTTGTCTCAAACTGATACCACAACATCACAGCATATAAGTTAAAGTTTTTCATTCCTTGGTCTTCTCGAGACTCGTCCGTTTGCAATACCTTGAAGTAGGGTCACTTCGGAGGGTGCTTAAGAATGAGCCGATCTGTCCATGGGGATGGGCCCTCTTGTTGGCCTCAGCCGGGTTCTGGCCATCACTAATGGTCTCCTATTCTTCCTCTCTCTGCAAGCATTGAACCTTCTTAGCTTCTTTGCATTGCCGGCAAAGTGCTTGTGTGGCTTTACAAATACTTGTTGGATAAGATGTTAGACAACAGAAGAGAACTTTTGATCAAAGAGTCATGTTAGCTTCTCTCTTGTGCAACATAGTACAATTTTTTGTTTTGTTAGTACAACTCTAGATTCTCTCAGAAAAAAAAAACCCTCAAAAATGAATGTGTGGGAAGGCCATATATTTTCATAGGGTTCAAATTAAAAAAGTGAATCTAGATACATTTTACTTATAAGAAATCGTTAAATAACGCAAAACCCTAAAAAAATGAATGCTTATCTATCTCTATGCCTTGGGTTGTAGGAAATGCTTTCCGTCTTCACTGGTAAGTGTTTCACGTGTATGCCTGGTTGTGGATTGCTGATGGGTTTTGCAGGTGTAGTGTTATGTGTCTGCCTTGTCTCACCAACATCCGATATGAACCAGATAGGATCAGAGATTGGAGCACAGGTGCTTTGGGCAGTGTGGACTGTAGCAAGGCTTGGGGAGCAAGGGGAAAAACCCTGTCGGCTGCATGACTTGGTGTTGTCGGCTGTACCAGAGGGGGCAAGGTGGCTGCAGGCGCTCCAGAGGACAAGGCGGCAGTGGCGACTAAGGATCGAAGAAGACCACCAGTCGGGCAGCGCTGAAAAGGGGCATTTAAAGCATATAAGACTGGCTGACCAGCAGTCGGCCAGTACACCAAGTATCCAAGACTACTATAAAAGGAATAGTGTGCTCATAGATAGAACCATTCAATCCTCTAGGGATTGGGTCTTAGGGGTCCAAGTAGGGACCAGATCCAGGGTGTTTACCACCTTTTATGAATGCAGCGTAGGGCTGTAGCAAAGTACCCTTTTTGTACCATATGAAATATATTGAATTTCCAGCACATCTCTCTCTCTCTACTCTCTCTACATATCTGCGTTTTGCATCAGATGGTTTCCAAGAGTGTTTAGGGCTGAAAGAAGACTCCCAGAGCTTCCGCGTGTTACATTGGTATCAAAGCATCAGGCTCAGCAAAGCTAAACACTGATTCAGTCCCATATGATGGTGTACAGGTCCAAGGTACAGGAAAGTACACGGAGACGAAGCCCAAGGCAAGGAACACAGAATCGAGAAGAGCTCCTAGGAGGTTTGTTGGTGGTGTTCCACAAAGCCAGAGGGGATGGTAGTCGTGTGAGCCAGATAGGTTCTCGGGCAACGGTCCCAAGGGAGGTTTGTCCTCCAAGGGGTGATGTGAGAGTGCCAGACTCATTTCTCAGGAATGAAGACCAAGACAGTGTTCAGAGTTAGGGCAAGAATGGATTGTGGACTAGATGGAACCAGATGCATAGATCTTAGTCTGTGTCAGAGTAGTTTGGAGACCGGGCCAGGCTTTCAGAGAAAAGGGTTGCCATGGATGGATGGATGACAGAGGGACTTCGGGAAAAAGAATGGGATGATGACAGTCATCCAAGAACAGGTTGGAATCCCGTCATCAAGTTTAGCAGAGGGGGATGTCATGTGCATCATCAATGCCATGGACAATTCTCAGGTGCTGATCTAGAGAGGCAGCCAGATAAAGACTATGAACCAGATAGGATCAGAGATTGGAGCACAGGTGCTTTGGGCAGTGTTGACTGGAGCAAGGGGAAAAACCCTGTCGGCTGCATGACTCGGTGTTGTCGGCTGTACCAGAGGGGGCAAGGCTGCTGTAGGCGCTTCAGAGGACAAGGCGGCAGTGGCGACTAAGGATCGAAGAAGACCACCAGTCGGACAACGCTGAAAAGGGGCATTTAAAGCATATAAGGCTGGCTGACCAGCAGTTGGCCATGCTGGTCGGCCAGTACACCAAGTATCCAAGACTACTATAAAAGGAATAGTGTGCTCATAAATAGAACCATTCAATTCTCTAGGGATTGGGTCTTTGGGGTCCAAGTAGAGACCAGATCTAGGGTGTTTACCACCTTTTATGAATGCAGCCTAGGGCTGTAGCAAAGTACCCTTTTTGTACCATATGAAATATAGTGAATTTCCAGCACATCTCTCTCTCTCTCTCTCTACTCTCTCTACATATCTGCGTTTTGCATCAGATGGTTTCCAGGAGTGTTTAGGGCTGAAAGAAGACTCCCAGAGCTTCCGCATGTTACATTGGTATCAGAGCATCAGGCTCAGCAAAGCTAAACACTGATTCAGTCCCATATGATGGTGTACAGGTCCAAGGTACAGGAAAGTACACGGAGACGAAGCCCAAGGCAAGGAACACAGAATCGAGAAGAGCTCCCAGGAGGTTTGTTGGTGGTGTTCCACAAAGCCAAAGGGGATGGCAGTCGTGTGAGCCAGATAGGTTCTCGGGCAACGGTCCCAAGGGAGGTTTGTCCTCCAAGGGGTGATGTGAGAGTGTCAGACTCATTTCTCAAGAATGAAGACCAAGATAGTGTTCAGAGTCAGGGCAGGAATGGATTGTGGACTAGATGGAACCAGATGCATAGATCTTAGTCTGTGACAGAGTAGTCATAGTAACATGGGATGGGGAGCGGGGACGGGGACGGGGACGGGGATTCCTGGGAACCGAGACGAGGAACGGGGGACGGCATGGGATGGCATACAAAATATATTTTAAGTAAGCACTCATTTAAGAAACTTAACAATACTAAAACAAAGTGTCCTTTCAAAATATGCCTCAAAGGGAGTCGTGTTCGGTACTGAAGTCATCGGAGACGGGTTGAGGATATGGACAGCCATAGCCACAGCCTCTCCCCAAAGTGGACGAGGAAGATCACGATGCTCCAGCATCGTCCTCGCCATCTCCACCACAGTCCTGTTCTTTCGTTCTACTACTCCATTCTCTAACGACGAACTTGTATTGGCCAGCTCCCTCTTGATGCCATGTTCCGCACAAAATCTCACGAAAGCATTAGAAGAAAATTCACCTCCTTTGTCAGCCCGGAGAGTCTTCACCTGCAAGCCAGACTCTTCTCCACCATCACATGCCACTCCTTGAACCGAGCAAAAGCTTGGTCCTTCTGAGAAAGAAAATAAACCCATGTGAATCTGGAACAATCATCAACAAGCAGCATAAAGTACAAGGAACCTCCCAAGGATGCTGTCTGCATAGGTCCACACAAGTCATTGTGTACCAACTCCAATGGTTTCGAAGCCCTCCTAGAAGCCTGCTTTAGAAAATATTCCCTGTGCTGCAATTACCACGTATGCAAGAATTGCAACGTCCTTGCTTGCTGCCAACATATGGCAAGCCAACCACCATTTGGTCTCGGAAAGCTCGCCGCAGTGCATCCACATTTAAGTGGCCAAACCGAAAGTGCCACAAGTCACCAACCTGAGAACCTGTCAAAGAGGAGAGTGCGGAGAGTTTGTATATACCATTCTCCACGCTACCTTCCCAAACAACCTGGCCAGTCTCGCGGTCTCGTAGAGCAACAGAATGCTCCTCAAACTCCACCCGGAAGCCAGTCTTGCATACCTCATGCACTGACAATAGATGAAAACCAAGTGTTGGGACGTAAAGAACATGAGAGGAATGCTTACCCCCTCTGCCATCGGGAATGATCTCCATCCTGCCCTCACTGTGTATCGGAATTGTGGAATTGTCGCCAATGAAAATGCGACCTGATTGCTGTTTCAGATCAAGAAAGAAGTCACGGGAAGGAGTCATGTGCCTGGAAGCACCACTATCGAGAATCCATTCTCGAGTATCCTTTGCAGTGAAGCCAATTGCCTCCTCGCTTGAAGAAGATGAAGCATCCATGTCCATAATCTCTAAGTGCACAAAGGTTGGAGTCTTTGTAGCTGAAGCTGAAGAATCAACACTCTTCCCAGTCCGCTCTTGGGACACTTCCTCCAATAGTGGCCTTTCTCGCCACAATCATTACAGGTCCTCTCGGCCTTCAGTTTCTCTCGGCCTTTAGTTTCTCTCGGTCTGAGTCGGGCTTCTTCACAGAAGACTTCTCTGATGAAGCCTTCCCTTTGCCCTTGTTGTTGTTATTCCGGCCTTTCGTCGACTATTGGCCAGTTAAGGCCTCATAACCTCCGCCTTGTGGAGGGTTCGTGAATCTTTCCTCTTGGTCCAAGACCATGGGCACAAGCTTCTCCCATGTGATGGTGCTGAGCCTGCCACTGGTAATCAACGAAGAGTAAAAAGCTGAGTACTGAGAGGGCAAATGTGACAGCAACGTTATGGCCATATCCTCGGATGATATCTCTTTCCCTGCTTGGAGAACTTCATGTGAAGAGCCTGCAGCTTGTTGATGTGCTCCCGCATTGTCGATGACTTTGCAGGATTCATCACCCGCATCTGAACTTCCAAGGAGATCCTCTTCATGGGCGATACCCTGTTGTAGAGAGAAGCCAAATGCTGCCAAATACCTTTGGCCAGCGTCATATGCTTTATGTGGTTGATCACCTGTGGTGTGCAATTGAGGAAGATGAAAGAATGGACTCTGGCATTGACACGATCCCATAACTGTGCCTGTGCCTGTGCCTCTCGTTCCTTCTGAATAGAGGGTAACTCCCCTTCCTCTAACTCCGGCCGTGGAACCCCAACAACAATGAAATCAGCAAGGTCGTAAGACTCCAAAACAGATTCCATCATTACCTTCCATATGCCGTAGTTGTTCCCGTCCAACTGACAATCCACTGGGAACGTGGGGAGTGTCGGGATCTTCACGTGCTTCTTAGCCATCTCAAGTAAATTTGCCATTGCGGGGGTGTAACTGAAAAGGGAGGGTGGGTGGGAAAAAATGAAGAACTAAACTTGCAAGTGGCTGTCCAGCAAATCAGCCTGGCTTCCGCTTGCTTCTCCTCTTCCCGTATGGCCCAAAACAGTCCTCCAATCAGCAACACAAACAGCCCCCCTCTTGTGCACACAGTTCCCAAGATCTTCCAAGAGCCTAGAGCTCTGATACCATGTTAGAATATGCAGCGGAGATGAAGACAAGATCTGAAAACACTAGAGCAAGTGCACAGCAGAAAAACATAGAAATGAGAGAGAGAGAGAAGCGTATAACTCTGCTATATACACAAGAAAATCCCGGATACAAGATACAAAGTGTGGGGAGGCAAGGGGCCATTTTATATGGCCCTAGGTGACCAGTCGGCTTGCTGAAAAGCAGCCGACAGCCACCAGAACAGCCACGACCTGCTCCTACCTCCAGTCGGCCAGTAGTAGAGGAAAGTCAGGGGCAGCAGAGTCAGTCAGCCAGCATCTGGATCAGCCGACAGGCATAGGACAGCCTCCCACGCCAAGGAAAAATAGGGAGAGGGGAAAAATGAGAAAACACCTAAATCGGGCGGGCACACCCACAACAGAGGCCCTGGTGTAAATATACAGACAGGAGATGGCTGCTAGCACCAGCCACACTACGTGTCATATTGTGCCCATGCCCTGAAATTTTCATAGACCGTTATGTTGTTTAGAACCCATGTGGCATAGAATTCCACACGTGCTTGCACATTCAGAGTATCTTGTTGAATGGACATCTCTTGAGGCTTATCTTGAAGATGCTTCAGCAACTAGACTGTGTAATCTTTAAATATGCCCTTGCTTTAATTCTATCATTTGTTTGCTGGGACCTAGTGCCTTGCCAAGGCCTTACTGCACTCTTAATCAAGGACACTGTGCTGTCGAGGTCCGTTCAAGGCAAAGAGCGATGTTGAGGATTGTATTGATGCATAATCATGCTGTCAATCAGAATTTCCCTCAATCCAAGTCCTTATACCTGGCCTTGAGAGTTTTCTTGCTTTGCATGGCTAGTAGCTTTATAATTTTCTACTTCAAGTAAGTAAGAATATAAGGTGCTCAATGTCTGAAAATGGCATTTTGTCCAGCCCTAAGAAGGGGATTTGTATTGTTGCATAATCATGCTGTCAATCAGAATTTCCCTCAATCCAAGTCCTTATACCTGGCCTTGAGAGTTTTCTTGCTTTCCATGGCTAGTAGCTTCATAATTTTCTACCTCAAGTAAGTAAGAATATAAGGTGCTCAATATCTGAAAATGGCATTTTGTCCAGCCCTAAAAAGGGGATTTATCTGGATTATTCTGGATTTATTAGATTTTATCCATCTTTTTTGTGTATTGCTGCTGGCCGACAGCCTCTGGCCTGGCCGACCAGCAGTCCCCTTGACTATATATAGCATTACCTCTTTATTCAGTCTCTTGTACCACTTCATAGATCATATCAGGTACCACGCGAGCAGCTGCTGTTGCTGCTGCCGGCACCTGCACATCAATTGCTTCCGGCACCAGCACATGAGCGTTTCACAACATCTCATGGGACAGCAGCCCTCTCTGCTACACAGAGCATACCTGCATTTTACATCTGCTCATGGGACAGCAGCCCTCTCTGCTACATAGAGCATATCAGGGTTTTATCTTCAGCTCATGGGACAGCAACCCTCTCTGCTACACTTCAGCACATCAGTGTTTTATCTTCAGTTTACACTTTGGGACAGCAGCCCACTCTCTGCTACAACACACCATCGTTTTTCTTCTTTACCACGGGACAACAGCCCTCTCTGCTCACCATCTCACATCATTGGGACGGCAGCCCTCTCTGCTTATCTTGACCATCTCACACCACTTGGGACGGCTGCCCTCTCTGCTCCTCCCCATCCCTCAGGTATTGCAGCACCCTTGTTACCAGAGCTTGCACCACTTCCACCACTCGGGACGGCAGCCCTCTTTGCTCCTCACCACCCCTCAGGTATAGTTGCACACTTGTCACTAGAGTTTGCGCCACTCGGGATGGCAGCCCTCTCTGCTCTTCATCACCATTCAGGTACCGCAGCACCCTTGTAACCAGAGTCTGCACCATCATCATTGACATCATCCTCACTTTAGCTTCCGCTGCCCACTACCACCTTGGAGTGCCTCTGCATCCACCAACATGAGTCTTCGACACTGACCACCTCTCGGAGTGCTTTTGCCTCACATCGACGCGAGCCTTCGTCACCCGACACCGTCTTTGCTTCTGCACTGGTCTCAACGTTTCCTCACATGAGAGGGCCTCTTGTACATATTTTCACTCACCATTATATATACACTCACTCACCCATTTCATGTTGTGTTGTTTTGCTTTGATCTCTCGCACATTTGGTCCTTTCGTCCTTTGCTCTCATAACTAATTTTGCAATGCCTATTCATTTTTACAAAGTCTTGCTTAAAATTGCTTTAACAATCTTTGGATAGACCTATCTTTTTATGTGGCATTTGCTAACACGTGCCTATTGAAAGAATTGGCTTGCTAAGCCCGTGGATTGTTCTTGAATAAATTCCTGAAAGGGAGCGGGGCTTGTTTCCCGCTCAGTGTGTGTGTCTTGTGCAAAGTTCCCTAAACCCTTCTCTCTCTTCCTCTATCTTCTCTCTCTATATTTCTCTCTCTTGGATACGTGGTGGAATTTGTCACATAGTGCAAAACAAGAAATGAAAATGGAATCTCAGTTCCACTCTAATGATGATACTTTCTCATTGAATCTTGACTAGATGACTTGCTATCAAGATTGTTATGGACTAAAGAAGATGTCAATTGAATTGGGCATTCTATCTTTGTAATAAGTTTTTAACAATTTAAGAAAAAACACATGCATGAATTGAATGCACTATCTCCTCTTTGATTTTTCTAGTTATTTTTTTAGTAGTAGTATAGGAATTCTTCAAAGTGTGTACAAAAACTTCTTTGGAAGCTCCATGGAAACTTGTCACTACAGTACAAGATAGTAGGGAAGATGTATAGAGACATAGAGTTTCTGAGCACCTTTCAAGCAATTGCATGTGAGTTTCATAATGCTAGCATCACTGATTGGAACTGGGAGGAGAAGGGTGATGTCTGTGTGTGAGGTGCTTGGGGTGGTGGGCAGGCCGACAATAGTGATTAAGCAAAGCAGTCAACCCAACTTTTGTATTCAATGATGCAAATAGGCTTGTGTTCAGCCCCAAAAGTTTTCCATACTATATGGCCTTCCATAGCTGATCCCTCTCTGTTAATCCTCAAAGTGTGCGACCACATGGGCAGTACACTCACACAGGCAAATCTATCCGTATAGCTGTCCAGAGGTTGTCCATACAGTTGCGCAGGGCTGTGCATTGAGGAGAAGGGCGCTGATGGCTGATCGGTGGAGTGCAGAAGGCTGCCCACGATTTCTGCTAAGGGGACATGTTTGCGATTTATGGCTGGCCACTCTTTTCAGATTGTGAAAGCACTAAAAGCTGATACTTATAATTCTTACTTACCTTAGCTAGTGATACGTGTCCAGTCTTCTAATCAGGCCACCTTCTTGGAAGAAGTATGTTCACACCTAGTGGGTTAATTCTAGAGACCTATTTTCTTTATGGCAAGATAAGAGCAAGCATTTCTTCTTTAAAAAAAAAACAATAGAATCAACGCCCCTTCTGGCAATCCTCTCACCTACTCTCTTAATCACCATGAAGAAAATAGAGTTTCCTATCCCTCTAGCTTATATAAAATTTATGTGAGAATATCTCTCCTATGAAACATAAATAAAGAACTGTCTTTTGATTTAGAAAGTTGCTTGTGGAATAAGCTTGCAAGGATAAAACTTGCTTTTAGACATATGCTATAAATTCTAAAAATGGGTGATGTGGGCAGCTTGATTACCGATTTATTAACCTGCTCGTCTTTCCTTCATGGAGATGCTCTCGTGATGGAGTTGATCATGCCATTGACTTCATCATTTGCCATTTTGGATTCTATTCACGTCAGGTGCACCAATTGAGGGAGTGGATCTAAAATTCCTCTAGGGATGGAATAAGAAGTCACTCTCAATCTCTCAACAGCTCACAACCACCCCATCTTGTAAGATGTGCAAACGATTCAAACGTATGTCATGATTTTTGTTAACAACCTCTATTGAAAAACTTGAACTCTCCCAAATCTTTCATGTCAAACACCTCGGACCATTTCAACACCAAATGCATAGTTGTCGTCGGTGATAATAAGATCATGCACATATATAACCACAAGTGTGACAATGTTCATATTCACGCTTTTATCGTGGGTGCATATTCACGCTTTTTATCGTGGGTGCATTAAATAATTAATGCCCACAATTATTTAATGTGTGACCTTAGGCTCCCAAATATCTTGGCGTCTTGCCCCTTCATGATAGAGAGAGATTGATTGAAAACATGCACACAGACCTCTCTTTGGCTTGCAATCAACATGCACACAGACCTCTCTTTGGCTTGCAATCAACATGCAAACCTCTGACGACATAAAGAGACAGATAGAGAATGTGCACAGTTCACCGTTGTAGGTAGGATTGGAGAGAGACGTGCGAAAAAGAGAGAGGGAGATTGTGCTCTCCTCCTCCTGGACCTATGCGAGAGAGAGAGAGAGAGAGATTGTGATGCACAGTAATGGCATTAAAAAAAAGTTAACACCTTAGGCTAGGAAAAGAAACTTCATTAAAAAAAAAGTTAACACCTTAGGCATGGCTTACGTTTTTCAGCATATTCCCATCTATTGAATTCAAGCGGAGAAAAAAATCGTTGTGGGTGTGCATATAATTAATTAATTAATGTATCGTGACTTTGATAAAGAAAGGTTTCAAATTAATACTAAAGTAAATAACAAATTTACCGAACATTCATCGAAAACAAAAGGTTCTAAAACCAACGAGACAAAAGTCAAAAACGAAGAACTGCATATTATAATATATCGACGAGCCAAAATACAAGAAAATTTAGAGAAATACATAGTTCGAAAACTCTTGATCCTATTCAAGAGGATAGCATCAAAGTTATCTTTGTTGTGATTAGCATAGTAAGTTACAAACGAACTCCAAAGCAAAACCAGAGTGTTACAAACCGAATATAAAAATGACTAGAGAAAACAACCCTCTTCCTTTGTAAGCCTAACATATTTACAAACCGAAGGTGATAGCGGGACAAACTCTTCACCATCCACGATAGCTTTTTTGAAGTTATATATTTTCTCATAAACAGAGAGATAAGATTGATTGTAATTTGGCTCTGCTTCAGAACCTCCATCATTATCATCTACAATAATAGGGTTGTTCCGACTCTCGGGTTGCATGTCAGCATCTGTTCGTTCATTCTTGGATTTTCATCTTCATCACTATTTGGATGTTGGTACAATGGATCAAAATATCTTGCTCTACCACCTGGGTTCTCTGCAAAAAAATCTCATCTATTTTCATTCATTGTGTTAGGTGAGGCAATTTCATTACTTTCCAAATCGCTGCTGACCTCCTCCTGCTCATCCCATTTCCTGTCTTTGGAATTATCCAGGATGCAGCACGGTAGTACTTGCCTGTACGTATCATTTTCAAAAGTGTGCTTTCAGGTGATGCACCTAGCTTGTTAGATACATAGTTGTCCATAAAAACATAGGCTCTCTCAAAAAGATTAACAGGAGACAAACAAAGTTTGTTTTTAAGATCAGCTTGTTCGTACAGTGCGTAAAGCTGTCTGCCTATAGTTATTTCTTTTGCTGATACATTGTGCAAGAAGAATTTGAAGTTTGCCTTTTGAAGATCTTTCATGCAACTACCGACAATGCCTTCGAATGTGTGCATTCGAATTTGTCGTAGCCCTCTGCACATGACTATGGCTCCTTCTGGTTTAGAGAACTCCCATCCTAGGTATTGTCTGATGGTTTTACCAATACTAATGAGTGAAGGAGCCATGATAGTTATCACCATCTGGACACGGAGGTGATTTAGAGTACCTCCTTTTTTAAGGGCAAACACCCACAGGACAGTATGGGTTGAATGATTCGTACAGCATACCAAATAAAGAAATCTATACTTCCACAAAAAAGATGGACAAAAGAAGAAACATCGTGCAGAGAGAACTACATGCAGTTGTCGAAGTTTTTAAGTATCTATAGACACGTGTCCGTTGCATGTACAAAGAAATAGAATCCAAAACGCGGAACACTTAGAAGGCACTACACTTAGCAGCAGTAAAAAATAGCATGTGTCGTATGCACGTGGCAAACCTTTGTGTATGTTGCATGTTAGAATGTGCATAGAATCTAGAAGGCAGAACAGTTAGAAGGCAGTACAGTAAGAAATAGCATGTGTCGTTTTGATGCTTGCATGCGTATGATGTAGGCTCAGCACCATAATTTACTACATATCCAGAAAGGCAAATAAAATAAATTCAATAACTTACCACAGTTAAATAAAAAAAAACACAGCGAGTTACCACCATTCCACGACAGAGACACTTACCTAGAGCAGGCCATCATATAGAAATTGCCACAGTTCAATTGATAGGGAAATTAGCTTTTTTAAATAATAAAAAACAACACAGCGAGTTACCACCATTCCATGACAGAGCAAGTTACAACCATTCCACGAGAGATGCGTTCAGAGCACCCGCCTGTGGGGGCTGCATGAGATGGAACAACAAAAATCCAGCAGTCAATAGCATTGGTCGAACAGAGGGAGCGTTCAGGATGGTGGCACATGAACAGATGAACGAGGATAGCAAACGAGCAGACAACGAGCATGGCAAACGAAGAGACAAGCATGGAAAACAAGATGAGTGCATGGCCAGAGCAAGTTACCACCATTCCAATCAGAGGAGTCGTCTTTCGTTGTGCTGGGCAAGATGAGATGGAACAAAGTCCAGCAGTCAGCACGAGGCATGATGGCACACGAACAGACGAGCGAGAGTGTATATATTACGAGCAGACGGGGAGCATGGCAACAAAGAGACGAGCAATGAAAGGAGCACACTCCATGCAAAACTTGGCAAGATGAGATGGAACAAAGTCCACCAGTCAGCAAGTTTAGGACAAGTCACCGAACAGAAGAGCGAGGGTGTATATATTACGAGCAGACGATGAGCATGGCAAACGAAGAGACGAGCAATGAGAGGAGCAGATGAGGTGGAACAAAGTCCACCAGTCAGCAAGTTTAGGACGAGCCGAACAGACGAGCGAGGGTGTATATATTACGAGCAGACGGCGAGCATGGCAAACGAAGAGACGAGCAATGAGAGGAGCACACTGCATGCAAAACTTAACTTTGCATGTGCTGACATGTGCGAGCATGTGAATCATCACATGTGTTAGGTGGCCGTACAAAAGAAAATCAAGTGACACGTTGAGAAATTAATTCCATGCATCCAAGAAAATATTTTGGGTACATATAACCACCAGTGTAACAATGTTATTGAAATCTCTCATAAACAAAGAATGATCTTATTGGCAGACTTTTTGACATGTAATATGTATATTAACCTTTCAAACCAAGCACGGGGTGCTCGCTTCAACCCATACAATGTTTTATGTGGCTTGCAAACACAAGACTTCCTGGCTTCATCTACAAACCCTTCCGGTTGATGCATATATAATTCCTCATGCAAATAACCATTGAGGAAAACATTCTTGATGGTTAGTTGTTTGATGTAAAACCCAGCCTTGGCTTGATACAATATCCCAACACACCTTACCTGTTGCCATCTTTGCAACCAATGCAAAGGTTTCCTCATAGTCCAAGTGCATAGCCCATGGCTACCAACCATGCCTTAAATCTAATTATACTTCCATCCGCATTATGCTTTACTTGTAAATCCATTGTATCCAATGATGGTCTTATCCATAGGTTATGGGATAAGTTCCCATGTACCATTCTTGTAAGAGCATCCATCTCATCTTGCATTGCTAACTTCCAACCTTTACTTCTTTTTTCTTCTTCACAATTTCTAGGTTCAACACATGGATTCACCTTTGCCATGTATACATATTGATCCACTAGATGCTTCAACATCTTTTGTAGCCTCTTTGACACACCTGCATTCTCATCTATACATTTCCTTAATCCTCTTACATCACTCTCTTCATGTGTATGTTTCCCAAAAGAATCCATTTTTTAATGAACTTTTTGCAAAAAGTTATCAAGAGCCTTACCCTTGGTGGGTGCCCTTGGTGATGTTTCCCTCATCTTGCCATATGATTCTTGAAGTCCAAATAATGGGCTTTCATACCGAGTCTCCTTTGTCTTGT
Organism: Cibotium barometz; assembly: GCF_041138505.1. Taxonomy (NCBI): domain Eukaryota; kingdom Viridiplantae; phylum Streptophyta; class Polypodiopsida; order Cyatheales; family Cibotiaceae; genus Cibotium; species Cibotium barometz. The sequence goes on along the minus strand of NC_141102.1, from coordinate 11,932,035 downwards.
TTTGAATACCTTTTTGGACTCTTTCTATCATGTACATGGTCCACATAAGGGTCTACATGCTCCACACTTTGTATAGTGAATAAGGGGGAGATGTAGTTTTTAGCACTAAATTCAGGGCATGTTTGGCTAATTGATGTGCACTTCTTAAAGTTGATCTCATGAACTGAACCTAATGGCCTTTTTTTCCATCATATAAAGGTCCCCTAACACCATTCACTTCTCCAAGCGTATATTAGGTGCTTTATTGATTGTGATTGAGAACATGTGATACGCATAAGCTTCTTCCCAATAGTAATTTGGCATATACATCTCACTCAACATGGCTCTTGCACTGTTACACCATGCATTTGATGTGTATATCTTGTTGTCAATTTCTTGTGTATACCATTTAAGCTATGTGTCTATTTTTTTTGCATTGCTACACCATTCATTTGAGGTGTATATCTTGTTATCAATCGCATGTGTATACCATTCACCCTTAAGTATGCATTAAACTCATAAGAGAAGTACTCATCATCACCACCATATGTTCCTAAACACTTGATCTTCAAGCTAGTTTGCTTTTCTACCAAATCTCTAAATTTCATGCACTTCTCCAAATCTTTCCATTTTTTTGTGATGACGTATATCCAATGTTTTTGAGTGGAATCATCCACAAAGATTATGAAATATTGTGGAAACATAGGATATTGCTAAAGGAATGTTTTCAAAATACAAGGATGTAAGAGAAGCAAGATATAATCAAGCTACTTTCGGTGAAGGAAAAGAGGAGAAGGAGGTGTTGAGATATCGAGCTCATCTAGTGAGGCGGTGGACACTGATGATCCGCCTGGGGGATAGGCCCATCACTGGCATAGTTGGTGAGATCATGGGTGATATGTGGCCAGTGGGATGATAGGCTGTGTGACAACCATTCTAGAGACTGGCATGGTTGGTGAGATCATGGGTGATATGCGGCCAGGGGGATGATAGGCTGTGTGACAGCCATTCTAGAGACTGGCACAGTTATAGCGCCAGCTCATTTAGTTGGGTTCACACTATAGAGAACCCTAGTATGTATTTGGTTGAGTATCTTTTGATATCGTGTGTACTCTTATCTTTGTATATGGTGTGTTGAGTGTTATGTGACGATGATGAAGAAGATTTTCAACCTCTCACCTTGTGTGTTCTCTTTTGGGGTTTTTTGAGTGTGTGAGCTCAAGCTCTCTTCTCCCCTGCATCTTTTCATGGTATCAGAGCCTGGTTCATGCTAAGGGCTGAGCTGCAAGCAAGAGAAGCACAGGAATTGGTACGAGGGTAAGAGCAACTACTCTTCCCTATTTGTGTCGGGGACTACATCCTTGTCTCGGGAGCTCTACAGGAGGCACTGGCAAATGATCTCTGATTGAGGAGCTTTCTTCGCGGGAGTAAAGCTATAGGGCAACTATATTGTCCTATTGGACAAAGTCCTATTCAGACAAAATTTTTCAGGCCGAAAACGCGTTGCGGGCGCGTTAGGACCTCTGTTTTTCAGAAAGCAGGCGATTTCGAGCACTGCGGTAGGGTGTATGTATGCACATTGAGGTCACTGGTTGTGACATTTGAGTGTAGTACAGTACCACTGCAGAAAATATAGCAGTTTGTGCAGAACAAACCAGAGTGTTGTTTCTGGTAAATTTGTGTGTCTGGCAAGATGTCAAATGATGGCATAAACCAGATTGTTTTGCTGAGAAGCTTGACAAGAATAACTTCCATGCTTGGAGGTTCAGGTTGACAAATTTCCTTATGGGAAAGGGTTACTGGGACTACATAGAAGGTGAGCATGAAGAGGCACCAGAGATACTGGAGATCAATCCAATTACTCTAGATGTGAAAGAATTCAAGGAGCCAGAAAAGTTATGTATTGGCTCTTTATTAGTATACACCATGATTGGGCACATACAGCCAAGTCTCCCAAGGAGGCGTGGGACACCTTGGTAAAACTCTATGAAATGAATACCAAGGCACGAAAGATACAGTTGAAGAATGAACTTCATACTGTGGAGAAAAAGAGTATGTCTGTGAATGACTATGCATTGAAGATCAAGGGTATTGTGGAATCCCTTGCATCTATTGGCATTTCAGTAGATGATAATGATAAGGTGGAAGTCTGTCTACGTGGTCTCAGGCCACAATACAAGGCGTTCAAGACGTCTATTCAGACTTGGGAAAAACATTCCCAATTTCACAGATTTGGTGTCTATGTTGATTATAGAAGAGAAGAGCTTCGGTGAAGACCAACAGTCTTCACAAAATAAAAATAGTTCAGAGCAACAGGCCTTCTACACAAGTTCAGGAAGAGGACGAGGTAGAGCAGGCCATGGACGCGGCCAAGGAGGTGGAATAGGTAATCAGAATTATGGCCAGCAACAACAACAGTCCCAGAATTCACAACAACAACAACACGCAGGTGGAAGAGGCCAATTCAGAGGTAGGGAGAGTCAGAGGTCTTGGAAATTAGCAAAGGCAGTATAATGATACACGTGGATGCTTTTATTGTGGTAGGCCTGGACATGTGCAGGTAGATTGTTATAAGAAGAACATGGACATGTGCAGGTAGGCCTGGACATGTGCAGGTAGATTGTTATAAGAAGAAGGCTGACATGCAAAATGAAAAATTGCAGCAAAACAACTATGCATCCTCGAGCAGAAACAATGAGGATAATGAAAGGTTGTTTGTTATGTAGCATGTCGTTAATGCCATGTCTGAAAATGTTGAAGTAGCACATAAAGATGATGTATGGTACGTTTTGGAAATGTGTGTTGGGAGAAAGCTATGGATGAGGAGATGGATGCACTATATGGAAATGAGACTTGGGATTTAGTGCAATTGCCTGAAGGCAAGAAAGCCATTGGATGCAAGTGGGTGTACAAAGTAAAACATAACAGTGATGGAAGCATAAGCAGGCAGGTACAAGGCTAGATTGGTAGCCAAAGGATATGCGGAGACATATGGCATTGATTATGAGGAAACTTTCAGCCCAGTTGCCAAGATGGCAACAGTGAGAGTTGTGATAGCAGTGGCTGCGTCAAAGCAATGGTATTTACATCAGATGGATGTAAAGAATGCATTCTTGCATGGGGATTTGCAGGAAGAGGTGTATATGTTGCAGTCACCTGGTTATGAGGATGTGAGTCACCCCGAGCATGTTTGCAGGTTGAAGAAAGCCTTGTTTGGCTTAAAACAAGCACCAAGAGCATGGTCTGACAAGATTTCTGAATATCTTGTCACTATTGGCTTTCATGTAGCCAATGCAGATTTCTCGCTGTATGTGAGACACAATGATAGAGGGGTTGTGCTTGTTGTCATCTATGTAGATGACCTGATCATTACGGGGGACCATGATGCAGAGATCTTTGATGTAAAGATCTTGCTTAGACAGAAGTTTGAGATGAAGGATCTAGGGGAGCTCAGATATTTCTTGGGCATTGAGGTGATTAGGTCACCACATGGTATTGAATTACTGCAGAGACAGTATGGCTTGGACATGTTGTCCAAGGATGGTATGACAGGCTGTAAGCCTATCTCAGTGCCATTGGATCAGAATGGCAAGTTGAGTGCAGATTCATGAGAGATTTTGGAGGATCCTACTATGTATAGGTGCATAGTAGGAAGCTTGATCTACATGACGATTACTAGGCTTGATTTGAGCTATGCTGTTGGGTTGGTGAGTCAGTTTATGCAGGTCCCTCGGAAGCCGCATTTGGATGCATTGAGATGCATACTGAGGTATGTGAGGTCTACTTTTCATTGTGGACTAAGCCGCATTTGGATGCATTGAGATGCATACTGAGGTATGTGAGGTCTACTTTGCATTGTGGACTACATGACGATTACCAGGCTTGATTTGAGCTATGCTATTGGGTTGGTGAGTCAGTTTATGCAGGTTCCTCGGAAGCTGCATTTGGATGCATTGAGATGCATACTGAGGTATGTGAGGTCTACTTTGCATTGTGGACTATTTTATGAAACTGGGACAGAGATATGTGTACATGGGTACACAGATGCTGATTGGGCTGGTAGTATCTCAAATAGGAGATCTACTAGTGGCTTCATGTTTTCTTTGGGGAGTGCTGCTGTGACTTGGAGCAATAAGAGCAGCTTGCGGTTGCTCTATCCAATACACAGAGGCCGAGTACAGAGGTGCTGCTATGGCAGCATGTGAGATAGCTTGGTTGAGAAAGCTACTTGCAGATTTGGGTCTATCAGTGGATAGACAAGTTGTCATTTTCTGTGACGACATTAGCAGTATACAGTTGGCCCGGAACCCAGTTTTTCATGCTCGCACAAAGCATATAGAGGTCCACTACCATTTTGTCAGAGAGAAGGTTTTGGTAGGAGACGTTGACCTTGTTTATGTCAGCACACAAAATTAGGTCACTGACATCTTTACCAAAGCATTCGGTACAGAGAAGCTCCGCAGATTCAAGGCTTCGCTTGGTGTACATGAGATAGAGTTGAGCTCGAGGGGGAGTATTGAGATATCGAGCTCATCTGGCGGTGGACACTGATGACCCATGTGAGGGATAGGCCCCACGCTTACACCACTGGCATGGTTGGTGAGATCATGGGTGATATGCGGTCAGTGGGATGACAGGCTGTGTGTGACAGCCATTCTAGAGACTAGCATAGTTATAGTGCCAGCTCATTTAGTTGGGTTGAGACTATAGAGAACCCTAGTATGTATTTGGTTGAGTACCTTTTAATATCGTGTGTACTCTTATCTTTGTATATGGTGTGTTGAGTATTGTGTGAAGATGAAGAAGAAGATTTTCAGCCTCTCACCTTGTGTGTTCTCTTTCAGGGTTTTGTGAGTGTGTGTGTGCTTGCAAGAGCTCAAGCTCTCTTCTCCCCTGCATCTTTTCAGGAGGAACTACATCAATTGTTCTCCATGCAACATGGTTGTAAAAGATCGAGTATGTAGGTATGTGAAGACAAAGGGTTCAACGATTTAGGATGTAGTAATCATATGATGAGACAACATAATCATATGATGAGCTTGGAATTTTAAGTGAGTTAAGTAATGTATGATACTCCAACCATTCTGTATAGATTTGTTACCCTTGGTTTAATGTAATTTTTGGTGAATTTATGTTGATAAATATGTTGTAATCATCACCTAAACACCATATTAAGTTGTAAAAGGGTAGACACTGCCTTTGAATCTTGAAATTGGATCAAGAGGTAAGACTCCCTTTACATCATCATGAGTACCACATAAGAGATAGCCAAATTTAATGGGGAGCAGTTTTACACATGGCAGACAAAAACCATGTATCTGCTCATGAGGAAAAATCTGTGGGGGCTAGTTGAGGGAAGAGATGAATGCCCAGAGGTGAGAGGGGAAAATGAGTGGAAGAGTAGGAATGAGAAAGCATTAGGACTTATTGCACTCAATTTAAATGATGAAATCATTCATCACATCACAGGGATACAATGGGTAGAAGATGCATGGGATGAACTCAATAAATTATTTGGCACTCAAGCAAAAAATTCAAAGATAAATCTGTTAATGCAATTCTACAAATTGGACATGAAGGAAAGTGAACCTTTAATCACACACTTGAACAAATATAAAAGCATTAAGCAACAATTGTCAGCCAATGGCAAAAAGGTAGAAGATGAGGCACTAGCAGTGCTTCTGAAGAGTGTGGACAAAGGTGAATATGAAAACATTGTAGCAACATTAAAGAATGTACCTGAATTGAAGCTGCACGAGATAGAAGGAGCTCTATTAGAGCAAGAGACCATAGTCAAAGAGAAGAAATGGCTGGACTCAACGACTGGAGAAGAAAAAGCATTCTTCACCCGAGGAGGATTCTCTCGAGGACGAGGACGAGGAAGAGGAAGAGTAGGAGGAAGGAGGAAGGATCTTCACTTGCCACAACTGTGGAAAGCCAGGACACATGGCAAGAGACTGCTACGGAAAACCCAATGGAGAAGGAACGACATTGACAAACTTCATGGAGGCTCCTAAGGAAGTAGAGTCAGATCATCTTTTCTGAGAGAGAGAGAGAGAGAGAGAGAGAGAGAGAGAGAGAGAGAGAGAGAGAGAGAAACCCCACAGCCCAATGTAACCTGTCCCAATAGAGTAAAACCACCTCTGAGCCACTGATGATGTAGGCCATGGGGTAGATGAATGTGTGAGCACTTTAGTCAAGGTCACGGGCATAGTAGCCTTGGACACATAGAGAGAGAGAGAGAGAGTGTCAAGGACTATGCGTTTAGGGACTTGAGGCACTGGTCACGGACTATCAAAAGTAAGAGGGAAACTTGGTATAGGGTCCAGGTGTGCTAGGAGTATTCACTTAAGGGGAGGTGTTGAAATATACAAGTGAATAGGGTGTGTGCGGGAACAAGCCCTTAGCAAGAGACTGTAAAAGAGAATCTGTAAATGTGAGAGAAGCTGTGAAAAGGAGAGAAGTATCTACTAGGAGAGAATAAAGGGTAGCATGAGGAGATTTAGGAGGTGTGGAGATATTCTGGGAAGAGGTGGAGAGAATCAAGAAAAAGAGGTGGAGTGAATCAAGGAGACATCAGTGGGATTAGATGCTTGGATGTAAACTCTATAAATTGACGCATTGGCCTAATGAGAATTTGCTGGTTTTTGATTATTCATGCCTACATTAAGCTATCAGTTAATGGCTCACTAATCACATCTTAATTATCATCTAATCTCTTTTCTAATGATGTTGATTCTAGCATTTGATCCACCATAGCTCATCACATTGCTGCAAATTTAACAGCTTTCATCTATGGGTTCTCAAGACAAGGTCACTGGTGGTGTGCATCATGTGAACTTAATTGAGCGAAAAACGGATGAAACCTTACAAGATTTTATCTTGTGGATAAGAACTCTAGTTTCACGATGTGAACCATGGGAAAAATTAAATGATGCTCAATTGAACTAATGCTTTATGATGGGGCTAAAGAAAAATGGCTTACATAATTTGATCCTTGTATCAAATCTTGAGACCTTTGGCCAATGTTGCAAAGAGGCTATTTGGTTGGGTCAAAACATGCTAGATGATGACCTAGAATTGGGGAGTCCCTCAACCAAAAAAAAGGGTTGTATACAAATTGATTTTGGAGCTCACCACTTTACACCGCTTTAATGGGGAGAGAAATCTGAGATCAACAAAATCTAAAACCTCTTCCACATGGTGGCATAAAGCCAGTACTTTTATATTACAATCATTTTGTAAACGTGGCCCTGCAACCACACTTTGTCCTAAGGTTTTCACAATTGAACCAAATTAATCACAACCACAAGTTGTACAATAACCTTGGTGGAATAGTGCCGCACATTTAGCTCAATGAAATACTACATAAATGAATCAACATGAGACACAAAACCCTCAAACCCTATAAATCCAGAATTAACATTAGAAAGTCTTATGCCCTTGGCCCATAATGAGACCCTACAAGGGGTAGAAATTGTTAAGGATATCACAAGACTGTCACTCTAGTATTTTTACTGTCATGGGCCACACAAGATAGTAGATTGCCCTGTCTCTGGAACACCTCATCTTGAGCTATCGACACTTTGAAACACATATGTGAGCAATGTGCACCACCACTTGTTCAAAGATTGTCCAAAACTAAACATAGCAATACTAAACATAATAGAAGCTGCACCACTTAACATTGTTAGTGTGCATAACTGTACCATTGAATGTGCTAACATGATTACAAGCAAAGGTGCAAAAAACCAAAACAAAATCTACTAATGCTGAAACTTCAACAAAATGGGTCAAGGAAAATTTTGTACCATATCAGACTAGCGAGGATCCAAAGTTAAAGGATAAATCCCAAAAATTGAAAGAGAAACTAAATGGAGATAAACAAGCCTTGAGCCAACCAAAAAGTCAACCATAGAAAAGGGATCTGGAACCTTAAAAACCAAACAAAATCAAGGATAATAAAAGGTGGAGATCGAAACATGCTCAAATGAGCATAAGAAAATCAAAACAGTCTCACCAAAGGAAATTGAGTCAACTCAAAATGTAGGAACATCCAATGTTCAAAAAACATCAAAACTTACATGTGAAACTATTGATGTTGATAGCACAAAACAAGTTTTGTTGCTAGAAGACAAAGAGATTAGGATGCAAGTGCTACATGGAAGCAAAATAAATTGAAAGTGTCCATGAAAATGAGACGACAAAAACATTAATAAAACCACTGGGAAGGGGTAAACAATATGCATCTGTTATGGGGGCTATCGCACCTCCCAAGAGAGAACTCTACCCATTCACAATCGGAAGAAGCAATAGACAACAACCATCCTTGGGTACTTACCAATGCTTCGAGCTCACATCCCTTCAGGTTCCCCAAGCTCACTTTTGGAAGCTCCACTCCTCCAATCTCCACCTCCACACTATCACTGCAAAGTTGCTCACACAACAATGCAAGGCAATCTACCTCCTCTCACTCTTCCACACACACACATGCATAGAAAAGGAACATGCACTAGAGTACACTCTCACTCTCTCTCTCACACAGACAAGACAAAGCAAGAGCTCTCATAGCACAAAGGGGGATTGTGTCCTTTCATTAATATGAGAAATTGCCTTTTATACATCTGGCCCTTATTCACACTTGGGTGCCCAAAACTTACTAACTAAGGCCTTGGGTGCCCAAAACTTACTAACTAAGGCCTTGGGTGGCCAGTATCTCATAATGTACAACTTTTATAGTGTCTTTATATAACACGTATTAATGTCCTCAAATGGAGGAGCATCTTTGTTAATCCAAAACGGGATTAGCATCCCCCCTACTTGATGTAGGTTCTGTCCTCAGAACCTATTATCAAGGTCAAAAGACCTAGTCTCGCCAAACTCATGTCTATAAAAGTTGCGGTGTGATTGAAGCTTTTTTAGGGTTCTTTGGAATGCAGAGTGTGAAGTCCAGAACCCGGTGTTGACCATGTCTTCAAATGTGACATGCATATATCCTTGAAGACACCTAAGGCGATGATAATAGAGCATCATGCCTCTCTCATTGGGGACTTGGTTCATGTCAAAGCAAAGCTATTCTTCCACAAAGCCATCGTACCTTTCCTTAGGTTGATCTATAAGCACCACGATCAACTTCAAAAATCTGACAGCAGCTACTATATCAGAATTTGGAATGCCTTTTAGTGATAGCGCCATACCCTTTACTCTTGTTCCTAGATAGAAGCGCTTGTGGAAGCCGCACCTTCTGTTTCGTGGAATGGTAATTGAAACATGCTATCGAGGCCCTACATTGTCTCCTATAAGAAGCGATCGGCCTCTAAGTTATGCAAGAAAGAATCGTCATCTATTGGGCCTTCATCTTCCAATTGTTGTTCTTCTGTAGGTTCTTCTGCTCTCTTTATTTTCTCAGCTTCTTGGCCTTCTGTTGTGGCCTCGTGATGCGTGTATGTAGCCTCTTCATTCCTTTTGCTAACATCTTTTTGTGCGGCACTACTTCCTTTGGGGCCTTCTTTGCACCAATCTCCATTGCTTCTGCTTTTAACCTAATTTCGCCACGTAAGGAGTCAAAATCGGGATAAACACTATGCTAGGAAACTAGTTTTGTGATCTATTTAATGCAATACTTTCACTTTCATGTTTAATTGACTGTTTTTTTATTTTGAAATTGAAAAAATACAAAAAACTAGAACATGCAAAAATCACAAATTAAACTTGTAAATGATATGTGGGAGAAAAATTAACCTAAATGCACAAATTGCAGAACTAATAGGAGAATCTGGCACTGTTGCCATGCATCCACACTCCAAAACTTTACTCCAACTCCGTCGTCGCACTCCAATGGAAGCTCAACCCTCCTCTCACTCAATCTCCCTCTCTCACTTTCACTCACACATACACAATGAGAGAATAGAGTCATGGAGTGGTGAGAGGTTCTTGAATGCCATTTGTGCTAGGCTGGGAGAGGGGGTGTGTGATTGGGCGGTAGTTGTTCTTTCTTACAGCCTTTTATGATGATTCACTGCATCATGTTTACATCTCCGCCATCTTCGGAGATGCTCCTTGGTGTCTTGACTAACTTTATTCCTTTCTTCAGATTCAGAATTCATATCAGATTCGGAGCTACCTCGTGTAGTCTCTTTGGATGTTGTGGGCTCTGTTTTTCTTGTGGTAACTGAGGAGTTGGTGTCGCTTTCAGTCTCCATTTTAGATCCCTCACCGCTATTGGTGCTTGAGCTTCAGTCATCCCATGTGGACTCAAGTTCACTATAACCAATCCCTTCAATTGTATCAAAAGGTAGAGGACAAATCATTCGTAGGGGCATGACCTTAGGGAGCTCCTGACCATCAGGTTTAAACCATGTAGATCCTCTAGCTCCCCAACTATTGATTGTAGTCATTATACGTATCCAATTTAGATCATATTCATTATTAGCGTCTTTGTAGAGTGATTCCTTCCCTACATCAGTCTCTTCTTTGCAAGTAAAGTAGTATTACAATGGGGCTAAATAAGTGTTCTGAATGGTTTTCAAAAAGTCCTCCACTATCCTTAGGATGTACATAGCCAGTCCACAAGATCAACCCTGATGATAGAATCATCGAATTGGAGGTAGACATCATGCTTAGACCAGTCATGTACCATCTTTTTTGTTGAAAATACAAGTGAATAGGGTGTGTGCGGGAACAAGCCCTTGGTTAGAGGCTGTATAACAGAGAATGTGTAAATGTGAAAGAACCTGTGAAAAGGTGAGAAGAATCTACTGGGAGAGAATAAAGGGTAGCATGAGAAGATTTAGGAAGTGTGGAGATATTCTGGGAAGTGTGGAGATATTCTGGGAAGTGTGGAGATATTCTGGGAGATATTCTGGGAAAAGTGAAGAGGTGGAGAGAATCAGGGAAAAGAGGTGGAGAGAATAAAGGGTAGCATGAGAAGATTTAGGAAGTGTGGAGATATTCTGGGAAGTGTGGAGATATTCTGGGAGATATTCTGGGAAAAGTGAAGAGGTGGAGAGAATCAGGGAAAAGAGGTGGAGTGAATCATGCAGAAATCAGTGGGATTTGATGCTTGATGTAAACTCTATAAATTGAGGCATTTTCCTAATGAGAATTTGCTAGTTTTTGAGTATCCATGCCTACATTAATCTATTTGCTAATTACCCACTAATTACATCTTAATTATTTACTAATCACTTTGTTAATGATGTTGATTCTAGTGTTTGATCCACCATAGCACATCACAATGCTCAAATTTCAACATGGTATCAGAGCCATGCTAATTTGTGAGCCCATTATCTTGCTAATTATTTTGCTAATCAAGATTAGTAGAAAATTATAATTTTTCCTCTTTTTTCAACTCACCTCTGTACCCCCAGCCAGTGGAGGAGCTCCCTCTCCTTGCACACATAAAATTAGGCCAAACCCTTCTAGCACATGTACCTCATAGCTCTTTAAGCTCATCCAAACAACGTAGCAAACCGTTGCCGGATGAAGGAGAAATCGCTGTTTTAGCAGGCTACGTTTTTCAGCAGTAGCAGAAGATCTCAGATCTACGTTTGAGCAGCAGCAGCAGCAGAAGATCTCAGATCTACACTCACTCTAATTCCTCTTAGCCCAAGGTGTTTTCAAGCATGCTCTACAAGCTGGTGAAGACAAAATTCAGTTTCATCAAGTCTACAGTGAGATCCAAGCTCTTCATCAAATCTGCAGGTGACTTTGGTAAAATAGAGATTAAGCTTTCAATATTTGGTCAAATCTTGTGTTTCTTAGCTTAATCCTCTACTAGACTCATTGCTATTGATGGATTTGAAAGCATTTGAGCTCATTTGAAGTCTAAGGCACCAGATCTGGACTCCCCGCATACTCTGTTTTTTGCACACAAAACAGTGGATTAATCAATACTAATCACTATATTTTGGTGCAATTGAGGGTTCAAATTAACCATAAGGTATCTGATACAGATCTCTATAGCTTCAGATTGCAATTCGGAGTTGGTTTGATACTCCAACCATTCCGTACAAATTGGTTATCCTTGATTTAATGTAATTTTTGGTGATTTTATGCTGATAAATTTGATGTAATCATCTCTTAAACACCAGATTGAGTTGTAAAAGGGTAGACACTGCCTTTGAATCTTGAAATTGGATCAAGAGGTAAGACCCCCTTCACATCACCATGAGTACAGCACAGGAAATAGCTAAATTTAATGGGGAGCAGTTTTACACATGGCAGATAAAAACCATGTATTTGCTCATGAGGAAAAATTTGTGGGGATTAGTTGAAGGGAGAGATGAATGCCCAGAGAGAGGGAAAAATGAGTGGAAGAGCAGGAATGAAAAAGCATTGGGACTTATTGCACTCAGTTTAAATGATGAAATCATTCATCACATCACAGGGATACAATGGGCAAAAGATGCATGGGATGAACTCAATAAATTATTTGGTACACAAGCAAAAAATTCAAAGATAAATCTGTTAATGCAATTCTACAAATTGGACATGAAGGAAAGTGAACCTTTAATCACACACTTGAACAAATATAAAAGCATTAAGCAACAGCTGGCAGCTATTGGCAAAAAGGTAGAAGATGATGAGGCACTAGCAGTGCTTCTGAAGAGTGTGGACAAAGGTGATTATGAAAACATTGTAGAAACACTAAAGAATGTACCTGAATTGAAGCTACACAAGATAGAAGCAGCTCTACTAGAGCAAGAGAGCAGAGGCAAAGAGAAGAAATGGCTCGACTCAATAGCAGGAGAAGAAAAAGCATTCTTCACCCGAGGAGGATTCTCTCAAGGACGAGGACGAGGAAGAGGCAGAGTAGGAGGGAGGACCTTCACTTGCCACAAATGTGGAAAGCCAGGACACATGGCGAGAGACTGCTACAGCAAACCCAGTGGAGAAGGAACGACATTGGCAAACTTCATGGAGGCTCCAAAGGAAGTGGAGTCGGATCATCTTTTCTGAGAGAGAGAGAGAGAGAGACCCCACAACCCAATGTAACCTGCCCCAATAAAGTAAAACCACCTCTGAGCCACCGATGATGTAGGCCACGTGGTAGATGTATGTGTGAGTACTTTAGTCAAGGTCGCGGGCACTTATAGTAGCCTTGGACACATAGAGAGAGAGAGTGTCAAGGACTATGGAGTTTAGGAACTTGAGGCACTGGTCGTGGGCTATCAAGTAAGAGGGAAACTTGGTATAGGGTCGATGTGTGCTAGAGAGTATTCACTTGAGAGGAGGTGTTGAAAATACAAGTGAATAGGGTGTGTGCGGGAACAAGCCCTTGGTTAGAGGCTGTAAAAGAGAATGTGTAAATGTGAAAGAACCTGTGAAAAGGTGAGAAGAATATACTGGGAGAGAATAAAGGGTAGCATGAGAAGATTTAGGAAGTGTGGAGATATTCTGGGAAGTGTGGAGATATTCTGGGAAAAGTGAAGAGGTGGAGAGAATCAGGGAAAAGAGGTGGAGTGAATCATGGAGAAATCAATGGGATTTGATGCTTGATGTAAACTCTATAAATTGAGGCATTGCCCTAATGAGAATTTGCTGGTTTTTGAGTATCCATGCCTACATTAATCTATTTGCTAATTACCCACTAATTATATCTTAATTATTTGCTAATCACTTTATTAATGATGTTGATTCTAGTGTTTGATCCACCATAGCACATCACAATGCTCAAATTTCAACACTTTTCTTCTCTCATGAACGGGCATCCTAAGATCATTTCATATGATTCTTTGTTGTTTGGAAAATTCCATAATAATGAAGGTATATTTAACCCGATGTTTGAGAACCTTGATCTTTTAATCTCGTAGTATCCCAATAGGTTTGGTGACAGCCCCATCAGCCATCTTGACTATGATGTTTGAGACTTCTAGACATGGCTTGGCCATCTTCTCCTAGCATTTCTTGGTGATTATACTAACTCCCGCACCACCATTAAGGACTCCCATTACTGTGATGCCCTAAGCCATTATTGGTAATAGTGCATTAGACTCATCACCTTCAAATTATTGTCCTAGTTTGTTAAGTGAAATTTTAACCATAGATTTGGTAATTTCTTCTTCCACTGGGACTATTGATTTGGGTACAATTCGAGGTGTCTCCATTGTATATTGGGGATGTGCCTTATGCATGTTAGCAAATGGTGGTAATTTAACATTGATTTTCCCATTAAGGAGAGCTCTCATTGTTTCAAACAATTCAAGATCTCCACTCACTCGGGCGGTTATTGTTGTACTGGTTTGTGAGGCCATAGAGTCTAACAATTTGGGGATATTTATTGGTGCATTCATAACCTCCTTTCCATAAATAGGTTCCATTGAGATTGGGAAATCCATCTCCCAGATGGGCTCAGGGTTTCCATATGGTATTTGTCCCTTGAAGCAATCAAGAATCAAACTATGAGATGTGGAGGCCTTAGTTTCTTCCATGATGACACTTAGCACATCTAGAGGTTTGTGAATCTTAGTAGTAAGCATTAAGATAGTAGGGTATACAATATCTTAGACTCTCACTTGCTTGGGTCTTGGTTCAAGCTCCTCTTGTGTTTTCATAACTAAGTCACCAAGTTCTTGGAGTTGATCAATCTCCTTCTAAGGGTTAGGATAAGAGCCAAGTTTTGTCATGTGTGATATAGTTTTAGGAATCACATGTTCCCATGGGGTCTCCTCCCCATGCTCTTAGTTTTGGAGGGTATTTCCCTACCCTGTTCAGAATTAGCCCTTGTGTCCAAGGAGTCTGATTCCTCATCTAGGTCCCTAATGAAGACTGGCTCTTAAGATGTCCCAAGATTTGACTTTTTGGTTTTCTTTATTTTCCCATTCTTAACTAACTTTTTTCTCTTGTTTTTCTTCTTCTTCTTAGATTATACTACCAAGGCCATAGATCGTTGCTCAAGAACATGTTGGTTTTGGTCTTGTAGCTAGGTAATAGCATTCAATAGTTTGTGATCTAGATTCTTTAGGATCTACCTTTGAGTTTGATTACTTACCCCAATCATGTTTAGGGGTATGATGATGGGTCCTCTTTGTGGGCTTGTCACCAATAGTCCTTAATCCAATGATCTATGCCACAACGGTTACAAGTAGCTTGTGGCATGTTTGAGTGCACTGCTTGGTTGAATTGAGGAAACTTCAGAGGGCATTCCAAAACTTGATGGGGACCTTAACAGTGGTAACATCAAAGAGGCATTATTCTAGCTGTAGCGTTAATGTCCCGACCCCTACCCATTGCAAGTTGTAAACTGGCTTGACTCCCCCTCTACCATCCACTACATAATAGTCTGGATGAAGCTTTGTGGAATCAGCGACGACGACATGTGAGGCACTGTCCAAGTCCACCTCATAATCTCGACACTCAAAAAGGCTCCTTGAAACCTATTTGATTCAATGTTGTGATCCTTGGTGGGGGTGGAAATTGAGGTTCGAAAACTGATGGAGATAACAACACATTTTGTGTATTGTAAATCCCCCTTGCATAGGTTGTTGTGTCATTTGATCAGCATTGGGTTGAGATGTTGTCGTAGGCATTATGGCTTGTGGTTGTGATGGGGGGCCTATAAAGCCAACTATTGAGGCCTAGAAGCATTAGAAAGGGTTTGCAAATGCATGTGGAACTGTGAAGCCCCATGACCATAACGTCCCACAAAAAGTACAATTATCATTATAGCGTGCCCTTAGGACTAGACACTCACTGGGTTGAATGTCTCACAAGGCAGATTGAGCACCATTGAATCTCTCTCCTTGGGTACATATGTACATTTTTAGGGGCTTTATTGGCCTTCATCCCTCTTGGAGTACTGTGAAATTCATCTCCCCTAGAGTGTTGCCTTTAGTAGGCAACAAGGCGTTTAATTGTAGAAGTTCTATGTCCCGTGACTCCAAAAGCAATAGATTTAAAATCTGATGCTTTAGATCCTTTGACCATGAGATTATCCTCTAGCTAGATGGAATTTGTTGTGACTTCATCCCATGTAGTAATCCCTCTAATGACTAAGCCATTATAGATCACTTCATGTTTAATCCCATGGATGAATCTATCCAACAATCGATTATTCAAGTAGCATTCATGCGGAAGGTAATGAGAGTTCAAATGCTTGAGATGGCTAATGGAATATCTAACCAATTCCTCTTCTTCCCTCTCAAATTTGTGTATTTTTAAAGCTACACCCCATAAGACTCCTTTACGCACAAATTGCTTCAAGAAAAATCTCCTAAGAGCGGTGAAGTTCAATCGTTCCTCGACCCTAAGTTCTATACATCCCCATCCTTACTGTCTAATGTTAGACTAAAGGCATTGGCCTTGGAAACCTCATTTTGTACTCCTAGGGCCTGCCTCACACACTTGATCAAATACTTTACAAATGTCTCCTAGGATCACCATCTCCCGCGAATTTATGAGTTAGCTTGGATATTTGGGCAGCCTTTCCATGTCTCTATCTTGACGACGACCACCATCTCTCACAACTGGTCCTATTCTTTCCACTAACTACCGCTCTTCCCAGGGCTTGTAAAAGTAACTAGGTTTGTGGTGGTGGTGGGTAGAGCCGGTGCTGGCATAACTAGAGCAATGATAGGAGTAGGTGGAGGTGCAACATGTGGCACTGCATGAGGATGCATTGGTCTAAACCCTGGTGGGGGTAGATTTGCTACATAAGGTATGTGTCCTACTAGCACCCCAACAGGTGCTTTAGTCATGCGGGTGCTAGGTGCAACCGATCTCACAAAACAGGAGTTGGTAGCACACTCACTCTAGGGAAGGCACCCTCTAGGAATGGAATACTAGATATGCTAGGCATAGGGGCCTCCTTGTGTGAAGTGGTGTTGGCTACCGTGCTGGTAACCGTGGGCATGTGGCTCAAAGGCAATTCTACATCAGTCATAGGTGCCATAGTTGGTGGTGTGATGCTTGCCCACTAGATGAGGCAGTGTACTAGTATTGTCTTGGGTGGCGGTGGGGGCAGCTCTAGGATGTAAGAAGGTGAAGCTCATGCTAGTATGTTGGTGGTGTGATGCTTGCCCACTAGATGAGGTAGTGTACTAGTATTGTCTTGGGTGGTGGTGGGGGCAGCTCTAGGATCTAAGAAGGTGGCATGTGGCTCAAAGGCAATTCTACGTCAGTCATAGGTGCCATAGTTGGTGGTGTGATGCTTGCCCACTGGATGAGGCAGTTGTCAGGCAAAATTCTGTAAAGGTGTTTTGAGTCCGTGTACATATGGGATGCATGGTTTGCAATAAAACTTTGCCCTGAATGCCCTAGCAAATGTATAGATTGAATGGCTTGCAGTGAGTTGGTACATGCATTTTTCTTTGGAGTAGGTGCTTGAGACTTGAAGTTTTATTTGTATGAGCTTTCTATTTGCCAAGAGGGTGTCTTGGATGTGTGCAAATAAGAGGTGGAAGAGCCTGAGAATGTCAATGATAGGGGCTTTGATGAGCCTCTGGTGGAGATAGATGTACATATGCTGGTTTACGTGGAGAGAGCCCAATCTAGACTGTGAATACTGAAACCTCAAGGGATGCCAGCTAAATATAATTTGATCTTTGTGCTTGAGTTTGGATGTATTGTGCAGATTTGGAATGGCCGTATGTCTCCACATCGCAGGGGGTTTGGGCATAATAGCCATGGTGATGAGACGTGGTATTTGTGTGGATTCTGGTGTTTCAAAAGATTTTGATAAAGGCCATATGGGCACTGCAGTGTGGCATGGGAACCACCTTTTAAAATATATATATATATATATATATATATATATATATATATATATATATATATATATATAAACACCACCAAGTGGCAAGCGAAAGTGCAGCCAGCTGGCCGCTTGCTTTGCTGCCAGCGCAACCTTCAAGAAGGTTGGCGAAGAAAGCTTACGAGAGTGGCCGCCTGGAGACTAAGAAGATTTCTGGAGAGTGCAGAGCTAACGGGATGGCGGGTTTTTCTTGTGTGAGCGAGCAGAGCGAAAGAGATGATGTTTTCCTTTGTGTGCGTGAAAGGCTGACAAGGACAGGCTTTTGCTGGGCGATGCGCATGGCTGGCAGGCTTTTCCAGAGCATGTCCAAGGTGACGGCTGGAGCGAAGTGAAGAGAGAGCGGCCAGTTCATGATGGAAGGCGCCGCTAGGTGGTGTCCGTTGTGAAGCTGGCAGTGGCTAACATTGCGAAGGTGGTGAAGTTGGGTTTCGCTGTGGCTGCTGGCGAGCACAGAGGGACAGAGAGCTAAGGGGAGCGAAGCTGTTGGCGTCGACTAGGCAAAGGAGTCGACTGAGGGAGCAGCAAAGGAAAAAGCCAGAGGAGTGGCTGGTATTGCTCTCGTATTGCTGGGCCGGCTCTACTGCAGGTTTGACGTCAACTGGGAGAGCCAACGCAGGAAGGTTGTCGCCGTGTGATGTAGAGAGAGGTCTCTCGGGTGGCTGAGCAGAGCAAAAGTAAAGAGAGAGTGCCTTGGGTTGGATTTTACTTGAGCTAACTGTAGGTGGTGGTGGTGACTGACCCAAGCCGTAGACACAAGGAGAGCAGAGGCGAGGGCTGCTGAACACTGCAGGACAGCTAGCTGGCAGGAGAAGGAAAGGTAGTGAAGGAAGCCAGAGCGGAGCCAGCTGATTTGTGAAAGAGGGATCTTCTTTTTTGCATTATTTGTGGATAAGTGTGCGGGTTTTGATTATCTTGTGGAATACAGGGTTTTGAGGTATCTCTGTGTGGTGTCTTTGTTTTGGTTGTTGGTGCCCCCTTTATTTTGTTGTTGTATCCAAAGTTGCGAGGTGGAAGGCTATAGAGGCATGGTCCTTCTTCTTATTTCCGCCTCACATCTTTTTGGCGCCCCCACTGAGGAGAGCTCAGGGATTTCTCTTACGAGGGTGTATGCCCTAGAGTAGGAGATTGAAGGAAGGTGTTTCTAGTTTTTCTTGGGATTTAAAGTGAAGCTTGGGGATTAAAATGATGTCTTATCCAGAGTTTTTTGGTGGTCCTAATGAAGATATAGCAGAGTTCCTTGAAAGAATGGAGGTTGCGTGCATAAGCAACCACATCAATGAGTCGGTACAGGCGTTGCGGCTACTGAGCATCTGCTTGAAAGGGGATGCAAGGACCTGGTACAGAACTTATGAGGAGTCACTGAGGGTTGCTGTTCCATGTATCGATTTGACTGAAAATGGATTAAAGACAGCACTTAGCAACAGGTTCAAGAAGGTAGAAGACCCCGACAAGGTTTGGCATGAGGTGCAAGCTCTGATACAAGGTGAGTTGGAATCAATTGATGATTATGTGAAGAAATTCTCTTTGCTGTGGGAGACTTTATGCAGGACCTTAGGGGAAGACCAGGTACCTCCTGACATGATGAAGAAAAACAAGTTTGTAGCCGGGCTTAAGAGGAGTATTCGCTGGAAGGTGGAATTAAAGAAGCCCAGGTCTTACGAGGATGCAGTGGAGATTGCCAAATCACAAAGGATTGGAAGTTGCAACGGATGAATCAGTTGGGGATGATTCCAGTTGTAGCACAGCCAGAGATTCGTAGAGTGGAGGCTTCACCTATGAATGCAGTGATTGAGAGGATGAAGTCCGCTGAAGCCCAGGCTATGCAGATGGTACCACAAGTTAGTCAAGGAGTACCTATGGTTCCTGTGGGTTCTGATGAAGGATTGCGACAAGATATGAAACAGATGGTCAATCTTATGAAAAATTTGAGCTTAAGTTTAATGGGAAGTACAGGTGGTGGACGTGGTAGAGGTAGAGGCAATAATCAAGAAGGGGGAGATGGACAAGCAGGGTATGGACGTGGTCGTGGTAGGGGCCGTCGTTTCATCCCTACATGCTGGAATTGTGGTGAGCTTGGTCATCTAAGTTCAGATTGTGATAAGCCCCAGCGGATGGGTGGTGATATGTACCCACTACCCTCACAGTTACCTAACAGGTCAAACGACTATGGTATTGATATCAGGGATCAAGCAGGTCCCAGTGGAATCTCAACTGAGGAGAAGGGGAAGGCAAAGGTCGTGAATGTTGTTACTCTGGAGAATGTTCAAGTAAAA
Organism: Cibotium barometz; assembly: GCF_041138505.1. Lineage (NCBI taxonomy): Eukaryota > Viridiplantae > Streptophyta > Polypodiopsida > Cyatheales > Cibotiaceae > Cibotium > Cibotium barometz. The sequence goes on along the minus strand of NC_141102.1, from coordinate 11,912,031 downwards.
GAAGAAGGGGATGTGATGCCCGTTGGCAAGCACACAACGGATGAAAGAGAAGGAAAGGGAGTAGCTGGACCCAGCCGTAAGAAGGGGAAGCAACATGAAGGAGAAGATGTGAAAGCCAAAAGGAAACGGAAGCCTCGTAAGAGGTTCCAAGTGTCAGACTTCCCACTGGGGGATGGGCAAACCAGCTATTCTGATATGGTGAATAGGAAGGCCAACATCACCTTTGGGCAATTGGTGGAGATGGTGCCAAAATTAAGAAGGCAATGGAAGGGACTTGTGAATCCAATGGAAAAGGAGTCAGAGACGAGGTCAGTCAAAGTACTATCTTTAGAAGAGCTTCCAGATATTTGCCCTATTGTGGAGGTGTGGAGTAAAGGTAGGAACCTTGGTCAGGCCTATATAGATGGAGGAGCTCAAATCTGTGTGATTACTCAATCATGTGTGGAGCAGTCAGGCTTGAGGGTGTCTGGGGTTTCTGGTTTTCGAATCAGGATGGCTAATCATCAAAAGGTAAAATGTCTTGGTATGGTAAAGGAGCTGGAAATTGAAGCTTTTAATGTTAAAGCTACTGTAGATTTTCATGTGATGCCTGCGGGTCTTGGTGCTTTCCCAATTATTCTTGGATGACCCTGGTTGCGAGTGGTGGGTGCAGTACAAGACTGGAGCTATGGGACCATTTCTTTGCATAATAAGCGGGGTAATAAAAAATCTTTTGAGATGCATAGTAGGAGATCTTTGAATGATGTGTGGGAGAGGCCACAGGATTCGAGTGAAGAGGAAACTACCACCAGTACTTCTGAATCGGAGATGGATTCATCGACTACTGCTTCTAGTGAAGAAGAGGCAGATGTGGCTTTCCTAGTATCAGAGCAACAAGGTAATGAAGATAAAGAAGTGCATGAAGTGGGTACTGATGAGGGAGAAGATACTTTAGGGTCATATGAAGTGATCAAGGAATTACTGCAGCCAAAGATGGAAGTGAAGAAGAAGCAGGAGCTGATTGAAGGAATGCTGAGTCCGGATCTCTCGAGTGGAGAAAAGGTTAGGTATGTTAATATGCTGTCTCATTTTCCAGAATTGTTCATCACCTCTTATAAGGAGATTCGAGGATTTAAAGGGCCAGATTTGAGGATTGAATTGAAAAAAGATGTAAAAACAGTTAGGCAGAAGCTTCGCAGGATGGGATGAGAACAAATGCAGGCCCTGAGAGAGGAAGTTGATAAGTTGTTGAGTGTAGGTTTCATTACACAAGTGGACACAGCTGAGTGGGTAAGTCCTACAGTGGTGAGTCCAAAGAAGGATGGCAGGTTGCGTATATGTGTGTGGATTTTAAGCCCTTGAATGCTGCTACAAAAAAGGATCCTTACCCCCTACCTTTTTTGGATGAGATCTTGGATATTGTAGCTGGATATGAAAGGTACAGTGTTTGTGATGGGTTTTCAGGTTATTTTCAGTTAAAGATTGCAGAAGAAGATCAGCGCAAGATGACTTTCATTACACCTTGGGGGTGTTTCTGCTACAAAGTCCTTCCTTTTGGATTGACGAATGGGCCAGCCTACTATCAGATAAGGGCAAATTGGGTATTATCTCCTTTTTTAGGCAAGTTTGTCAAGGATTTTATTGATGATTTTTGCATATACAGCTCTAGGCAAGAGCATTGTGATAGGCTGGCTACAGTTTTTCAGCGTTATGATGAGTGTGGTGGTCAATTAAATCCAAAAAAGTGTTTTTTGGCTCAACCAAGGGTGAAGCTCTTGGGCCATGTTGTTTCAGAGAATGGTATTGATCCAGATCCTGATAAAGTCAAGTCTCTTCTTCTTCTTCCTACACCAAAGAATACAAGACAACTGACTACTTTTGTGCAAAAGGTGAAGTATATGGCTCGATTTATCTCTCTATCTTCACAGTTGTTATATCCTTTGCAACAGGCAGCAAAGCATGATCTTTTACATTGGTCAGAGGAGTGTGAGGTAGTCTTCCAAAAAGTGAAAGAGGTGTTGGGTGCTATTCCTACAATGCAGGCGCCTAATTGGGAACATGTATTTTATGTCAACCCTTCAATAGGTGAAGATGCAATTGGAGCTATGTTGTTACAGAAGGGGAAAGAATCACATTATATGCAACCAGTCTACTGTGCTAGCAAGGTAAAACTTGCTAGAGAAAGGTTGTTATCAGAGGTGGAACTTGTTATGGTTAGTGTGATGTATGCATGTAGGCGGTTCCGCCACTACTTGTTGCCTCGCCCCTTTGTGTTTTTGACGAGTTACACTTTTTTGCCTCAGTTGATAAATGGCACAAATTTATCTAAGGCTATGATGAAGTGGGTGATTGAGTTGCAGGAGTTTACTTTCTTATTCTTGGTGGAAGAGAGTAACAGGGCTACCTTAGCTGATCTATTGACATATAAGGAGAGTCCTCTTCTTATAAAGGAGGAGACCATCAAGAAGCCAGTTGAGGATACGGTTGAGTTGGTGAATGCACACTTATTATATTTTGATGGTTCCTACAGGAAAAGCCATGATGCAGCCTCAGGAGGTTTGGTGCTTTATGATCCACAGGGTTGCCTTGTTTTTAAGAAGGGTGTTAAGGTGGATGCACATAGCAACAATGAAGCGGAGTATCTGACTTTGGAAGTTGGATTGTAAATATGTTTGAAGCATGGTGTACACAGGATTCGCATTCTCGAGGAGATGCATTGCTTGTGGTAAAACAGGTGTTGGGAGTTTGGAAGTCTCAGAATATGTCACTCAAAGAGATGTGTTTCAAGATTAAAGGTTTGTTGAAGGAATTTGAAGCTTGGAGGCTTAAGCATGTGGATCGAGGCCATAATGAGGAGGCTCAAGAAAGCAGCCCAGGGAATGATTGGTGAAGTTTTTGTTCTTAAAGCTCATGCATCATTTTATTATGGCAGGGAGAATTTACAGGATGTTGAGGAGTTTTTGTTAACAGGGATGATTCCTAGTGGTATTGAAAAACCAAAAAAATATGGTTTCATCAGGAAAGCTGCAAGGTATGTGATGGTTGGTGATGCTTTGTATTTGAAGGGAATTGACTTGATAATGCGACGGGTACCTTGGAAGGAAGAAATCTACAAAATTCTTAAGGAAAACCATGAAGGAGCATGCGGTGGACATTTTGCCTCAAAGATTACTTTGCATAAAGTATTGCAGGAAGGTTATGTATGGCCAAGTGTACATAAGGATGTTAATCACTGGTGCAGGTCATGCAAACAATGCCAAGCTCATAGTAGACGAATATTAACGCCTGAAATGAGGAAGACAATTCTTGCTTATGATGTTTTTGAAAAATGGGAAATTGATGCTGTGGGACCATTGCCTATTACCAGCCAAGGGAAGTGCTACATCTTTACTGCAGTTGATTACCTTTCTAGATGGGCGGAAGCAAAGGCAGTGAAACAAATTATTGCTAAGGAAGTGGCAAAGTTTGTATATCAGGATATTTGTTGTAAGTTTGGTGTGCCATTGGAATTGCTTTCTGACCAGGGTCCAGGTTTCAGGGCAAAGCTTATGGACTATTTGTGTACAAAGATGAAGATCAGTCGCAGTTTTACCACACCTTATTATCCACAGTGTAATGGCTTGAATGAGCGTTTCAATGGTGAATTGATTAAGATTTTATCTAAGGTGACAGAGCGACAAGGCAAGAATTGGGATATGGAGCTGCCTGCTGCCTTGTGGGCATACAAGACAGCAATTAAGACTGGTACTGGTTTTACTCCATTTCATCTTGTTTATGGGAAAGAAGCTTTATTGCCTATTGAGGTGGAGATACCAGCTGTTAAAATGTTGGAAAAGCTTTTGGAAGAGCCTAAAGATGCCCTTAAAGAGCGACTGTTATATTTACAAGAAGCACAGCTGAACAGGGATAATGCTTTGAAGCATTATGAAGATATGCAGACAAGGACGTTGGAGAAGATCAACAAGAAAATTAAAAGCAAAGGAATTATGAAGGATGACTTGGTATTACGTTATAATAGCAGGCTGGATAATTCCTTTCATAAGAAATTTCAAGTTAAGTGGGAGGGACCTTTCTTGGTGATCCAAGGATTTGCAAATGGTACCTATCAATTGGCAGATTTAGATGGGACTTTGCATGCTTCCAGGGTAAATGGATACAGGCTGAAGAAGTATTATGCACGTTTGATGGTGATTGTACAGGATGTAGTGTTAGAAGATGTGATTTCCAATGAAGGGCAGTCTTTGGATATGGATTTGGGTCTTGAAATGCTTTTTACTGCTGATCATGAATGATTCAGCAGGCTGGGGGTTGGGCAAAGTATGTCACACAAAATTCTGTAAAGGTGTTTTGAGTCCGTGTACATATGGGATGCATGGTTTGCAATAAAACTTTGCCCTGAATGCCCTGGCAAATGTATAGACTGAATGGCTTGCAGTGAGTTGGTACATGCATTTTTCTTTGGAGTAGGTGCTTGAGACTTGAAGTTTTATTTGTATGAGCTTTCTATTTGCCAAGAGGGTGTCTTGGATGTGTGCAAATAAGAGGTGGAAGAGCATGAGAATGTCAATGATAGGGGCTTTGATGAGCCTCTGGTGGAGATAGATGTACATATGCTGGTTTACGTGGAGAGAGCCCAATCTAGACTGTGAATACTGAAACCTACAAGGGATGCCAGCTAAATATAATTTGCTCTTTGTGCTTGAGTTTGGATTTATTGTGCAGATTTGGAATGGCCGTATGTCTCCACATCGCAGGGGGTTTGGGCATAATAGCCATGGTGATGAGACGTGGTATTTGTGTGGATTCCAGTGTTTCAAAAGATTTTGATAAAGGCCATATGGGCACTGCAATGTGGCATGGGAACCACCTTCTAAAATATATATATATATATATATATAAACACCACCAAGTGGCAAGCGACTCGAAAGAGCAGCCAGCTGGCCGCTTGCTTTGCTGCCAACGCAACCTTCAAGAAGGTTGGCGAAGAAAGCTTACGAGAGTGGCCGCCTGGAGACTAAGAAGATTTCTGGAGAGTGCAGAGCTAACGGACGGCGGGTTTTTCTTGTGTGAGCGAGCAGAGCGAAAGAGATGATGTTTTCCTTTGTGTGCGTGAAAGGCTGACAAGGACAAGCTTTTGTTGGGCGATGCGCATGGCTGGCGGGCTTTTCCAGAGCATGTCCAAGGTGACGGCTGGAGCGAAGTGAAGAGAGAGCGGCCAGTTCATGATGGAAGGCGCCGCTAGGTGGTGTCCGTGTTGTGAAGCCGACAGTTGGCTAACGTTGCGAAGGTGGTGAAGTTGGGTTTCGCTATGGCTGCTGGTGAGCACAGAGGGACAGAGAGCTAAGGGGAGCGAAGCTGTTGGCGTCGACTAGGCAAAGGAGTCGCCTGAGGGAGCAGTCAAAGGAAAAAGCCAGAGGAGTGGCTGGTATCTTGCTGGGCCGACTGTAGGTTTGACGTCAACTGGGAGAGCCAACGCAGGAAGGTTGTCGCCGTGTGATGTAGAGAGAGGTCTCTCGGGTGGCTGAGCAGAGCAAAAGTAAAGAGAGAGTACCTTGGGTTGGATTTTACTTGAGCTAACTTTAGGTGGTGGTGGCGACTGGCCCAAGCCGTAGATGCAAGGAGAGCAGAGGCGAGGGCTGCTGAACACTGCAGGACAGCTAGCTGGCAGGAAGGAAAGGTTACATTGGTTTCTGTGGTGGGCTGGAGCGCAAAAGAGAAGGAAAAAAGCATGGAAGCTAGCAGCAATTAGAAGGGAGGGCCACCTTTGGGATGCAAAAGGAGAGCCATGGGCAGATAAAGGGAGTGAAGGAAGCCAGAGCGGAGCCAGCTGATTTGTGAAAGAGGGATCTTCTTTTTTGCATTATTTGTGGATAAGTGTGCGGGTTTTGATTATCTTGTGGAATACAGGGTTTTGAGGTATCTCTGTGTGGTGTCTTTGTTTTGGTTGTTGGTGCCTCCTTTATTTTGTTGTTGTATCCAAAGTTGCGAGGTGGAAGGCTATAGAGGCCTGGTCCTTCTTCTTGTTTCCGCCTCACGGCAGTGTACTAGTATTGTCTTAGGCAGGGGTAGATCTAGGATCTAAGAAGGTGAAGCTCATGCTAGCATGCTCTTAAGTGCTTACAGCATGGCCTTTTGGGTTAGAAGATGTGGGTTGGTACATGGTATAGCTCGGTGATACTACAAAAGTACGATCCCACTGGGCTCACAGGAGGTGTTACCATTTCGCTCATTATTGTTGGCATTCTTGCTCTGGATGTCCCAACTTGCACCATATGTCTTTGAATCCTTTCATGCTCAATGACCCTATATATGCAATCGTAGATAACCAACAATCCTTCCTCCTCTGTTGTGGCCCTATATATTGATTGGATAATCCCTTCCCAACTAACACCATAAGCTTGGTCTATGGCGAAATCCACAAGAGTCTCTGTTGATGCGTCATACTCCCAAAATCCTTTGTGAGAGAAGACATTGATCTATGATTTGCAAGTCTAGCTCTTTCCCTGAGGTAGACACAATATTATTGCTTGTGTCGAGACTATCGGGCACTCCCTGCACACAGTCCTGGCTTGGGACTCGTTTGGGAGTATTATGCTGTTTGGGCTGCTAATCATTGGTGTGTCAATTGCAAAGTCTCTTCTTTCTTTGCTCTACTAGCCTGGATCAGTGTCTCTACCGCCTGCACTTCTTATAATGTCCTACCATCTTGCATAAGCACATGTGTAGGGGGTGGTTTAATGGTCATAGTTGTAGCAGGTGCAACAGGATCTACATGCACAGCGATATCAATGTGAACGCTCCCTACTTGCAAAAATGATGAGAGTACGCTAGGTGTATCTCTCGAGTTAACATCAACTCCTTCATCATATGGTCTGTAAGTTGTAAGATTTGGTTCAGAGGTAGTAGTTGAGGCTGAACCTCTGAGGTGGCTAGATATGCGGTCAAAAAGACTGGTAGCTAGTTTAACTGGCGAGGCCTAGGGTTCTCACTTCTTGGGATTGGGGGTCCTTCCATTGACTCAAAATCTGACGATGCATCACTGGTCCCTAATAGAGGTCCTTATACAATGCTAAATTGGTTTCTAACCAAAGGTGTCCTAAGCCCACTGTAGGCTGGTACGTACCTAGCTCGATAGATACACTATCATTTAAATAGGCCTCTAATACATGCCCAGATCATAGGTGTATGTGAATATGGGGTGTTAGGTCCTACAGATGTCCTAGACAAGTTTGGGAATTTTTGGAATTTTTTTATTTTTTTTTAAGAAAAAAATTTTGGATTGTCTGGAAAGTTTTTTTGAAACACGTCTTTTGTGTTTCTTAACCCGTTTGGCACTAGAAATATTATATTTTTTTTCGGTTAGTCAAGCACTATGGGCACCAAACTCCCATAGTTAAGGAAGCTCCTTAATTATATAAAATTGTAAATTTTTTGGATATCACACAAGTTGCGTCAACACGATTGCATATATTAGGCAAGTTTGTACTGCGAGTAGTTTTCAAAACATTTCTATACTCTTTTCTTTAAAAAAAAAACCCCTTATTTTAATTTTTGTTTTTCACGTTTTTGGTTTACTGTTTATGATTTCAATTTTTAGTTTTACCAAAAAGGGGTTTTCCAAGAATCTTTGACTTGGGGCCTGCACATATTAAATGCATCCAGCCACTCAAAAAAACAGACTTCTTGAATTTTTCGGCTAGTGGCCTAAAAGCCTACACACATTAAATGCGGCCAGCCAATCAAGATGCCCCAAATTAGAGAGAGGATTAAGCATAACTAACTCGCATTAATTACACATACAAAAATGCAAAATGTGCAAAAAAACACAAAAAATTTTGCATTCTCCTCTCGGTGTTAATGGCATTTTATGCCTTATGGATTGCCTCCATTTATTTAATTTTATAACACGGTACCTCACCATTGAAGATCCAGCTACCTTACTACTTGTCATCATCCTCTCACTCTAAGCATGAGTGTAAAGGTACCTCACTTCCATCATCCTCTCACTCTAAGCATGAGTGTAAAGGAGGGGCTTTGTGTGGGACTCTTGAGAAGATTTCTTCATTTATGGAGATGTGGTTTGGTTCTTGAGTTGGGTGCGATGGGAACAAGGTGAGGATTAAAAGCAGCTTTGTAGATAGGTTACTCTTGCTTGGTAGATAGGTCACTCTTGGCAATGAAAGTGGACAAGGAGATTTGTAATGCAGGGTGTGTTGCTTGGTGGCTACATGGGTGAGGGTACCACAATCCATATTGGTGTAGATGATGATGATAACACATTTAACATTGAGCTACCACCATTGGATTGGTAAGTCTTCTGGCACCTCATCTAATTTTCTTAGGAGATAAAGAACTAATTTTCTTGAGAGATATGTAAGGTACTCACTTGTGTTATAGTGTATTACCTTGTTATGCAGAGGAGATGACATCATTCATGGAGAGGCATCATTATGCACACTTTCATAGTCTCCCAACAAAGGAGAATGGAAGACATAGACTATGCTTCATAAATGTCTCGACGGCCTTAGAGTCATAGTGTCTTGACTCATTGTGCCCATATTTTTTATTGAACATGCTTATTACATTTTGTACTTGTTATTTATTATGCATTTTGGTTGTTAAAATTACTTATGACATTCAGCTCATCATATTTTTTTTTTGGGGGACCAATATATATATATATATGTATGTATGTATGTATGTATATTTGTATGTATGTATTATTCAAAAAGCATTGCATCCTTTCAACCTTACAACATGCTACCAATAGCTAATTTATCCATCACCCTCTATTAAAGCAAGTTACAAATCAAATCCCATCTATCATCCTCAAATATAAAACAGGATTTCTCCCAAGCAATCCGATAACCAAGCAAAATGCAGGCTTCCATCATAGCCTCAGTGGTATATCCCCTAGGAGCCTGTTTCTCAACACATAACCTTTTTTGAACCAGATTTTGATTGTTGGTCTGGTGCCAGTTTGGGTTCTCAATAAAGGCAACAAAAGTGTAGTTTGCTTGCTTCACCTTCTTGTACCATAACTTAGTTTTAGGTCCATACTTCACTGGTTTGGAATCCAACTTTAGCTTTGCAAGGCCCTGAATGTAAATACACCATTAGGCAAAGCCCAATATGACTATAGGTCACACCCAAAGGAAAAGGATCAAGTGATGGTGGCTGACTGTAGGTCCTGAATCATCTAAACTAGCTCTACCCCACTCAACTTGTTAACCAAACACATAGACTAGCACATACATATACACTTATGCATCAGCCCATTCACATCAATTCTATTGTCACAAGCCTTCCGAAAAACAATACAATTCCTGGAATTCCAGATCTCCCACAAACAATCTCCCACAAACAGTAGAATCTGACTATATTAAAAAGCAAAACATGTCCAACACGGGTTGTCCATCTCCCTAGTAACCAATCCCCTGATTGTGCTTGTACCCCTAAGTTACTATGGACCCATTTGCCAATCTTGGATCAGGCACTCCTAATGGCAAGGCAGACCCAAAATGCATGCTTCCCATCTTCCAATGTAGTCTTACATCTAGGACAGCATCCACTCATAAAATTCCTCTGTACCAATTTAGATAGTAGGCATTTCAATCTCCCATATTGCCTTCCATTTCCTTCTCCATTGCTAGAACTCTAGCTCACTCTCTAGATTTTATTACAATATATGACATTATCCTCACTCATTCTCAATGCAATGTACAGAGCCTTGGTTGTACCTCTATCCAAATTGGATCTATTAAACCAGGCCAGTCCCTTACGCAGGAAGATTCATCCACTGCTGTGGAGGTCCAACCTTTCTGCACCTCATCCAAGACATGTCTAACAAGTTGTCCTTCCCTATGAGACAAATAAAGCCCCACCCTAGCAATTTGAAAATCTCATTAATCTTTTGTTGTTTGGGGTTTTGGAGCTATTCTAGGATTTTGCAAAGCTAAGGGAGGATTGAACTTGTGAGTCCACCAGATCCCTAGACACATCAAAGAATTCCTTGGGCCCTACCACATCCATCCTAAACCATTAATTCCAAAGGAGGATCTTAAGAGGAGCATGAGAAAAAAGTTTATCTTTCCAACCTAGGCCTTGCCAGATACCATCAAAATAGATAGTTGAGTAATCCACTAGTTCTTTTAGCATCCTTTTCCAAATTTCCTTTTGCTAAAGACACTTGGGTAGAAGCAAAGCCAACCTGGCAATTGTGTGAGAGGGAATTGGGCCCATCATTCCTCCATACAAAATCTCTTACATGCATAACAATCTTTTGCCAATGTCCTTTTCCAAGTCCAACATTGGGCATAAGAACATTATATAGGCATTTAGAACAATGTTACTCCATATAGCCACCCTATCATGGCAGGGGACTTTGATACCTTCCCATTTCTTGAGTTTCAAAAAGAATCTGTCCAATGCCCAGTCTGTTAACTATTTGTTGGTCAACACCTCAACCTCCGAAAGGAAACCCTAAGTATCTAACAATTTGTCCCCTCTTCACAACCTCACATCCCCATCTTTTTAAGTCAAAATCATTGTCCTAAGAATGGCTTATTAGTTTAGACTTGTGAATATTACATTTGGAGCCAGAGGCATCAGCAAACTCCTATATAATACTTAAGGCCAGTCTGACATTGTCATTATTAGCCCCCATAAAGAGTAAAGAGCCATCTACAAAACATTGAATGACCAATTGTTCTCCATTGCTCAACTTTAACCCAGTTACCCTCCCCTTAGCATTGGTCATGTTCTAAAGCCACAATCAAATGGTGAGAAGCAATAGAAAATAATAAAGGAGAAAGAGGACAACCATGTCTAACTGATCTGTTCACCTAAAAATCCCCAACCACCCTCCCATTCAACAATAATTTGGAGTTTCCGCCTAAAGTAAGGGTGTATATACAAGAGGACATTTTGAATCCAAACCCCATTTTTTTCATTACTCTAGCCACAAATGACCAATGAACCTTGTCATAGGCCTTCTCCAAGTCAAGTTTCAAGAGGATGCATTTCTGCTTAATCCTCAGGGCCACATCTCTCCCCAGCATAGCATGGATATTGTCATATATAGACCTTCCTTTTATAAAGCCATGCTGTTTCTTAGATATGATCTCTTGAAGAGCAGGGGTAATTCTAATGGCAATAATTTTAGCCAAGATTTTGTATATGACAGTCAGCAATGCAATAGGCCTCCAATGATTAAGTCTGTCATAAACATTCTGTTTAGGAATAAGTTTCACCAACCCTTCCTTTAAATCCTTATCCAAATTACTTGCCTTGAAGGCATCTTTGCACGTTCTCCATACAAAAAAGTCCTTTAATGATGGCCAGAATGCAATGAAGAACTCAAAAGATAGTCCATCCCACCTAGGTGATTTCTCTCTCCCCAACTTTAGAAGGGCATCCCATCATTCATTTAGCTCAATATCTCTCTCCAGCCATTTGGCCCTATCAGAGTCCAATCTCCTACTGACTTGTTCTAGCAATTTGTCTTAACTTGAAACCTTCTGGTTGAATAGTCTTCTTTGAGGCTGAGGTTTGACCCTAGAAGCTCCACCCATTTTTTGTCTATTAACATCATCCCCTCTTTCTCCTGACCATTTTCATCCAGGACCCTACCTATCACTTCCTTACCCCTCAACCCCTCAGTAGTCAGCTCAAACAGATACCCATCTGGCTTCCTTTTGTTATTGAAATTTTTTCATTTATATCTAATTTCCTCCCTCATGGTGCATTTCTCATCTTTGCTCTTCAACCCATCTTGACACTTGAAGCACCAAGTTGTCTCCTCAGCAGGAGCAAGTAGTTTCCCAACCTGCCTTTTTTTCTGCAAAGTTTCTAAGAGATCACTCTATCTCTTTCTTTCCTGTCTTTTTTCCTCAGCTCTCAATTTCCCAACCCCCTTGATTATACCCTACATTTCATTGGGAAAATTCCTCTAGGATTCTTGCATATTACCTCTCCTCTTGAGTCTCTCTATTGCCTCTTTAGTCTATCTGATAAACAGATCATCCTTCAGTAGAGCAACTTGTTTACCCTTAGTTTCCTAGTAGGAAACTTGTTTAAGTCAGCTTCTTCCCAGCCCATTATATGCCGTCCCTATTTCAGGGGCATGTGATCAGACAATGCAATACTAGAATCCACAAACATTCTCAGAGTGTGAGGTGTTGACTAAAGAAGACCCTATCTAATTTGGATGATGACCCAAAATACTGCAAGCTAAAATAAGTGTGCGCAGGATCAGAGCCCCAATCACCCATCTCCCATCCATCCCTTAGGACTACCCTCCCTCTCAGCCCTTCCCACTTCATCTTCTCTTGTCCTATCAAAATAGTTCTCCCCTCACACCCCCCCTACACCTATCTCTCTATTTCTCAACCATATTGAAGTCCCCCATAAATATACAATGACCCTGAAAGTTTAAATGATCTATCCATTCCCACATCCCACTCCTCACTTTATGATTATGAGCCCCATAAGCATTAATTATCCAAATCCTCTCCCCTTCCAAAACTATTTCCGCTACCAAATTCTCCCATTAGAATGATTAGATATGATGCTAGGATTTAAACAAATTTTAACAATGGTCACGAATCCACTATACCCTCCATTCACACCCCCATACATCACAACCAAATCCTTAAACCTATCATTTCTCAAAATTTTAGGCCCACATAAATTATGTTCCTGAATAGCCAAAATAGGCAAACACCACTCCTTGACTAAATCCCAAAAAGCCACATTCTTCTTTTTATCCTTGATCCCCTTAACATTCCACATACAGCCATTAACTCTTAATGTTAAGCTCATGATAAAGCAATTTTAGGCACCATCTCTACCTCCTCCCCACTCCCCCCATGATCCCCCTCTTTCTGTATTTCTTTCTCCAAGCTTCATCCACTTGCCAATTAAATTTCTGAACCAAAGAGGTCCTACTATCTGTTGAGATGTCAAGCTTAACATGAGCTGATGCTCACAAGGTGCCTGCATGACCTTTCAACATTTACATCATTGGCGGGTTTGGTATAGCTGGCACTGACATATCTTTGCCAGAGATTCTACAGCTGGACTACACCAACTAGTCCACACCTACCCACTCCAATTAGCGTGTTCAAATTATGGACTGCTTGTATATACTCTATTATGTGTGTTAGTCACTTTATCTTCTTTGTAGACCTCTTTTGTTGTGTTAGTCTTTTTATCTTCTTTGTAGACCTCTTTTGTTGTGTGAAGAAGAAGAAGAATTTTCAGCCTCTCACCTTGTGTGTTCTATTCTAGGGTTTGTGTGAGTGTGTGTATGCTTTTAAGAGCTCAAGCTCTTTTCTCCCTTGCATCTTTTCATGGTTATCAAAGCCTGGATCATGCTAAGGGTTAAGTGGCAAGCAAGAAAAGCATAGGAAGCGGTACGAGGGTAAGAGCTTCATCTACTCCTCCCCCTTATGTTGGCTACTACACCTTTGTCGGGAGCTCTTTGGGAGGCATCGACAAACGAACTTCAATTGAGGAGATTTCTTTGTGGGAGTATAGCTAAAGGGAAATTATACTGGCTGCTAGATGGAATTTTTGGGCCAAAAACATGTTTCGGGTACGTTTGGACCTCCGTTTTTCAGTTCGTATGTGTTCACGGGCAATGCCGGGTAAGTTTCGATTCTCTGTAGAACTCTATTTTTGGAGCTGCAGGAAGGGAAATTAGTTGTGTAGACACTGTGTATTACAAAGAGATCTTAAAGTCGCCATTGGGTGTATGTATGCAAATTGAGGTCACTGGTTCTGACAGTTTGGGTGCAGTATAGTACCGCTGCAAAGAATATAGCACTTTGTGCAGGTCAAACAAAAGTGTTGTTTTTTGGTAAATTTGTGTTACAGACAAGATGTCAAATGATGGAATAAACCATATTGTTGTAGAGAAGCTTGACAAGAAAAACTTCCATGCTTGGAGGTTTAGATTGACAAATTTCCTGATGGGAAAAGGGTATTGGGACTACATTGAAGGTGAACATGAGGAGGCACTAGAGATACCAGAGATTAATCCAACTGTTGCAGATGTAAAATAATTCAAGGATTGGAATGAAGGAGCAAGGAAAGTCATGTATTGGCTTTCTATTAGTAGACATGACACCATGATTGGGCATATACAGGATGCCAAGTCACCTAAAGAAGCATGGGACACCTTGGTGAAGCTGTATGAAACCAACACCAAGGCATGAAAGATTCAGTTGAAGAATGAGCTTCATACTGTGGAGAAGAAAAATATGTCTGTGAATGGTTATGCCTTGAAGATCAAGGGCATTACGGAATCCCTTGCATCAATTGGTGTTTCTATTAATGATGATGATAAGGTGGAAGTGTCTACGTAGTCTCGGGCCACAATATAAGGCATTCAAGACATCTATTCAGACTCGGGAGAACGTTTCCAACTTCACGGATTTGGTGTCAATGCTGATCATTGAAGAGAAAAATTTGGGTGAAGATTAAAAATCTTCATAAAACAAAACAGTTCAGAGCAGTAGGCTTTCTACACAAGTGCAAGTAGAGGAAGAGGTAGATGTCGTGGACATGGCCAAGGTGGTGGTGGCCAAACATGAAATCAGAATTATGGTCAATAGAGAGCAGCAACAGTCCCAGGATTCACAACAACAATACACAGGTGGAAGAGGCCACTTTAGAGGTAGGGGGAGTCAAAGAGGTCGTGGTAATTGGCAAAGGTAGCATAATGATACACAAGGCTATTTTTACTATGGTAAGCCTGGACATGTGCAGACAGATTACTATAAGAAGAAGAGTGACATGTGAAATGGAAAAGTGTAGCAAAACAACTATGAATCCTCTAGCAGAAATAATGAGGATAATGAGAGGTTGTTTTTTATGCAACATGTAGTTAATGCTGTGTTTGGAAATGATGTAGCAGCATGTAAGGATGATGTATGGTATGTTGATTCAGGTGCTTCAAACCATATGACAAGTCATGGTGAGTGGTTCAAGGAAATGAAGAGTCTTGAAAGACCAGGTTTTGTTGAAACAGGGGATGACACTCCTCATCCAATTGCCCATGTTGGAGATGTGCCATTGTCTATGCAAGATGGTAAGGTGAAGTACCTTGTAGATGTACTTCATGTTTTGAACATTACAAAGAATCTGGTTTTAGTTGGCTAGATGATTGAGCAGGGTTTGCAGGTTCGGTTTATGATGGTTGTTATGTAGAAGATTTTAAAGATAAGTACAGGTTGGTTGCAAAAGGCAACAGAGTGGGCAAAATGTTTACATTAAATGTAAATATGCCTGAAGTGAGTGCTGCAATGTTTGCAAATGGTTCAGGAGTTGTTGTAGATATGGACATTTGGCATAAGAGAATTGGGCATGTAAATGTGCAAAGAATGAAGTTTATGCAAACTAAAGAAATTGTGGCAGGGTTGCCTAAGTTTAAGGTTGAAGGTTTGCAGAAAGTATGTGAAGCATGTCAATTTGGAAAGCAAACAAAGCATGTATTTTCACATGATAGAAATGTGAGCAGGAATGTACTAGATGTTATGCATTCAGATGTATGGGATCCTGCAACGACTATGTCTATGGATGACTGCAGGTACTATGTAACATTCATTGATGGACCACATGAGGAAAGTGTGGGTGTATTTCATGAAGGAGAAGAGTGAAGTGTTCACTCATTTTCAAAATTTTAGAGTTATGGTGGCTGAAAAAAAGATAGGACAGCATGTGAAGTGCCTAAGGTCAGATGGAGGAGGGGAATACTTCTCCAATGAGTACTCTGAATTTTTGTGAAAGAATGGCATTCAAACACAATTTACATGTAGATACACTCCGCATCAAAATGGAGTTGTTAAGCATAAAAATAGACACATTGTAGAGACAGCAGCACGAGCATTGATGGCATAGAAGAATATGCCGCATAGCTATTGGGATGAGGCTATGTCTACAGTAGTTTATATCATGAACATGGCTCCTACTGCAGCCATACATGATGTAGCACCAGAGGAGAAGTTTACTGGTGGCAAAACTTGATCTCTCTCACTTGAAAGTTTTTGGATGTATATCATATGTGCATGTGCCAGATGAGTTGCATAGTACTAAGTTGGATCCAAAGGTAGAAAAATGTGTGTTTATTGGGTATTCCCTTGAGCAAAAGGGATATAGATGCTATAATCCTACTACACGTGAATTGAGGGTAAGCAGAGATGTATGAGATGAGTAGTTGGCATGCTGCTGAAAAAAATGTTGTTGTGGGGATGATGTAAGTGGAAATGTGGTTGCACAGAATGCAAGTCAGCAATCATAGTCTTTGAGTGGACCAGGAGACTCCTCATCCAGCGGTTTTGTTGATAGACCATGGAGTGGCAGGCTGCGTTATAATACCAGTCCTGGAAATATAGTTGGTACATCACAAAGAGAAAGTGGTTGAGCCCCTTGGTATGCTTGATATTTCTGTAGGGAATTCTCTTGTTGATGGAGAGTCTAGTGGATTGGAGATGAGCCTTGATGAGGAGCTTGGGATTCTAGCAATGAGGACACTAGGTGTGAAGAAGGCTATGGAAGCCATGAATGCAAAGTTAAGAAGATATGAAAGAGTCAAAAACCCTGCAGAGGTTGAGTTATGATGGTTATGTGGCACATCACTATGCTTATATGGCAAAAGTTGTGCAGGTTGTAGAAGCTACATGTTTTGATGAGTTTATTGGAAACGTGTGATAGGAGAAAGCTATGGATGAGGAGATGGATGCATTGTATGGAAATGAGACTTGGGATTTGGTGCCATTGCCTGAAGGTAAGAAAGCTATTGGATGTAAGTGGGTGTATAAGGTGAAACATAATAGTGATAGTAGCATAAACAGGTACAAGGCTAGATTGGTAGCCAAAGGATACGTGCAGACACATGGGATTGATTATGAGGAGATATTTACCCCGGTTGCAAAGATGGCAACTGTGAGGGTTGTGATTGCGGTGGCTGCAGCTAAAGGCTGATTTTTACATCAGATGGATGTAAAAAATGCATTCTTGCATGGTGACTTGCAAGAAGAAGTGTATATGGATCAGCCACCTGGTTTTGAGGACATAGGTCACCCAGAGTATGTATGTACGCTTCGTAAGGCTTTATATGGACTGAAGCAAGCTCCACAAGCATGGTATGACAAGATTGCTGAGTATCTTGTCACTATTGGTTTTCATATCTTGTCACGAGCATGGCATGACAAGATTGCTGAGTATCTTGCTGAGTATCTTGTCACTATTGGTTTTCATATGACAAATGTAGATCACTCTTTGTATGTGTGCAAGAGTGATAAGGGTATTGTGATCATCACCATCTATGTAGATGATCTTATTGTTGGGGGGGTGACAACTTTGATGAGATTGAGCATGTGAAAAGTCTTCTCAAAAGGAAGTTTGAGATGAAGGATTTGGGAGATCTGTGCTACTTTTTGGGAATGAGGACATTTTCACACCTGAGGGTATTTGGCTATCACAGAGACATTATGTATTGGACATGTTTGAAAAGATGTAGGGGAGAAGAGAGCTTGAGCTCTTGCAAGCATACACACACTTACAAAACCCTAAAAGAGAACACATAAGGTGAGAGGCTGAAAATCTTCTTCTTCTTCACACAACAACACTCAACACACCATATACAAAGATAAGAGTACACACAATATGAAAAGGTACTCAACCAAATATATACTAGGGTTCTCTATAGTGTGAACCCAATTAAATGAGCTGGTGCTATAACTATGCGTCTCTAGAATGGCTGTCACACAGCTTGTCATCCCACTGGCCGCATATCACCCATGATCTCACCAACCATGCCAGTGGTGTAAGTGTGGGGCCTATCCCCCAGGCAGGTCATCAGTGTCCACCGCCTCAGTAGATGCGCTCGATATCTCAACACTCCCCCTCGAGCTCAACTCCATCTCATGTACAACAAGCAAAGCCCTGAATCTGTGGAGCTTCTCTGTACCCAATGCTTTGGTGAAGATGTCAGCGACTTGATCCTATGTGCTGACATAAACAAGGTCAACGTCTCCTGCCAAAACCTTCTCTCTGACAAAATGGTAGTGGACCTCTATATGTGTAGTGGACCTCTATATGCTTTGTGCGAGCATGAAAAACTGGGTTCCTGGTGGCTAACTGTATACTGCTAATGTTGTCACAAAAAATGACAACTTGTCTATCCACTGATAGACAAGTTGTCATATTCTGGCGCCACTAATGTTGTCACAGAAAATGACAACTTGTCTATCCACTGATAGACCCAAATCTGTAAGTAGCTTTCTCAACCAAGCTACCTCACATGCTGCCATAGCAGCACCTCTGTACTCGGCCTCTGTGTACTGGATAGAGCAACCATAGGCTACTTCTTGTTGCTCCAAGTCACAGCAGCACTCCCCAAAGAAAACATGAAGCCACTAGTAGATCTTCTATCTGAGATACTACCAGCCCACCAATCAGCATCTGTGTACCCATGTACACATATCTCTGTCCCAGTTTCATAAAATAGTCCACAATGCAAAAGTAGGCCTCACATACCTCAGTATGCATCTCAATGCATCCAAATGCGGCTTCCGAGGAACCTGCATAAACTGACTCACCAACCCAACAACATAGCTCAAATCTGGCCTGGTGATCATCATGTAGATCAAGCTTCCTACTATGCACCTATACATAGTAGGATCCTCCAAAATCTCTCCTGAATCTGCACTCAGCTTGCCATTCTGATCCAATTGCACTGAGATAGGCTTACAGCCTGTCATACCAACCCTTGACAACATGTCCAAGCTCCATACTGTCTCTGCAGTAATCCAATACCATGTGGTGACCTAATCACCTCAATGCCCAAGAAATATCTGAGCTCCCCCAGATCCTTCATCTCAAACTTCTGTCTAAGCAAGATCTTTACATCAAAGATCTCTGCATCATGGTCCCCCGTAATGATCAGGTCATCTACATAGATGACAACAAGCACAACCCCTCTATCACTGTGTCTCACACACAGCGAGAAATCTGAATTGGCTACATGAAAGCCAAAAGTGACAAGATATTCAGAAATCTTGTCAGACCATGCTTTCTTCAACCTGCAAAACATGCTCGGGGTGACTCACATCCTCATAACCAGGTGGCTGCAACATATACACCTCTTCCTACAAATCCCCATGCAAGAATGCATTCTTTACATCCATCTGATGTAAATACCATTGCTTTGATATAGCCACTGCTATCACAACTCTCACTATTGCCATCTTGGCAACTGGGCTGAAAGTTTCCTCATAATCAATGCCATACGTCTGCGCATATCCTTGGCTACCAATCTAGCCTTGTACCTGCTTATGCTTCCATCACTGTTATGTTTTACTTTGTATACCCACTTGCATCCAATGGCTTTCTTGCCTTCAGGCAATTGCACTAAATACCAAGTCTCATTTCCATATAGTGCATCCCTCATCCATAGCTTTCTCCCAACACACATTTCCAACAGCCTCATCAATGCATGTGGGCACTACAACCTGTACAACTTTTGCCATGTATGCATAGTGATGTGCCACATAACCATCATAGGTAGACCTTTGCACAGGATTCTTCACTCTCCCAAATCTTCGTAGCTTTGCATTCATGGCTTCCATAGCCTTCTTTACACCAAGTGTTCTCTTAGCTGGTATCCCAAGATCCTCATCAAGGCTCATCTCTGAGCCACTAGAGTCTCCATCAACATGAGAATGCCCTGCAAAAATGTCAGGCATACTAAGGGGCTCAATCACTTTCTCTTTGCCTTTATGTGATGTACTAATTTCATTTGCAGGACTGGTATTATGACGCAGCCTGCCACTCCATGGTCTATCAACTGGACCACTAGATGAGGACTCAACTGGACCACTAGATGAGGACTCTCCTGGTCCACTCAAAGACTATGATTGCTGACTTGCATTGTGTGCAACCACATCTCCTGGACTCTCCTGGTCCACTCAAAGACTATGATTGCTGACTTGCATTGTGTGCAACCACATTTCCACTCACATCAGCCCCAACAGCTTCTTTTTCAGCAGCTCATCTCATCAAAAACAACATCCCTGCTTACCCTCAACTCACGTGTAGCAGGGTTATAACACCTGTATCCCTTTTGCTCAGGGGAATACCCAATAAACACACATATGCAATGCATCCAAAGACTTTCAGATGAGACAAATCAGGTTTTCTGCTAGTAAACCTCTCCTCGAGTTACATCATGTATGGCTGCAGTTGGAGTCCTGTTCATGATGTAAAATGCTATAGAAACAGCCTCAGTCCAATAGCTATGCGGCATATTCTTCTCTCCCATCAATGCTCGCGCAATCTCAGCAATGTGCTTGTTTTTCCACTCAGTAACTCGATTTTGCTGCGGAGTGTATCTGCATGTAAACTGCTCTAAATACCATTCTTCTTCAAAAATTCAGAGAACTCATTGGAGAAGTACTCTCCCCCTCCATCTGACCTTAGGCACTTTACATATTTCCCTATTTGCTTTTCAACCATAACTATGAACTTCTGAAAATGAGTGAACACCTCACCCTTCTCCTTCATGAAGTATACCCACACTTTCCTTGTGTAGTCATCAATAAATGTCACATAATACCTGCAGCCTCCCATAGACATGGTCTTCGTAGGACCCCATACATCTGAATGCACAACATCTAGTGCATTTCTGCTCACATTTCTGTCACGTGGAAATACATGCTTTGTTTGCTTTCCAAATCGGCATGCTTCACATATTTTTTGCATACCTTCAACTTTAAACTTTGGCAGCCCTGTCACAATTCCTTTAGTCTGTATAGACTTCATTCTCTACACATTCACATGTCCAATTCTTTTATGCCAAATGTCTGTGTCCGCAACAATTCTTGAACCATTTGCAAACATCACAGCACTCACTTCAGGCATGTTTACATTCAATGTAAACATTCTGCCCACTCTGTTGCCTTTTGCAACCAACCTGCACCACTTGTGTTTAAAGTCTTCAACAGAACAACCATCAGGGTTAAACCAAACCTGCAAACCCTACTCAATCATTTGGCCAACTGAAACCAGATTCTTTGTTATTTTTGGAACATGAAGTACATCTGCAAGGTACTTCACTTTGCCATCCTGCATAGACAATGGCACATCTCCAACATGGGCAATTGGATGAGCACTGTCATCCCCTGTTTCCACAAAACCTGGTCTTTCAAGGTTTTTCATCTCCTTGAACCACTCCCCATGACTTGTCATGTGGTTCGAAGCACCTGAATCAATGTATCATACATTATCTTTATGTGCTGCTTCAACATTTTCAGACATGGCATTAACGACATGCTGCATAACAAACAACCATTCATTATCCTCATTGTTTCTGCTCAAGGATGCATAGTTGTTTTGCTGCAATTATCCATTTTGCATGTCAGTCTGCTTCTTATTAAATAATCTGCCTGCACATGTCCAGGCTTACCACAATAAAAGCATCCACGTGTATCATTATATTACCTTTGCCAATTTCCATGACCTCTTTGACTCCCCCTGCCTCTGAATTGGCCTCTTCCACCTGCGTGTTGTTATTGTTGTGAATTCTGGGACTGTTGTTGTTGTTGTTGCTGGCCATAATTATGATTACCTGTTCGGCCACCTCCTTGGCTGCGTCCATGGCCTCCTCTACCTCGTCCTCTTCCTAAACTTGTGTAAAAGGCCTGTTGCTCTGAACTGTTTATGTTTTGTGAAGACTGTTGGTCTTCACCCAAGCTCTTCTCTTCTATAATCAAAATAGACACCAAATCTGTGAAATTAGGAATATTTTTCCGAGTTTGAATAGACGTCTTAAACGCCTTGTATTGTGGCCCGAGACCACGTGGACAGACTTCCACCTTATTTTCATCATCTACACTCTGAAACACCAATAGATGCAAGGGATTCCACAATACCCTTGATCTTCAATGCATAGTCATTCACAGACATACTCTTTTTCTCTATAGTATGAAGTTCATTCTTCAACTGTATCTTTCGTGCCTTGGTATTCGTTTCATAGAGTTTTACCAAGGTGTCCCATGCCTCCTTGGGGGACTTGGCATCCTGTATGTGCCCAATCATGGTGTCTTGTATACTAATAGAGAGCCAATACATAACTTTTCTGGCTCCTTGGTTCCAATCCTTGAACTCTTTCACATCTGGAGTAGTTGGATTGATCTCCGGTATCTCCGCCGGTGCCTCTTCATGCTCACCTTCTATGTAGTCCCAGTAACCCTTTCCCATCAGGAAATTTGTCAACCTGAATCTCCAAGCATCGAAGTTGTTCTTATCAAGCTTCTCAGCAACAATCTTGTTTATGCCATCATTTGACATCTTGTTTATGCCATCATTTGACATCTTGCCAGACACACAAATTTACCAGAAACAGCACTATGGTTTGTCCTGCATAAATTGCTGTATTTTCTGCAGCGGTACTGTACTACACTCAAATGCCACAACCAGTGACCTCAATGTGCATACATACACCCAATGGCAACTGTTGACCTCCTTGCAGCACATAATTTTTGCACAACCAATATGTCTTCCCGCAGTTCTTAAAACAGAGTTCTGCATAGAAATGATGACTTACCCACAGTGCTTGAAATCGCATGCTTTTTGAAAAACGGAGGTCCTAACGCGCCCCGAAACGCATTTTCGGCAAGAAAAAGTTTGTTCTATTATAGGACCCTATAGTTGCCCTATAGCTTTACTCCTCCCACAAAGAAAGCTCCTCAATCAGAGATCGTTTGTCGGTGCCTCCCGTAGAGTTCCCGACAAGGGTGTAGTCGCCAACACAAATAGGAAAGAGTAGATGAAGCTCTTACCTTCGTACCACTTCCTGTGTGCTTCTCTTGCTTGCAGCTCAGCCCTTAGCATGAATCAGGCTTTGATACCATGAAAAGATGCAGGGGAGAAGAGAGCTTGAGCTCTTGTAAGCACACACACACTCACAAAACCCTAAAAGAGAACACACAAGGTGAGAGGTTAAAAATCTTCTTCTTCTTCACACAACACTCAACACACCATATACAAAGATAAGAGTACACACAATATGAAAAGGTACTTAACCAAATACATACTAGGGTTCTTTATAGTGTGAACCCAACTAAATGAGCTAGCGCTATAACTATGCCAGTCTCTAGAATGGCTGTCACACAGCCTGTCATCCCATTGGCCGCATATCACCCATGATCTCACCAACCATACCAGTGGTGTAAGTGTCGGGCCTATCCCTAGGCGGGTCATCAGTGTCCACCACCTCACTAGATGAGCTCGATATCTCAACAATGTTGTTCAAGTATGGGATGGCTAATTGTAAGTCAATCTCAGTGCCATTAGATCAAAATGGCAAGCTTAGTGTGGATGCAGGTTATGTGTTGGAGGATCCCACTATGTACAAGAAGATTGTGGGAAGTTTGATCTATGTCATGATTAGCAGGCCAGATTTGAGTTACACTCACTGTTAGCTTAGAGAGCTAGTTTATGCAAGTTCCATGCAAACCACATCTTGATAGTGTGCGACGCATACTTTGGTATTTGAGGGCCACTATGGATTATGCATTGTTTTATGCACCAAGTGTACCATTGGAGGCTATTTTTCCTTTCACCTTTCTCCAACCTCCATCTCTACTGAAACCCCATCATTCCCCAGAGTCCCTTTTCCTTTATCCTCTTCCCCACTATTTATAGACACCTCCTTTTCAATCGTCATAGTCTATATCCTAGTCTAATTCTTATCCTTAGTTACATCCTCTGATTTAAAATGTACCCCCTTTACATAGTTCCTTGCTATATGCCCAAACCCACCACATATAAAGCATGCTCCAGCGAAAGGCCCGAATTTCAGCCATTAGCTCTAGTTTACCTAGCTCACCTAAATCTACTTCAACATTCTTGGGAGGCTCTATTGCTATGTTCCATGAAATACACACATTATTAGCATGATGGTATCTCGCATCCTCTTTTGGCTGATACAAAACAGGGCCAATCGCACTAGCTATCTCACTCAGTGCTAGTTGGAGCCAAGGAGGTAAGCCTACCACCTCAGTCCATATAGGGTAGGCCTTAGAAAGACTTTTATTAACATCAAAAAAAGGGTTGAAGGGGATCGCATGCATCAGTTTATGATCCATAAACAGAGGTGCTCTTGCAAACAACTCAAAAATAGCTTGAGCCTTAGTAAAGAGAATATTAAAGAACCCCTCACCTAAATAGAATACTTGAGAGACAACCCTACCATGAAATACCTCATCTAGCGATATCATCTTTAGACAAGGGTTTACCAGAGAAAAATATAATTGCACTACATAGAGAAAATAACCCGACTTGGCTCCTCACCAACTCAGGTCGTGAGACTTATAGACATACCTTTCCACTCCTAGTTTGAGGCCTTTGAGCAATTACCCACTCCTAGTTTGAGGCCTTTGAGCTTGAGCAATTATCCTATCTATTACCCGCTCCGGAAAAGTCTTCTTATGATCTCCTTCCTTATCCTCTGTCTCTCACAATCTCTTCATCTCTTCGGCGCATTCGTTTCCCCAGTCCCCCCAACCCCCAACATGTTTCTCTGGACGTTGAGTCCAATCACCCACCATGCATGCAATCCATCACCCCCCACAAGTTACGGAGCCATGCACTCACACATTTGAGGCAAAGCCCCACTCACCCACAATCATGGCCGCACACGGCACTCGACTTTACTCACACTTAACTCCCCGATCTCTCTCCTCTCTACACATGTCACTCGACTTTACTCACATTTAGCTCATCATGTTTCTTTAGGATGAACTATGGTTGAGAATTATGAGTTTCATTTTGTTGGTGCTCTTATATAATGACATTATATGCAATTATATCGTTGTGCCTTCTCCTCAAAGTCAGAAATGTTTTCAATGTTTTTTCATATACTTCGATCATGATTTTTTAAAGAGGATTTAGTGTTATGATAATTGCTTCACAGATTATCTTTTCCTCCTCTACCCAACACATAGTAGCTAGATAAGCATGATGGTTTCATCTCTAATGTGTTAACACTCCAAAGGAAAAAAAAACTTTTGATCTCTATGTCACTAGCAGCTAAGTATCTTTTTTGGTGGATGTCGATGTTGGACTTCTTATGTGCTCTAGTATATTTCAAGTATGGAGAATAGTACTTAAATTTTAATATCATATTTTATGTCTCACTTATAGTATAATTCACTATTTTACAATACCTATTATATGTTTTATACCTATAACAAGACATGTGGTCACAAACATGTGCATGTCAATTTCTTGGATTTATATGCCATTTAAGGCAAGAAAAAATAACTAGCTCAGATTTCATAGCTCAAACATGTGGTCACAAACATGTGCATGTCAATTTCTTGGATTTATATGCCATTTAAGGCAAGAAAAAATAACTAGCTCAGATTTCATAGCTCAAAAGGGACCATTGGTGCTAGAAGGTTTTTTAAGTATTTGAATAGTTTATAATTTTAATGTTTTTTATATATATACTGTCTTTGTCTCTCTCACTCTTTATAATGACATTATATGCAATTATATCGTTGTGCCTTCCCCTCGAAAGTTAGAAATGTTTTCAATGTTTTGTCATATACTTCAATGATTTTTAAAGAGAATCTAATGTTGTGATAATTACTTCACAGTTTATCTTTTCCTCCTTTACCCAACACATAGTGGCTAGATAAGCATGATGGTTTTATCACTAACATGTTATCACTCCAAAGAAAAACAAAAACTTTTGATCTCTATGTCACTAGCAGCTAAATAACTTTTTTGGTGGATGTCGATGTTAGACTTCTTATGTACTCTAGTATATTTCAAGTATGGAGAATAGTACTTAAATTTCAATATCATATTTTATGTATCATTTATAGTATAATTCATTATTTTACAATACCTATTATATGTTTTATAGCTATAACAAGACACGTGGTCACAACAATGTGCATGTCAATGTGACAATTTCTTGGATTTATATGCCATTACAACGTTTTCTCGTTACTAGGAACGCTGCTGAGCACCAAAAAAGCGCTGCTCAACAGCGTTTTTAGTAGTGAAAAAACATTGTGATGCTCGGCAACATTAATAGCCCCGACATTTTTTTTCCGAAAACGTTATAAAAACACTGCTATGTCCCTAATGTGTGATAGTGGGGCCAGGGCCAGTTTGGGCTAGAAAAAATCCAACGATAGACCATTGGTAGAAGCATCTGTATTGGGTGTAGTGGTAGGGCTCCATGCTGACTCGTGCACGAAAACACAAGTTGTTAAAAGCTGTTAAAAGCCACACTAGAAAAAAACACATTAGAAAGCATTAAAAAAAGCACAAGAAAAGCTTATTAAAAAAGCAAGTTTAAATAAAAACGGACACCCGTGAGGCGGCGGCATCAACCAGCAAGGTACCGGCAGCATAATGAAGAGCAACCACAGAGGTACCGACACCTTCGTGTGGAAGAAGAAGAAGAATGAATGCTCGAAAGACAGTGTGTCAAGAAAGAAGGCGCTAGTGGAGGAGCTCGAGAAGTTGAAAGCGGCGAGGGAAGCGAGAGCGATGGCTAAGGCTCGGCGAGCGGAGGAGATGGCGATGCTCGCAAGGGAACGTGCAAGGGCGGAGTCTGAGGAAACAGAGAAGAAAGAGAGAGCTTTCTTCCTCGCACTGTGCAAAACGCGAGCGACGATACGCCTAAAAGAAGGTCGTGCGCAGCCCATTGACGTGCTGTTGCAGTACCTCGACCCTTCATCACCACCTGCATGGGATGCCGTGCCCTTCGGAACAAGAGAAGAGCCGCCATACGAGACGTTCCAGCGCCTCCTCTCTTCCGCCCAGATCCAAGAGCTCCGAGACGACATGGAGGCGCAATTAGAAGCCGATTTCGAGCACACAGAGTTTTGGGCTTGTATGGTAGCTGTTTTTGGCTCCTCTTGTGAGACCTTTCATCATGCCAAAGCATATCTCAACAAATTACATGGGGAACTCATGCCAATGCACCTCAACACATGGCAAGCATTGGGACTTGAAGCACCATACCCCATCTGCTGTCACAATTCTGTGGTTGTATGTAGCAATGCTAGTGGTGGGCATGAACATCATAGCCCACGGAAGCCCAAGTATTTGGTCCATGTACAGAAGGGATACAAGTGGAACAAGTATAACAGATTGCACTATGATCATGACACACCTCCACCTAAAAGTGTGCAAGGATACAAATTTACCATCTTCTACCATGACCTGATTGACAAAACAAAGACTCCTACTTACCATGTCCAAGAAGATGGAGAATCTAGTAATGGAGGAACTTGCTTGATTTATTTCCATGCTGGACCACCCTATCAGGACATTTCCTTTCGTATTGTCAATGAAAAATGGGAATATTCTAAAAGAAAGGGATTCAAGTGTACGTTTGATGGAGGCACTTTCTCTCTATATTTCACTTTAAAGAACTATGTATACCGTCGATAAACGATTGGGCTAATACATACCTCAAGGCATCTTCAATATGGTACATGCCAACTTGTTTTTTCCCTCATTTACTAAAGACGGATCTCTCTTTATATATAAGGTTCACATATTATTTGTACTTTGCACATTATCTATTACATTGAGTTATTTGCCTATGGCTTACATTGAGTTATGTGCCTATGGCTTACATTGAGTTATTTGCCTATGGCGGCTTACATTGAGTTGTGTGCCTATGGCTTACTCTTTGTGTGCGTGTATGTTTTCTTGTACTTGGTTGCACCTTCTAGTCCTACATTTGGTATATCAAAGCATTGGCTTCTCTACATCTGGGGATCTATTCTTCTGTGCAGCAAGCCAAATGGAGTAGCTCAGTTTTTTATCAAGTACCCAAAAAACTTTGTGGCTTCTCTCATCCTACACGTGGGCCATGCTGGTCATTTGGGAGGCCTTGATTGTGATGCATAGTTGAACCAATCATAGGGGTGCATGCAAGAGTCTTTTAGCTACTCATCGTCCCACAATGGATAGTTAGTCCGGTCAAGCTTATCTTTGGCACTAAGCATCCCAAACACATCACTGCTAGCCATACTATCTACAAATGCACTCTCTATACCCAACCGAATGCAAAAGATGCAAAACCCCAAAAATATTGCAAGTGTGTTTACTACTGAAAATGTAATGTGTAGCACTACAAGTAGCTCTTCGAAAACCTACAAATTTACTGAAAGGAGTGGGGATAGAGGATTACCTTTTTTTGAAATTTATGCTAGCTCAGCTGATGTATTTTCATGCAATGCAATAGCTTTCTCCTACTACCTCTATAGGAGGTATTACAATCACTTCAATCATATAAGCACCCACACTAACTACTACAGATCAAAGATGATGGGATTCTAGAGATGCGCAGGCACATGCCCTTGTTGTTGCTCTCTCAGTGTGAAGAGGAGCATCATACCACACATTCATTCATGTATCACTGCTATAAGTTAGCATGGGATGCCCTTGCAACACTATATCAGGTGTGCAAGGAGGCTTTTGTGGTATTTTGAATATGGATGAGGGTGACTGTATGGAGGACGAGTACCTCACAAAGAGGAAAGTCCTTCAAGAACAGCTTGTTGCCAACATTGATGAGCTTATTCCAGACAATTCACTTGTCACTATCATGCTCAGTGCATTGCCTAACTCATATCAAGGCTTTGCTACTACACTTCGGTTACTCATAAAAGGCAATGAAAATGCCTTTTCTTTTGATGAGCTTGTGTCTTTGCTCCTGCACACAACAGGAGCATTCCCGAACAAACATGTCGGGAATGAGGATTGGGGATTAGGATTTAGCTGCGCAAGGTTAAGGCAAGGCATCCCCAGTGGGGCAGTGCAAGGCCAAAGGTGGGACAACTACAAGATGTAGACAAGGGTGACAGTGAGAAGACCAAGAAGAAGGGCAAATGTAATTATTTTCAGAAGCCAAGGCACTACATAAATGAGTGTAGAAAAAGTCTTGAAAAAGAGAAGGATAAGAAAGAATCTAGCATGTTTGAGGCCGATGCATCAGCACCAAGTGCTAAAAAAAAGGCATTAGCTAGCTATGATCAAGATGAGTGGGCACTCCAAGTATAATACACTTGGTAGTATCTTGAATATTATCCATCAGATCCAAGATCACATGTTGAAAATGAATAGGGTAATGATCCAGCCCTCCATTTAGTAGGTTTCTTGTAATCTATGCAAACCCTCCATTTACCATTTCTCTTTGGTGTAACCACTCTAGGAGATGCCCATTGGGAACTTTCTTTTCTGTAACCACTATAGGAGATACCCAACTTTCTTTGGTGTCACCCCGCTATGGGAAATACCCATTGGGAGCTTCCTATAAGAATAATGAACTGTGCCCTAATAATTTTTGCCACCTCCTCTTGTAACGCTTAAGTTTAAAGATACTTCAACCATCTTGGCTTCTGAACCACTGCTTTGAAACCCTCTTCTAGTTCTATCTTGTGTTGTACACCATGAACTTGCTTGATTTCTTCATAAGAAGTGGCAAACAACATTTGTGGGAACCTTGCTAGCATATCCTCATACTCATAGGATTCTTCCTTGGTTAAATTTTTGTCAAGCATGAGGTTGCTTTATGAAGGTGAGAGAGGATTTATATTTTCATGACTAATTGGACCCTCTAAACCAATTGTATATACCTCTGCATATGCAGCATCACTAAAATAACTTTTCGTGAGACTAATTAGATCCTCTATACCAATTGTATATACCTTTGAATGTGCAACATCACTAAAACCACTTTCTTGAGACATGTGGTCGAAATCTTCATCCTCATGTGAACAAGTTCTTCCTCCCTTGTTTCTCTAGCTCTCCTGTTTGCACTGGAATTGAATCACCTAGGGCCTGATACCCAATTTCCCAGAAACTTGCTACACCACTGATCTTCTATAACATAGTCTTCCCAAGATCAATGGAGTCTATAGCCTCTCTTAGATCAACAACATGAAAATCCACATCCTTAGTTACACCCGACACTATTAATTGGAACTTCTTCAACCACACCCCTTGGAGAAATCTGACGGCCATCAACCACTCTGATTCTTACTGGTGTTTTCCATTTTATAATATACATAGGTAAAAATCACATTGCATGAAGCTCCACCATCCACATAAGCACCCTTAATTCTTATCCCTTCAATTTTAACATATAATGTTAGAAAAATGGCCCACATCTGATGAGAGCATCTTAACTTCTTAAATCAAGCCAAGGAAGGTTTTCTTTTTCTTGTGTATCCTGAGTGACACACTCAAAGATATTTCTTTCCTTATTAGTGGGCTGAGTGCTAGTAGCTAGGGTAGGGTTATAAATACCATGTAATTTTTTTAGATATTTCACAATGGAATAATGTGTTCCCCTTTCCCTATCAGATAAATATGCTTCCTAGGTTTTCTATGGCTTTTACTACTTTCTCCCTTCTCAATTTCTTTGCTATTATATTTCATTTCAATCTCTAGAGGTAAGACCACTGGCTCTAGAGTCTCTAAAGGAATACCTCTACTAGGCTCCTTCCTTTCTAACTTCCTTGGTCTTCCCCTCCTCCTAGGTGGTGAGGTTTCACTACCTAGCCTCAGATCATTCTAGATCCGATAAGGAGTCATCTAAACCCAATATGGCATACATGTGGGTCCCTTTTTGTACACGCTATCCTATAATGCCCTTTCTCCCCACATTGACAACAAGTTATACAAGATCTTTCCCTTGGAAAACCTCTTCTTTTCCCCTCCTCTGTGTTGTGTCTCAAGGAGCCGGATAGATAGCTACTCAAATTTAGAAGCAAGCATGTCTACTTGTTCTTCTAGAGCAAAGGGTTGGGGTGGTATTTCATGGGTTGGAAAAGTTTGAGGGATAGGAAGATTGCCTAAATTATTTGGAAAAGTTGTAGGAGCTTGAAAGTTACATGAGGAGGTCAATATTTCTAGAGGATTGGAGAATGACAATAACTCCACTACTGAAGCTTTTGGATCATCTTCTAGCACCTTTTTCCATCTAAGTGCTTAATAAACCTTGGTAGTATCTAGATTCAATGGATCTTTAAACTTTAATCTCCTCTTTATGTGATTTGAGAGGCCATTTATGAAGCATTTATGTGATTTGAGAGGCCATTTATGAAGCTTTTCTTTACCAATGGTTCCACTATATCATGTATTGCAAAGGCTTTCGTTAACCTCTTCAAAAGAGTGGTAGTCTAGTCAAGGTAGACCACTTTTTCTCCCACAAATGGTTTCAAATTGACCACTTCATTCGTTTCATATCATCATAATCTTCCACAATTTGAAATTCTCTAACAAACCTCCTAGTTAAAGTGTTCCCTTGCCCTCTTCATTTAGCCCTTCATACTAGGTGGTACTTCTCAAGATCTTGGCCATATCCTTCCTTGATCCCCCCAAAACATTACACAGTCTTATGAAAATAACTTGATGGTAGAGTATTGTCAAGGTTGTTGTTATGCTCTTCTTCTCATTAGATTGTTGAGGATGGAAAACATTATTCCCAAGAGAAGTGCCACCACCAATGCAAAGCTTGTGTGTTTCCTTTAGCTTCTTCAATCTCCTCTAGTCTCCAGTGATATCTTCCAATGTTGACCTCTAGATGATGTTGATTTGATGATTGCAATAAGAAAGCACTTTTGCGGCTAACTGATCTACTTGATGATTTTCACCATGGGGAATATGATTGACGTATACGGATTCAAAGTGATGTGGGTGAGCCCTGAAGCTTCTTGTTGATGAAATCCAAGAGATGAGCTTCTTACCACTCCCCTTTTATTTTTCTGCAAATTAGTTGTGAATCACCAAATACTTTCCACTCCCCTTTTATTCTTCTGCAAATTAACTCTGAATCACCAAATACTTTTATTTCTGTTAATTTCTAAATCCTTGGCTTTCTCTAGACCAAAGATAAAATCTTGGTATTCTACTTGGTTGTAAGTTCGAGAGGATTTTGAAGCTCCAAAAGTGAATAGTTCACCTTTGGAGATGTAAGAACTACCCTAACACCCCCTTCCGTCATGTAAGCCCCATCAAAGTGCAATGCAAGGACCATTCAATCATCAATAAAATCAGGATGGTGATATCCCAAGCGATATTCTACTCTCTGAATTGGGAAGGATAAGTGGTTTAGGATATTGCATTACTTTAGCCATCCTTGGTGCACCAAAAAAAAAAAGAACCAACCTTTGATGATATTGAAATTTATGGTCCATAACTATGTTGATGGAGAGCTGACACTGAGGTTTGAATGGTTGATCATGTGGAAAGGGTTGTCGAGGTCGGAACATTGTGGGAGAAGAAGGTATTAACAAGGGTTTGAAAAGCTTGTTCTTGAATTGGTTCCCATATAAAAACTTTTTGTTGCAAAAAAGGATGCTAAGATCGTATAATGGTGCCTTTGATGCTCCTTCCAAAGAACCATGAAATAGGCAACCCTCCCTAAGAAATTAGCAAGTTCTAACTGATTTTGTGGTGACTGCACAAAGGCTCCGTGAATCATTCCCCTCTTTCTCTACTTCATATAAATATGATGATTTTATTTGTTTATTTTTTGTCCCTTAAGACCACCTTACACAACTCACTCTCTCAATTAAACAAGAGCCCTATTTTATTTATGGAAAGAAAAAAGCAAGACTTTCTTCTTTTTCCAAAAAAACAATAGAATCAATTCCCCTTATGGCAATCCTCTCACCTACTCTCTTAATCACCATGTAAGAAAATAAAGTTTCCTATCTCTCTAGCTTATATACAATTGATGTGAGTATATCTCTCCTATGAAACATAGATAAAATAACTCTATCTTTTGATTTACAAAGTTTCTTATGGAATAAGCTTGTGAGGACAAAACTTGCTTTTAGACATATGATATAAAATTTAAATATGCGTGATGTGTGCAACTTGATTACCGATTTATTATCCTCGTTGTCTTTTCTTCATGGAGATGCTCCCATGATGGAGGTGATCATGCCATTGACTTCATCATTTGCCATTTTGGGTTCTATTCACGTCAGGTTCACCAATTGAGGGACTAGATCCAAAATTCCTGTATTCATATGTATGTTTTCCCTTTTTAATGAACGTTTTGCAAAAACTTATCAAGAGCCTTACCCTTGGTGGATGCCCTTGGTGATGTTTCCCTCATCTTGCCATATGATTCTTGAAGTCCCAATGATGGACTTTCATATTGAGTCTCCTTTGTCTTGTTTTGAATACCTTTTTGTACTCTTTTTATCATGTACATGGTCCACATAAGGGTCTACATGCTCCACACTTTGTATATGTGAAGAAGGAGGAGCTGTAGTTTTTAGCGCTAAATTCTAGACATGTTTGGCTAATTGATGTGCACTCGTTAAAATTGATCTCTTGAACTAAACCTAATGGCCTTTTTGTCCATCATATAAAGGTCCCCTTACACCATTCACTTCTCCAAGCATATATTTATGTGCTTTATTGATTGAGAACACGTCATATGCACAAGCTTCTACCCAAGAAAATTTGGCTATCATTTTGGTCATTCCAAATAAAATAAATTGTTAAAAAAAAACGAACATTATTTCGACTTAACCTATCATTTTGAAAAGTGACCCAGCCTGGTTGTTACACATGAGGGGCGGAGCTAGGCTGAGCAGCGCCTTGGACGCCACCTCCTCCCCCCACCACTATTGCCCGACCCTCTTCGCCTGCCTGGCTTGTGGTATCCGGCGGCGGCGCCCTCTCCATTCCGGCGCCGACATTAGGAAGCGATTTGACCCGCCTCCGCAACACTCACTCCTCATCAGATTTCAGCGTCGTCGCTTTTCAACTCCCTTACCGACGACTTCAAAACACTTCCCAGCCCACCCAGCTCGCAGATTGCTCCTCACAATGCTCGCCGACTCTGCCATCAGCTGCGCCCACCAAGAACAGAGCAACTCTCCTGCAGCCGATTCGATAGGTGACAATATCCTTGACAGACCTGATCCTCTGTAAATTTGATCACAACCGCCGAGTTCATAGGAGACACATGGTTAAATGCCGCCGCCTTCTCTGTGTTGCATGCCTCCTCCTTCTGTGTGGTGGTTCTTTTGTGGCCAAGAATCTCAATTGCAAACAAAGGAATTGGGTGAGACAAAACATACCAGCCAAATTATAGAATAGTAGGTTCTCTGTTGGTTTTCTGTAGTGAATTAAAAGATTTCAATTGCAAACAAAGGAGTTGGTGAGACAGATTTCAGTTAAAAGATAGGACCTTAATTGTCCGCTGCTAAGCGATATCGTCGAGGGAGCACCAAGGGGAGTTGGGAGTTTTGAACCCAAGACATCTTGGTCGTGGGCAACCACGTTCACCACTTGACCTATCACCTCATTGGCTAGCCAATTTGTAGACTTATAGATAAGACTTTCCTAAAACAGTCTAAAACCTACTGAAACTAATTATTATAAGATCAAATAAAGATCACATTCACAGCATATAATTCCTGTACAAAAACAATAAATGAAACTTCAATGTGCCCAATTTAATGAGCTGCTGTCCAGTACAGAATGAATGCTAGTCTTGGAAGAGATTGTCACCTCCCACCTTAAGAGGTGTGAGATCACATCCTTAAAAAATAGTAGCTAAAAAAATCAAAAAATCCCATTTACAGGTCAAGAGGGCTGACTATTATTTGAATCAGTAGAATATGAGGCAACACTGACCTAGCCCTGAGAACAGAATACAGCATGATGGATTTTCGCCGGCTGATGTTTGCTTTGCATCCTGTCCTAAAAGCTTTACACTGCCCACATCTTTGCCAATTCTATTGATTCTGATCAAGTACATTACAGGGTAGTAACTATGATCATTAAATAGGTAACAACCGTCCATTTTCATGCTGCCATTGCAGATATGTTACAGAACATTCATGTGCATTTGCAACATAGCACAGCCCACATCAGGCTGCTGCTCTGGGCTTGGGTGAATCCGATGAGCCAATTCTCTCTCTGAAGCTGTAAGTCACATCACCTGCCGCCTTTGCGACTCGATAGAAAGCACCACTTACCCACATGCTCCCAGATTGCACCAGCTTGTTGTTGACAATGGCAGTGCCTGCACTCTTTGCCCCTTGCTGTGCATACACATAGGCCGACATGGTCCGCTCGGTGATGTGGTACTTGTCATTCACAGACTGCACGTGGACGTTTATTGCAGATGCCCCAGCATTGAATTTCTCTGCCAACCCGATCCTCTTCTTGAAAGAAGCAACCCTGGATGTCGCATTTGTGGTGAACTGATGCCTGTCATCAAAAGTCTTTGCCCTGCTCAGTGCATCTTTACCCAGAACATACCCCCTGGACAACATGTTGGTCACCATGTCCTGAGCCCTAGTGATTGCTTCACCAGGCTTTGGTTGGTGAATCTGGGAAAGACAACATTACAAACATCATTTGTAGCGCTCGAAGAAGGTCAAGAGGATGCTAAGACTGATGTATGTAG
The DNA here is from genome assembly GCF_041138505.1 of Cibotium barometz. Lineage (NCBI taxonomy): Eukaryota > Viridiplantae > Streptophyta > Polypodiopsida > Cyatheales > Cibotiaceae > Cibotium > Cibotium barometz. The sequence goes on along the minus strand of NC_141102.1, from coordinate 11,876,567 downwards.
GGAGATTCAAGCTTACCACAGGCTGCACAGCTTGTTCCTCCCATCCGACTTCCTGATCCACATCTTCTAGAGACACAACACTCACTGGTTGATCGACGATAGTGGCACCCTGGCAATACAATGCCCACATGTATGTGAATTGGCTAGATAAGGGCTCAGATCCAGCAATGAAGGCTGGTTTAAGACACCCCATTCATATGAGAGGATGAAGGTTTATGTGCAATTGAAGCAAGCAATGGATCTGAGTAAGGATGTATGGGGTGGCTCCTTGGGGCCTCGGCTGTGAAAGAACACTGAATAGTACATCTTGAAAAGGATCTAAACAACAGAAGTGTGAGCAAGGATGTAAACAGAAGACTGTATGTGACAGTAATACAATTGAGAGAAGCAAAAACCCAAGATGCTGTAGAAAGCCAGTTTTGCATAGATCTGTGGGTGGAGGAACTTACAGAGAGGAGCACTGCTGTGTCAAGGGCCTCTGCTTCTTTGAAGGTGACAAGAGCCACTTGAGACCAATGGCCATCACTGCAATAAACAGAGAAGAGTCCCACAAAACACAGAAAAACTAAAAAACGGTGCAATGTGGGTTTCCCAAAAGCCAGGGAAGAAACCAGAAACGCAGAGAAAGCTGAGAAAACACAGAAAATTGTGGGCTAGATCTGTACCTTCTCAGATCTATGTGGGCGATCCGCCCAGAAAAGGAAAAGAAGTTCTGAAGATCTCGGACTGTCGCTCGCGAGGAGACATTGTTCACCTGCACTGTGTAGCCCTTCATGGCTATGGCGGGGAAGAAGCTCAAAAGAAGAAGAAGAAGCTAAAGAGTTTCTGCAGCCCTCCTCCCCACAAAAAAGTCAAAATTTCTGCTGCCCTCTAAACAGGAGCTTACGGTTTCCTTCTGCAGCTACCATTTACACAGAGAGTTAGGGCTCCTGCTAGTCTGAACAGCGATGGGAGAAATGGCGACTGCTGCAGCAGAAGCAGATTCTGTGACTTGATAAGAAGAGGGCGAGACCTGTAAAGATTGGATTGAGGAGACTATGATGCTCAGCCCATTTATTGAAGTGAAGAAGAAGATGTTTTTTCGTTCTCCTTGCACGCCATAGCCAGCAACAAAAAAAGCAGCTGTGTGCTGGGTGAGAGAGAGACAGAATAATAAAAGCACCCACCACCCCAAAAAAAAAAAGTTTCTAAAAAAAAACTAAATTTCTCGCCTTTGCCATGTTTTTTTGTTTTTTGTTTTTTTTATAGAAACTCATATTTTCCTAAAATGGTTTTTTTTAACGAACATACATATATCATTTATTATAATAAATATCGAAATTTTTATAGATACAGGGGATATATCTTTTTCTATATTTAAGTAAAAAGTATAATTCATGGTATACATATTATTTATTATACTAAGTTATTTAATAAATACAGTTTTCAATTAAGTAGCAAAATTGCAGCCGTTGGGAACGAACTTGCCATTTAAATTTTTAAAAGGCGTTCAAAAATGCCTGTCCACAATAAATAAATAAATAAATAATAGACGGAAAGCAGTTTATTTTATTATGTAATCAGCAGCTGCTCCGCCATCACTTTTGATACATACGTGTAAATTTTTAAAGTTTGTCTTTTGCCCCCACCTCTCTCTTAAAGTTGCATATGGATTCACACACAAGCCATGACAAATAAACAATCTGCACACACGGTCGCGCAACCACCCGCACCTCTAACATGTGCCATCTCGGCTACTACGATTCGTTCCTATCCAACAGTACTCGCACACACTTTCACAATATTTTAAAATGCCCCTCCTACAGCACAAAAAAAACCTCACAAATTACACTACCACACAAAAAAACCTTGCTGTATTTCACCAAACACCCGTCAATTCTGAAGGCCAAGGGTGCCCGCCGTCAAAAATCAAACCTGATCCTTTCTGTGTATTGCCCCAGCAAGCTTCCTCTTTCTGGTCCCCTTTCTACTCTTTTTGAATCGTTTCGATGTTAAAAAAACGAGTAAATGTCAGCCCGAGAGGTTTAGCTCATTCACGACCCACCCTAACCAAGAGGTCATGGGTTCAAGCCCTGACATCGTAGGGTTGTGTGTGTGAGCGGTGTAACTTCTACCTCAGCTACATCCCCTCAAAAGGAAAAAAACAATGGCTAATGGTGGTGGCAAGGACTCCCGCCCAATATTGTAACATTCCTTTTTTTGATAGTTTTCAAAGTACATATACTTGTCAATGGGCGGCACTCTAAGGCCATGTTAGACCCCGGCTCGAAAAACAAAATATACTTGTCCATGTCAATCTGTGCAACTCCTAGAACGTAGGTTCTAGTTGCCTTCCATACATGCACAAAGTCGCTGTTCTTTTCATCTCCTAAAGGTCTTACCCTCAATTTTGAAGAACGTGCAACCCTTCTTGGGACTTTTTACACTTTAGATAAGGGCACCAAAAAATTTTGCCCTTCAAAAGAAAGGCTTCTTCCAAACTTTAGGTAAAAAGTTCTAGTCCAAATATCACCCTTCAAAAAAAAACACCACCTATGAATTGAAATTAAATGCCTCCTTTGGCCTAAAGGGCAACAATAATGATCATCGAACTCTTACACTCCAATAATGCATCATCAAGTTTTTCACTTGCATACCAATATTGATTTTTGTGAAATCCTTTATATAATTATTAATTTCATCACTTAGTAATAATCAACCCGCTCGAGCCATTGGTGTTCCTTCGTACTTAGTTTAAACTTTTCCCAATAATCAGTTCGTTGGGGCCATTGGTGTTCCTTCGTACTTAGCCCAATATTGCAGTTAGGATTCCATATGTACCTTGCAAGTGATCCTTGATGTGTTTAAACATTGGAACCAAAGTAGGTTTTCCTCTTAGAAGCCTTTTCATTGTATTCTGCAGTTGGAATGTCACCTTTATGTCAGATCCAATAACTTGTTTTTAGATGCACTTTGTATTGCATTATTGGCACATTACCTTGCAAAAAATACCTAAATTGGAGTGGATGCCAAACCAATGCATCTCTCTCACATAAGTACTACTCTATTTATGACCTATGTAATTTATAATGATGTTGAGTTTAAAGGTCCCACCAAGTGTGGAAACATAAACAAAAAAAACTTCGATTGTCTTTGAGTTTTTTAAAAAACCTAATTAACACTACATCTTGATCTCTGATGAATTCATACGTGCGAAGCACTAGTGGATCCAAAGTCCTAGTGTCACCGACACTCTTATGGAAAGCTTGCGTATCTCATCCATGGTCTTTTTGTTTGGGTTGAGTATCTGCTTGGGTAACCTGGTGATACCCAAAGAAATCATTGATAAATGTCTCCTTGCTGATCATGTCTCCCTATGTGTGGCCTTAATAAAGGCATTTTTGTAGCAATGGAACTCAAGGAGGTAACATCTTTGATCTAGTAATGCATCACTTGCATGAGGGGCCCAAAACTCCTTCCTTAAGAGATAATGAAACCTCTTTTATATTTTATAGCATGCATAGCCATACCACTTGCAGTAGTTTGTCGAAGGTGGTAGTTGTGGACGCAGAATTCTCTCCTCTCCCTTGATAATTCCCTAAATCCTCTCGGGTTATCTCGGTTTGTCTTTGACTTTGCCTTGATGTTGACTATCACTCAAAGCTTAACAAGGTCAATACGAGCTATCCACCTTCCTCTTAACCAAGAATCTTGGTGAGAGATAGGGGCAGGGTTCACGAGATCACCATGTGACTTTTCGCCTAGGTTGCCAAGCCTAAACTAGTCATTTTTACTCTCACACTCTCATCTCACCCTTGCTCTCGTTGAAATGAATGTTCTCACTTAGCACTTTAGAAGTTTTAATGACAGATCATGTAAAACATGAAAGGTATAGAAAACATGAACAATGTACTTTGTATTAGAGAGGTACAAGAGGTAATGCAACTTGTAACCATTGTTGGACGATATGGTAAGGTTAGTGTTGCCAAATAGCTCATTGTAAAATTATTTTGGATTTTCAAATAGACTACTAGTGATAATGTATGTAGGACCTGTTGAGAGATGTAATCGTGGTGTTGTGTGTATGTGGGAAAGCACCCTAAAGGTGCAAGATATTGTGGCAAGATAAGAATGCCACATGTAATATTGAATGGTGTGTGAGTGTTGACCAAAAGAGTGGAAAAGGAGTTGCCACATGGATGATGACATGTAAAGTGGGATAAGGCTAGAGAGCCTATATCATTGTATGGTTCATTGTGATATGAAATGCAATAGAATTGAGTGTTGAGTGTGCAATCTCTCTCTCTCTCACTTATGGAGTTCTTAGTGTGGTATAATCCACCTTAATCTATGCTTAAGCTTGTGTCTATCACCATGATTAATCCCATTTTAGGATTGTTAACATGGTATCAGAGCTTGGGTGGGCTCTTGGTCATGGTGATTATTTATGTATAGTTTTTCTTGGTTATGAGTTCTTTGATTAAGCATTATTTTCAGTTATTATGAAAAAAAAATTATGCACACTCATATTATCATTTGGATTTGCATTTGTGAGGATTTGAGAGGATTTTTGCAACATGGAAAGCCTGCTCATCATCATGGAAGCTGAAAATGGAGATTTCAGCATTATGAAGGCTATGGAGTCTTCATCAAACATCAAAGAAGCTGCCCAAGAGAGTTGCAAATGGATGTCAAGCTGTGATGGGCTGGTTTGTAGCTCATAATGGAGCATGGTTGAAGGGCATTGCTCATGGAGTTCACTCATGTGGAAGATGGGCGATGATGGTGGAAGTCATGGGGCTTTCACAAAAGCATTTGGCACCATGGGCTTCTTGCAACAAGAAGCTTGTTTGAAGCACCCTTCAAGATTTCTACATGCAACAAACAAGACATGCACATCAGAGCTCATTGGGAGCTCGTAGTAGTGGCCCATTGGTGGTCACATTGAACTACTATAGAGATGTTGCAGCAAAGAAAATCAATATCAAATGGGGAACTTGGACCTTAGAATGGCAAAGAGCTAGCATAGCCAAGTTCTTGTAGTGTGGAGGTAAAGAATTTGTAGCAAAAGCAAAGGTGCAGATAAATTGGAAGCCATTGTTGCAGCTGAGACAAAACAATAGCAGCCAAGGAAAGAAGAGCTGCACAAGTCAAGTAGAGGCAGCAAAGAGAAGAGCCAGGCTTGAAAGTTTTGGATATTGAGCTCGAGAAGCACACAAAGGAAGAGAGACACATGAACAACAAAGGAAAAGAAATGAGCGAACACTGTAGCACGTTGAGGAAGAGAAGAACACGTGGGATCCAGGCTTGACACTAAGCAAACAAAGCTGGCACCACACCTCCAGGCAAACATCGTGCAGCCACCAACAGTCGCTCGTTGTTTGCAGAGCACAAGGCAAAGAGAGCGCACCTAAACAGTCGCTGGCAGAAGCCCCAAATCACCTAGGAAGGGCGATAAGAGCTCACAGTCGCTCGCAGTAAAAAATTAAGGAAGCAAACCTCACTTTGAGCAGCGAGCTCAGAATGTAGATATGGAGAAAGCAAAACCATCATGGGAAAATGAATCTAAGAAGAGTTAAGCTACAGAAAACACAGAGAGGTAGCACGCAAGAGACGTGCAGCCGGGTGAAGAAGAAGATGGCTGTAGTGCTGCACAGTGCGCAGAAGAGGGGCCCGTGTGGTCTGTATTGCACTGCGCATTGCAGCCTTCTTCTAGCCTTGTTCATAAACAACAAAAAATGAGACATTATTTCTCACTAGATGTGTTCACACACGCAAGGTTGGAAGTGCCCTAAATAATCAGGCAAAATGTTGGTCTACCAATGTGAAGCTTCGGATAACTTCCATATGCGGGTCCTTAGGGGTAACCGTACCCGAGCCTGCTTGCTCAAAACGGAATTTTTTTGTATTCACCCATTGGTATGAGGGTGGCCCTGCCTGAACTCACCTAAAAGCTCGAAATGGTTGTCGTGTGATGTGTGCATGAGCGATGCACGTGTGAGGTGCATGCATGGGTTGGTTCCCACCCGAACTTTCATGTTCAAATCGGACTCAGTGGTTCCGCTGTGAGCAAGTCGGCTTAAAATGGACTAGGTGTCTAAGATGGTAGACAGGCGCACACATGTTTGGTTGATGGACACTCCAATGTATCATTGAGGGGGAGTGTTGAGAAGTAGCGATTGCGTTTGTGCAATGCTACATTGATATGGGTAATGGATGACGGGTGAGTTGTGAAACACCTCGATTAAGAGGGGGTGTTGAGAGATGTAATCGTGGTGTTGTGTGTATGTGGGAAAGCACCCTAAAGGTGCAAGATATTGTGGCAAGATAAGAATGCCACATGTAATATTGAATGGTGTGTGAGTGTTGACCAAAAGAGTGGAAAAAGAGTTGCCACATGGATGATGACATGTAAAGTGGGATAAGGCTAGAGAGCCTATATCATTGTATGGTTCATTGTGATATGAAATGCAATAGAATTGAGTGTTGAGTGTGCAATCTCTCTCTCTCACTTATGGAGTTCTTAGTGTGGTATAACCCACCTTAATCTATGCTTAATCTTGTGTCTATCACCGTGATCAATCCCATTTTAGGATTGTTAACAGGACCTAACAATAAGTTTATAGGGAGACATTACATGTGCCACATCTTGAGGATGATGTTAGAGGATGGTAGGGATGTATATTGTAAAGCATGGTTTCACTAGTACACCTTTTTTAAAGGTGCACAAAGAAACACAAAGGGAATGATCTAAAAATGTGGAATCATTGTGATCTAGGAAGTCCAATTACACAAGATTTTGTGCAAAACATTTATGGCCATGTGTATTTGAAATCTAGAAGGTGAAGAGAAACATGCCCATGGGGACCTTGCTAGTCATTAAGAATGCCTTGATGACATTGCATGTTGTTGAATGCTTCTACTTTGAGAAAACCCTTGGATCTTCATTATGCTTTGAAACACAAACTTCATTGTGTTCGCTTCCAAAATTCAACTATGAAGATATGGAAATTTATTTCAAGAGACTATCGGCAAACTCAATGTTGAAACTTGATATTTTAGAGGAGAATGACACATGATGAACCTCATTTATTTGTTGCATATGAGACCCACATAGTACATGAGTGATTTTCTTTTCTTTAGCACTGTTGTTTCCATGCTTATGATTTCCTCTTTACACGTGGAAAATATGTAGTACTTTTTGGTCTCATAGACTCATTGGGTCTTTAGTAGACATTAATAATTGGTTTCCTCTTTTGTTGTTTCCATGTTTTTCTATTTCCTCTTTATAAATGGAACATATGTAGGCACTTTTTGGCCTTATAGATTTATTGGGTCTTTAGTAGACATTTATAAAATCTCTCTCTCTCTCTCTCTCTCTCTCTCTCTCTCTCCGTCACCTAAATCTTATGTTTCTTACTCTATTTAGAAGTGACTTGGCTTAAATACTAGAAAGAGCTAAATCCACTTATTGAACTCATATAAGCTAATTTGAACTCAAGTACTATCTAGACCGAATCATGTTACGTCATTCTAGTGTCTTATAAAATAAAAATAGTGTAGCATCTGCGTAGTATTTGTTGGATGAGGGAGTAGATGCTCTGCACACACACACACACGCACACATAGTCACACACAATCGATCAAGCTTAGAGAGTGAGAGAGACAAAATGTGATGGTTGTAAATACTCGATACAATAATGATAAATGTGTGGAGTATAAAGTACTAGTAGCCCTAGCCCTAGGGTTAACGTGACTAACACACTAGAGTGTGTACACATGGGAAAAAAACCCCTACCAGCATAGGGTAAAAAGTGCCTGTGTGTAGGGTTGTTCACACCAGGACTTCCAAGGCTAACAAACTCCTTGAAATGAATGGTGTGAACGTGTACGGGGTGTAGAAGACTACCCCGGCAGGGTAATAAGTTTAAAGCCTTGTGGAAAGCCTCAAACTTTTCCCAAGAAAGGGACTTGGTAAACCCATGTGCCACATTGGCCTGTGTAGGCACATAAGTCAAGGTAATCTCTCCTACATGGAGCCTTTCTTGACATAATGATAATGCACCTCAGTGTGTTGTGCCTGCGCATGAAGAACTAGATTTTGCGTGATTGCTAATGCACTCTGGCTGTAAGTGAAAATGGTGGTAGAAGATGGCTGTCTAATACCAAGATCTCCCAAAAGACGGCGGAATTATACACACTCCACATTTGTTGTGAATTGTGCCCTATACTTGCCTCACAACTAGAAGTGGCCATTGTTGGCTGCTTCTTGTTGAGCCATGAAATACATGAACTGCCAAAAAGGAAACAGTTACCAATTGGTTGACACCCTAGTATCATAATATCTTGCCCAGTTCACTGTTAGTGTAGGCAGCCAAGCATAAAGAAGATGCATTGCTGTAAAACAATGCAAAGTCCTAAGTGCCTTGAAGGTAACAAAAGACACTTCATTGCTGGCCATTGCTGAGTGCCAGGGCAATGCATAAATTTGTTTTACTATGACACTACATACTGAATGTCAAGATGGGTAGTGCATAGATACATAAGGCATCTGACAACCTACTGATAAGTGGCTACATCAGAAGGCTTTGAAGAGTCCTCAAGTGATAGCATGATGCCGTTCTCAACTGGTATAAAGTTGAAGTTTAAATTGGATACCCAAATACTAATGCAAAAAGCCCCATGTCTATAACATCAAATGCATGCTATAAAGTTTATGAAAGCTGAATAGTCATGAGCAAATCAACCCAATTATTATCCTCCAATGCATCAAAAGGAGAAAGTGGTTCCTCATTTAATGTGGAAGCAACAAGGACTGTATCAACAAAATGAGATGCATGTCGAGAGTCAGTGTGTGTCGACTTGACATAAGGGTAGTTAGCTTGCTGTCGCCATGCGGGGAACTTTGTGAATCACAAATGGTTGCATCCTCTTCAATTAATGCATCACCCATGGCATCTTGATCAAAGTATGGCTAATTTGGAGCAATATTGGAAAGTTGGGCTATTGAATTGGTTGTTTGTCGCTCGTAGCAGCACAGTAGAAGGCTAATTTGGAGCTAAAGGAGGCTTAATGGATTCAGCACCAGTACCAAATAATGGCATGAAGATATAAGAACTATGGATAATGTCCAATAATAATGCATATACTGTCAAGGTTCTATGAATATGCCAATACATCAATAAAGGAACCTTAGTCAATGGGCAAGCCGACAAGGTGATAATTAGCAATGGAAACAAGCTAATATAACAAATCTGTCAAGTGGGGGTAGTAAGGCATACATTCAGTCATTACTACGAAAGTATAAGGCAACCTCTCAGTAACATCATACATTGTGGTGTGTATGGAAAAATAAAAGAGATGGGTAAACCCACACAAATTGATGTAGAGAAACTATGAATTATGCATAATAACAAGGTAGTAAAGTTGAAGACAATGTAATAGTCTGACATCAGTAGCATCCATGTAATAAATGAGCTATAAAGGGGAGGCAACTTGAACAAGAACCTAGGAAAGAAAGTAATACATCTCAGCAAGTAAACATCATTGCATAAGGTATGTCTCCAAGACATAGCACAATTGAGAGGTCAAATGCATAACTGACCAAGGACACGGGCTCCAAATGGGCCCTTTAAGGGCTTTCTCTCTCCTCCTGGAATCCCGAAAAAGTGTAAAAATAATATTATTATATATTGGGTTTCTCTCTCTTCTTTTCGAATCTAAATTCGCCTTTTTCCATATTTTCTAAAAAGATTCAATGCTTATTTTATTCTAATGTTCTTCAATTCTACGTAACTTCAACCACTCTACAGAGGGGAAATTCATGAATGTGAAAAGCTAGTACTCTATAAAGTAAGAAAACAAGTACGAGGATATTTCTGACATATGTAACTATGCAACTATATTTCTGACATAAGTACAACATGGAATTAGAAGATCTTGATTGGAAAATTGGGCATTTTTTAAAAGAACTCAAATATATCTTTGGAAGCAAACTTAGTATTATGAAAAGCTCTTTTTTTCAGCGCAATTAAACACGCTTAAGTTCTATTCTAGTGCATTTTCATGAAGTTTTGGTGGTTGTCATTGTGAGAGTTTTTCTAGTTCAATAGACACTCTTCTCCATTTGAATTTCCCTCCATTCAAAACTTCAATCTCTCAAGGAAGCCTCTAAGCTTTCGCCCTGAATCTCCTCTTTCCTCACATACTATTTATGCATGGACAACAATGAAGAGAGATTCGGCTTGCCTTCATTGATTTTCTATACTCGATTATTTTGCTACCAAGCAGTGTTATTACATCAAGAAAGGCATCAAGAAGTGTTGCTACAGTGCTCAATGGAGGTATGGCATTAATTTTTATGTTATTTGTAACGCAAACTTGTCTGAAATTAATGATAATGTTTTACTGCACCGTATATTTTTGCAAAGAAAGGAGCTAGTTACAATTTCAATATTGTTTTGTGGTCTATAGAACATTAGAGATAATTCTAAGAAGTGATGTACACATGTGGACTTGGACGACGAGTATGCTCCTCTCTATAAGAGAAAAGAGGATTCTGAGGTCAACCCTTATGTTGTGCAACAAGCCAAGGAATTAGGGAGAGAGCATGTTGATATATGGGTGGAAGGATCAATTTACCCACCTGATCCCTTGACCCAACAACCACCTAAATTTTCAGGCCTAACTTCTTTGATCAAATATGTTTGTGAGGGCAATGTAGGCTTGCTTGGTTACACAACAAGGCTTGCTAGTTAGGCGCAAAGCATTTGGTTATCATCACAGAGGATGCTAATGATGAAGGAAGCTCAGATCAAGCAGTTAATTGCTCGACTGTCTATAAAGAGAATGAATACAATGAGTTGGTAGAAGTTGTTCATGCTCAGTATTTGTAGAACCATGAATTGGATCAAAAAGCAAAGGATCTAGAGGCCAAGAACAATAAATTAGAATGGGTGTTAGAGAAGACACTTAAACATGGGCCCACCTCTAATTTAGATGCAGGTGAACGAGTAAGAGAATAAAGACCACTTACTGCACTGTCAAAAAATAGTGGAAACCACAAACGCCGTACACATGCCGAGACTGATAAGTTGAAGAACCTTAAGCAAGACAGTGGAGCACTCGCAAAAGTCTTCTCAAGGTAGATGGTGAAGTCTACACTTTCTCATTAATTAGTGACAATCTTGTGCATGCATGATTACAAGATGTGAAGAATGCACAAAATTGGTTTAAGTAGAGAATCCTATGCAATGATCTATAGACAAATGGATGCAGGTTTTAAGTCTGTGCTGCAAAACAAAAGGGTAACTCTGCTCTCATGCCCTTATAGTGTCAGAAAAGTAAGGCAACAATTAAATAACAATGTTCTTCAACTCATTGGTGAGTCGAAACACATAGTTCACTCATATGTATTCAAGCATTGTGCTAAAGAAGTGACCTTTGATCTGAATCCAAACAACAATTTTGTCTTGGATATGTGCAAATTGCAAGCTACAATGGTGAAGTTCTATGATATGTTTGTTCAAAAATGTCATGGCACACTGAAATTTGTACTAAAACTTAATGAGTGAAATTGTAAAGAATCAAAAGATAGCAAGAGTAAGTTTGACATTGATAAACATGGCATTGGATCCTTCCATAAAGCCAAGTGATCTTCAGTACTTCAGCGTTCAATCTGAAAACGAAATCTGGTGGCTCGCAATATTTGAGGTTCCAAAAGAGGACCATGAGATCCTAAATATGTTTTTCATTCTAACAGAGATTCCTATGGTGGTTCAACGTTAAAAAGTAGGTGAAATTCTATATGTGGATGGTTTTAGAGACTACTCAGTGGAATGGCATCTTGTAAGTGATCTAAAGACACTAAAGTGCATGTTTGGTGTCTCAAATGCTGCAAATGTAGAGTTCACTTGCTTGTATTGCATGCACTCAAGGAAAAAGGGTAAGAATGGAAAAAAGGCGTGGAATATGAATACTGGGAAGGATGGTGCACTGACTTGTGATCAGTTCTCATATGGGATGGCATAACAATGGTTAGGGTGGATCCAAAGTGGGACCATATACTTGATATTCCTTTAACATGTGTCCATCCTTGTACACTACATATTGTCTATAGAATTGTGGAAAATTTGGTTTATGAATATATATGTTTTGCATATAAGATGCAACCAACGTGAGAGGCCCAAGCAGTGTGTAAGAGAGTAGAGGAGGTTCTTTCATGCATGGGTCTACACAAAGGAAAAGTAGAAATCAAGAAAGATGAGAAGAGGTTAGGTGCAAGTGGAAATGTGTAATGCAAACCAAGTATTGGTGGAGCCAAGGCTAGAAAATTTTTGTCACCACCACCAAGGAACCATGAAGGCCATTTATTAGTTCTTCAACCATGGAAGTATGAGTAATGGAGGAAGTTACACATGGTTGTCCTAGATTGTAGTAATAATGGCGAGACTAGAATTGCAAAGGCTAATGTATGGATTGCCTTTGATAAGGTTGCTATACTTCTACAAAAAATGACATTCAACGAAGAAGATGCCAACGACTTTAAAGAAGCTATGATTACATTTTACAAGTACATGGTGGAAGCATGGACATCAAGTAGCATAACACATTATATGGTAAGATCCCCAATTTTGTATGTTCTTATGTTGTTAAGCGATTCGTATTGAAAATAACCAATGTGCATATGCTATTGTCACTTTCATTCTATCACATTTTGGAGGCTCATGGCCCCTACTTTGCAAATCAGGGAGGCTTAGCTATTTGGTCGACCCAAGGCATGGAGCACTCACATTGGCAAGCTTATTGTGGGTTTCAGAAGGCCACCTCGCATGGTGGTGGAATCCATGAAGTCAGTGCATTGAGACAATTACTCATGTGGTGGTATAGGAGGATTGTAGTTAGGATAGAGGAGAAAGAAACCAAAGCCGATAGAAAACATTGAATTCATGGGGCTTAATGCTTTGAAAATTATAAATCAGTGACTTGAATAAAATTTTAATTCGTTTCTTCTCTATCTATATTCATCACCTCCCAAGGATACTTTCAAACTTTTAAACTTTTAGACATTAAAAACATGGATATAATAGAGCCAAACAAAAAAGGGCCATACTCCAGAAGTGTCATCGTATTATATAAAAAAATGAATTTTTAATAATGGATGGGAGTCTACTGCGACTCCTGATCCTGCCAACTAGCATCCTCTGGTGCATGAAGCTTTGCCCTCTTTGCAGATGGCTCAGCATCATCCTGTGATCGTAGAACTGGTGGAACTCTCGGTCTTTGTAATCTGAGAAGCTCCCTTTTGCCATATTCACTTAACATCTTGGGATCCCTGATCCCACATGTTAATCCATATGTGGTGTAGGCTAAGTAATATTTGCTCCTTAGAGTATACACTCCAGGGCCTTGCCTGAAGGTTCGCATCGCTACCTGCTTCTCCAGAAGCATGATTTTATTTGCATTCCACCTAATAGGGTATCCCCCAAGACATTTAGGTAATGTTTTGATTGCAAACAATGGGAATTCAACTTTGTCCTTTGAAAACTTTTTGTGGAAGATAATGACCTCTGGAAATTTAAGCCAGTTAATGTACTCAACCAGCACTGAGTTCTTTCCAAGTCCTCCCACTCGTGATCTTGATGTGCGTATAAGAAAATCATCATCATAGACCACCAGCTACAAAACAAAGTTGTCCATAAGCCAACAAAACAAATGTAGTATATCGAGAAGCTTCATCATCACGATATTCAAAATTATTATAATTAGACCTTCTGATTCTCGTCATTAACAAGTAAATCGTTTGTCCATAAGTTGATTGATGACTTGACAACTTGGATAGTTGAAGAGTCAAGACTCATCTTCCCTTTGTAGACTATTGAGTCTTTGTTGAACATCTTGCAATTCCTCTTCAATGGGAAGGTTGGCTTCATAGTGACGAGCATCCTTATACCTCATTGATAATATCTAAGCAGGAGTATGGTACTCACTGTCCTTGACATTTGAATCTAGTAGAAGATACTTATCCACACTTGGATCGACAAAATCATCATCTTCTTCAAGGTTCTGTGCGATGATGGCAAGACAGTAGTCCTCCCTAATGTCAACAAAGCTTTAATATCTGTTAGGAGGACATACTGGTGGGCACCTATTGGAAACACAGGGGGACCGAGGTTGGAACGTGCTCTGTTTCCTCTACCACAGCGGGCTCCTCTCGTCAGCAACTGTGACAACTTGGGTGTCTTCTCTTTTCTGAGGGCATCAATATCAAATTGCTCATTGAGTTCCCTCTCCGCGGCCAAGTTTATCTCATGAACCTCATCATCTTTTTCTCTTGAAGGTTCCTCTGACCTTTCCTCATCTCCTGTTAAATCTTTCTCATCCTTAAGTAGCAGATGCAAATAGCAAATAAACTAGTAGTGGTAGTCAACAAGACGACATTTGCGCTTGTGTACTGGCACTTATGTGTCTTTTTCTTATCCTAGACACCTTTGAAATATCCTTGTTCACCTTATCTCTTGAGGATGTGGTAGAAACAAGATCCTCCACATGCACATACTGAATATTTTCCAAGATGACTACATCATTCAAAGTTGTCCCTTGGTATTGCTACTCTTTCTCTTGGAGATATGTGCATCCAAACAAGATCATACTCTTGATGGAGATATTACAAGAAAACATACGTGAAATCTGAGGTTGGAGATGGTGCTAGCTAACTTATCAAACAATTTCTCATTAGGGGTTTCTTCAAACCCAGTATCGGGTTCGACCTCGATCTCAAAAGGATGCATCTACAAGCAGAAAAAAGTTGGCAAAATGATTGTTAACTACACAGCAATGAGAGAATAATGGAGATCTGCAGTTACAGTACAAACATCATTACAACGCGATTTACGATGGATGTTGGCGAGTGATTCTTGATATCACATTGTGCTGAACCGAAATATACATGGTCTACGTTGCACACATATGCATCAGAAGCTAGCGATACTACAACTTTTCATTACAACACAAACTATGGGGGTTCCGAATTCAAGATATACTAAGCCTGCATTGTTGAAATTTCAACAAACACCACTATGAGACAGAGATATGAAAAAGGGTTCCATATTCGAGCTGAAAAGACCTTCTATATTGCAAGTCACTACAATGTGATTTACATTGGACATTGACGAGGGGAGGCCTTATATCGCGTTGTACTGACTTGCACTATACAAGGTCTATATTACACTAATATGTAACAAACGGGCCTCTAAAGTTCACGATACTCAGTTTTTTGTTGTATACAACGACCATATGGCAAAACGATTGTTAACTACGCACAGCAATGAGAGAATAATGGAGATCTGCAGTTACAGTACAAACATCATTACAATGCGACTCACGGTGGATGTTGGCAAGTGAAGCTTGATATCGCGTTATGCTGAACTGAAATACACATGGTCTACATTGCACTTATATGCATTAGAAGCTAGTGATACTATAACTTTTCATTACAACACAAACTATGGGGGTTCCGAATTCAAGCTATACTAAGTCTGCATTGCTAAAATTTTAGCAAACACCACTATGAGACAGAGATATGGAAAAGGGTTCCATATTTGAGGTAAAAAGACCCTCTATATTGTAAGTCACTACAATGGGATTTACATTGGACATTGACGAGGGGAGGCCTTATACTGCGTTGCACTGACTTGCACTATACAAGGTCTATATTACACTAATATGTAACAAACGTGCCTCTAAAATTCACAATTCTCAGTTTTTCGTTGTATACAACGACCGTAAGGTTTCACGTTATACTGACTTGAAATATACGCTCTCATTTTATAGCGCGAATATGGAAGCCTAGTTCTGATTGGCTACGTTGTATACTTGTGTAACGCGATATAGGGTGGATGTTTGGTGAGTGAAGCCTTTTATCGTGTTGTTCTGAATTATAATATACTAGGTCTATATTATCCAAATATGTAGAGAATACTAAAAAGTGGCTTCTAAAAATGAGAGTATGGGCTGGCGATCTCCCATATGGTTTCGAATTCGCGTTATACTAACCTTGTATAACGCACGTTAGCACACCATGATTCAGAGTGAACGTTCTCGAGTAAAGCTCTACATTGCGTTGTACTGAGGCTCAAAGTCATTTCTACTAAAAATGAGAGTATGGGCTGGAGATCGCCCATATTTTGTAGTGAATTTAATCTGTTTTTTTGTTTGTTTTTCATTTGAGTCTTTTTAGTGTGTTGTAGTTTCTTCGATTGTGAATGTAGTATAACACAATGTTTGGATTCGAGTATGTTCAATTTGTGCATATCGCGTTGTAGTGATATTTATCCAAATTTTTTCCTTGTTAGTCGTTTAAGCCATTTGTTTAAATCTTTTATAGATGGCGTGGACAAAGAAGACAGCGAGGGCCTCCTCGTCTAAGGATCCGAAAATAGGGTAGAAAGCTCAGGAAGTTGGACCAGGGAAAAATATTTCCAGCCTTCGCTCAATGAGAACTCAAAGGTACGAGTAGCATAGGTCCGTCTTACGTGAATTACAAAAGGTGCAGAGGCACATGCAGTGCGCCATTCCGAAGCTCCCATTCCAACGCCTTGTCAGATCTATTTGTGAAAGGAACTGCTATGATGTGTATTGGCAAGGATCGGCATTGGGGTGCTTGTAGGAGGCTGCTGAGGATTGGCTCATTGAGCATGTGCATGGACAGCTACGTTCTAGCTGCCCATGCACACAAAGTAACAGTAATGTCTAAGAACATGTGCTCGCCTACAGCTTCTTTGATTTAGATATGCCAAGACTCTAGAGCCAGTGAGCCTCACTGACACAAGGATGAAAGATATCCTGGAGATCCCCCCTGAGGCAAGGACGTAGTTCTGTCACTGAAGAGACTAAGGGCAATCATTCGCGTGACATACCGCAAAATGTACAAAAGGCTAACAACGAAGCCAGAAATAGGAAGGCTGATATGGAGAGAATTGAAAGGGCAAGGAGAGAAGCTGAATTTCAAGAATTGCATAGTTCTAATGTCTAGGCTTTGAGTTATTTTCCCCCCTCCATTGTGAGGTTGCCAGCAGCGAGACACTCCTTAATACTTCCCTTTCGAGGTGGAAGAGATTGAGGTGTTATGCAAAATGTATAAGGAGTTCAACAATAGAGTGATGCAGATTGTTTTAAGATTTGTTATGTTCCATGCCCTAAACTTTAATTTAAATTGTTATTATTTCTTGAAGTAATACAATGTTAATTATCTGTGCAATTTGGTTTTATCAAATTTTCCACAGGAAGCTCATCTCGCAGGGTATATATTTTGGATTCTCTTATATCCCCGCTTCTGGTTTCAGAGGATTTTTCCTTTGTGGATATCTGTCCATGGTTTAGGCACATAGATTTGGACCACACCCAGATCTTTGTCATGTGACCTAAATTGTACTTGTGGTTTCTGACATAGATACTAGGTTTACCATCTTATACTGTTTATTGAATTTTGTAATGGACACTCGAGTTTGATTATTGTAGATACTGAGGCGAAAGCGATGCTATCTTGCCAATTTAACTACAGGATTTCATGGAAACGTGAGGTAGTATTACTCTTAGAGAGAGAGAGAGATTATTGATAATTGAAAAATTGTGTGCAGATCTATTAGAAAGTTAATAGATAGTATTGAGGCCCTTACCGAGGAGGAGATTTTAGATTCAATGGAGATCATTAGATGGAGAGTCCCAAAGTAATAGGATGGTTTTAGCTGTGGTTGGAGAGTGTGCTACAATGCCCTGTGCTGCTACACACAATGTTGGCACTGCCGTTAGAAAATGTAAGCATGCACTTCTTCTTCTAATGATACCTTAGTTTCTTTGTACATTCACTAATAGCACATATGTAATTTTTTGTATGTGTAGAATCTACGACTATCGGATTATACAGATTTGGATGTGAGAGGGCCATAACAATTGAGACTCTAATTAACAATATTGGGCAACGAGAGCTTGATATGCCATATGCATTTGTGCCTCCTCCACAACGGCCAAGACCAATGCTGCCGCCGATAGTATCCACAAACGCTAATTGACAAGGAGTGGATCCATCTTGGAGATTCGCCATCCCCTCAGAGGGAGCAAGCGCACAACCAGATCACTCCCCTGCATATAGCAAGAGCACTCCCTTGCTCAACGATAATATTCTGCGGCGTCAACCCATTCACCTTTCACGTAATGTGTAAATTTATTTTGAAAATCTGTAAATTCTTTGTATTAACTGCTCTACAAAAAATTTTCATGCCGAATTTTAACAAGGCATTTTTGTATCTCAATGTTGCAATGATGATCTCTAAGAGAACTCGCTTTACGGTAATGTCTTTACATTAAATGTTCCTTTCATTCTCCACGGTTTTGAATTCAAGCTATACTAAGTTTGTATTGTTAAAATTTCAGTAAACATGACTATGAGACAGAGATATGGAATAGGGTTCCATATTCAAGCTAAAAAGACAGAGATATGGAATAGGGTTCCATATTCAAGCTAAAAAGAACTTTTATATTGCAGTCAGTATAACACGATTTTTGTTGGACATTGGCAAGGGGAAGCCTTATATTGCATTGTACCTACTTTCACTATACAAGGTCTATATTGCACTAATATGGGCTTATATGTAGAATTCAAAGTAACGTATGTAAATAATAGCCTATTATTGCTTTTTGTTGAAATCTAGACGTTTTCAAGGTAGAGGAGCAGGGATGCCCAAGATGTGTGGTTGCCATAGAAAGAAGAAAATGCAAAAAGAAGTAACATTTATACAACATCATGTAGACCAAAGATAACTCTTGAAATTTTATTATAGATGGAAAGGTTACAATATCAAGGCTTCCACAACCTTTAGGATATGTGGTTTGATACAAATAGAGCAGGTTTTGGAAGCTTCACTCCTACTTCTGATCTTCCTACCATCTAACTTAAAATAGAAATCCCTCGGTACATCACTACATATTAATTGGATCTCTTGTAGAAGAAAGGCCAATGGCCAATGGCTTTCTAGATTGACCACTAATAATGGGTCTCGACCTTGTAATTGGATGGCAACATCGATGATGAGATGATGACAACACACTCTTCCATCGATGATGGAAGAGTGTGTTCCATCACACATGTCTTGATCCAAAGTTTTCCAGATGACTCTCCACAGCCACCATCTTCTGTAATGAAATCGCATCATGCATAATGTTTGCCTCCCAATGAAATACCTGGTCATAGAAACAATCAATGCTTAAAACTGGTTCATCCAAACACAAACAAACTTTATGTTTTGATTTCACCTAAATGTAACATATGGTATTGTTACTTTACATTCAATGGCATCTTCTACAGAGGTCCTCTTTACATCCCTTCTTGTTGAAAAGCTCCAAACTTTCAATGCCGTATATGTGTTTTCTCCTAGAGCTCATCTACAAAGGGAAAAGAGAACATTATTACCATTTCATTGAGCTCAACAATCTAAATAACGAAAAGAAAACTTTAAAGAAATGTTGTGAACCTTGCACTTCGTTTTCCTTCTAGTCGAGATGACAAAAAACCCTGTAAGTTTTCATAAATGATATACATCATGGTCAGGAAGATTAACAAACATAACAAAAAAAATAGAAATCATGATTAGAAAACATAGCTAAATGAAGTTTCCCAGACTATTATGATGGAATAAAAAAAGAGGCTGAGAGAAGAAGAAGAAGAGATGAAGCAGATATGGTGGAAATAAGTGACGCTGTAAGAGAGGCAGGAAACGTAGAGAACTAAGTTCAAATTGTGGAGAAATACTTCAATCATACTAGATTTTAATCAGTTTGGCCTCTTTTCTTGATATTCCTCGTGACATACGTTTTGGTAGGTAGTATTTAGACCTGACATTCTTCTATTTTTGAGTTTTATGCCAATATATTTTATTCCTCTTTTTTTGAGCTCGAAATTTTGGAGACCACTTTGATAAAAAAAGATCCATGTTACATGGATCTATTAGCCAAGCACTCTCATTGGCTGGCCTTATATTATTTTAATGGGCTCTAAAAGGGCCCATTTGGAACCCAAATTTTCCCTAATGTCAGAGTATGGATCATGACCAGAATCTATGACTGCAGAGCAACATCATGCAATGAGGATGTAGTGACTAAGGCACAGTCATCTCATGAGCCCAATTAACCTCTTTCGTTGCATCATCAGATGAACCAACACGAGCTGACAATTCCACATTTGAATCAAAGTACCAATCAACATCTGATAATAACAAACAAGAGGCGGGTAGCTCACTACAAGAGAATCATTGTTTTTCAACGCTTAGTTTCCACGCTTGGCTGCATCGTCGATATGTGCATTGAAATAGAAGTCAAAATATGCGTGGAAAAAGGCATCAAAATATGAGTCGAAATACTCGTGGAAAATGTAGTCGGAATATGCGTCGAAATAACAGTCAAAATTTTTCTTTTTAAAAACAATTGAATTTATGTATAATATTTGCTAGTTCCAATCCTGGGGTGTGTTTTAGCCTTCTCTTTCTACCTCTTTGTAAGAATATGTATCTATGAGAGAGAGAAAGCGAGAGAGCTAAAGAGAGAGATGATCAGAGAGAAAGAGATAGAGATAGAGAGAGAGAGAGAGAGAGAGAGAGAGAGAGGGGGGTCTGAGGGAGAGAGGAGGGTATAACTTCCATCATGCTCTTTGAAGGAGAAAAAATGCTAGCTCCTCCTCCTCATCATCACTAAGGTGCAATTAAGAAAGTGCTCTATTTTACAATGAAATTAAAGTTCATCATTAACTTGCTCGTCCTCATCATCAGCGAGATCCATGGCTCCAAATAAATCTATTTCTAGAAATACTCCATCATTGTTGTCAATTGGTGGAACCGGTTGTCTTGTAGTAGTAGAAGGTAATTCATCCATGTTGTCATCCTCTTCTAGCTCTAGCATGAGAGCTGTCGATGCATCATGATCATACTCAGCTTGAATCTCTTCTTCTTCTAAATTATCTCTAGTGTCTGTTTCTCGTTCAAGATGTATTTGCTCAATGAGTACACCTTCATCCGATCCTAATCCCGTGTGAGCCTCATCGACTTCCTCAACTAGTATGTCTTCTTCTTGTTCTTCTTGTTGTTCAATAGGTGCTAGTGGTGTATGCTCAACCATCACATGATCTAGGGGAAGTTCCTCAGCATCTGGCAAACAGTCAACTGCTATTTTCACCTCTTCAAATATTTGTTTTCCACGTGGATTTATTTGGATCACAAACAACCATTTATGATCTGTCGGGTCTTCCACAAAGATGACTTGGTCATAGTGCTCTGGTAGCACAAATGTGTCCCTTTGGTCAGTCCATATCTTTGTGCGGTCTACTTGAAGAAATCCACACTTGTCTTTGCGTACAGTTACTTGTGCCCCTTGAGTTACCAACTTGAACCATTTCACATTAAAAATGAACATATCAAACTTTCTGAATCCAACCTTGAAAATATCTTGGATTGTTCCACAATAATCTAGCATGCCTACTTTAGTATTGCCCTATCACTTGCACTTGAACAACTTTCTTGCATGAAATTAGCCTTCACACCACAATCAAATGTTGTTCTCTTTTTATCTATTCCTTTTAGTGATGTCCGCGTGACCAAATTGCCCCAAATTTACGATACTGCAAGCACAATAAGTAAGTACTTTTATTGTATAAATTCACAAAAGCACAATATAAAAGACAATGCGTAGATATCTTTAACTCACATACATGGAAATCACAACCATATGCAAGATCCTCCTCCTCATCACTTATTGATTCACCATTGTGTTCAGCTTGTAGTATGGTTTGCTCGAGCCATTTATTAGAAGGAAAGTCTGGAAGAAGTGCAAGTTCTGTTGGGTACGGTAGTGTGCAGGTTATTCGACTCCTTCTAAAACTCAAAGGAGCTTGGTCCCTTTCAGCCTTCACCAAGTTATATCTCTTGATCCATTTCTCCATAGCATGTGAGTTTAAGATGCAAAATTTATTGATCTTCTCACGCAATGCTACATCCATTGTTCTCACAAGGCCTTTCCCTTGTGGCTCTTCCCCAACTAGTTGATCATCTTCTTCTTATGTCCATAATCTTGGCATATCGAGATCAGACGTACTGAGAAATTCAGTTATATATACAAGTGATTCTTGAACAAGCCATCCCGCTGCCATACTACCTTCAGGACGAGCTCTTTGACGAACAAATCCTTTAAGTGTCTTCATAAATCTCTCCAAGAAAAACATCCATCGGTTATGGACAACCCCAGCCATAGCAACTTTATCAACCACATGAACTAGTAAGTGCAATTGAATGGTTAAAATACTTGTTGGAAAGTATTTCTCAGCCATTGTAATAGCCTCGATGGAGTTAAACCGTGCTGCTTCCAATGTGTCTCTACTAATCTCTTTCCTTGATATCCAATGTACCACTGCACCAATTTTGTAAATTGTTGCTCTAATGTCATCATTGAGGCAATCCTTGATGGCTATGAGAAGCACGAATTGCAAGAATTTATGCCAATCATGACTCTTCAAGCCACTAAGCTCATCATCCTTTGTAAATGCTCCCTTCTTCAAGCAATGCATGCATACTGTAGGGGTACAAAACTCACTAATGCACTTCTTTACATGCCGTTGCTCATCCTTTGTCATGACGTAAGGTGCTTTTGGTAGCTTCACCTTTCCATTTGCTCTATTTTGGGCCCATAAGTGGTGCATGAGTTGAACCTCTTGTAAATCATCTCGTTGTGCCTTGCTCTCCTTTGCTCTTGTGATGGTTTTCCAAAGCACCTCGGCTATATTCTTGAAAATGTGCATTGGGTCAAGAAGATGGTTCACTAGAAGGTCATTCCAGTATGGAAGTTGATGGAAAATGGATAGACGCTTCATTCCTGGAGGTGTACAAGTTGGATCCAGCTCCCATAAGGTCCTCCAATCACTGCTCTTCCATATGCAAGGAGACCTCCCTAGAAATCCCTCACGCAAAGAATGGTCCATTGGGAGATACTTCTTATGGCCCTCGTATACTATCTTCTTCATAGACTTTGAGTATCGAGCCTCAAGTTGCAGCCCACATAATGGACATCCATTATACCCTGACAACACTGAAAGCCCTGTAGAACATCAAAAAAGATTGTAGCAGGTAAGTTTGGATGACAATCATGACTTAACATAATATGTTAACAAGCTACAGTATTACCTGAGCACTCTCCATAGCCAAGCCAATCATGCATAGTCCACATAAGCATTCCTCTCAATGTTAGCGCACGTTGTCCAAACCTCTTGAAATATCATGAACTTCAATGCCCTCCCATAGAACACAAAGCTCCTCAACTAAAGGGGCTAAATACACATCCATGTTCTTCACCTTGTACTTTGAACTATCAAAGACAATAAAAGATGCTCTTTTTTTATTGTCGCTAGCCATGGTGGAAGATTATAGTTAACTAGACAAACAGGCCATGTACTCCATGATGAACTTCGTAGACCAAATGGATTCACTCCATCCATCGCTAGTCCAAGTCGAATATAGCAAGTCTCCTCCTGAAAGGCTACCCACTTCTCTTCAATGTGCTTCCATGCAGGGAAATCTGCGGGCACACGCATAACACCATCTGTGGACCCAGTGTTACGATGCCAAGTCATTAATCCTACAATGGATTTGCACTTGAACATTGTTTTAATCTGAGGGATAATGGGAAAGTGTTGTAAAACTTTTGCTGGTACCCTTTCTCCTGGCACATCTTGTCTATATCTCGATGTACCACAATGCGGATATTGTATTGCGTTGTTATATTCTTGTCGATAAAGAATACAATCATTTGGACAAGCATGGTGTGTGTTGTAGTCCATGCCAATCGAGTGCAACATTGCTTTTGCTCGACTACGGTGGTCCATTGGCATCTCGTTATCTTCTGGCAATATTTGATGTTTCAATAAGCTATTACACAAAATAGTCAAGCTAAAAAAATGCATATAAAGGTACATAACTCACTAATTTCATATGATATCATCACTTATGCAAAAAGTTTTGATACACTCGTATCAGACCATCCAAAAATCGATTGCAAGTTCAATATGGATAGGCAAGCACGTAAAACAGACACATGTGCTCCACAATATAGTGGAAGACGAGCAAGCCTACATAGCTATTTCTCTTCTTGTTTGGGAAGCGTATTCCACATGTCGTGTGTTTTCTTCTACCCCTTTGTGTTCCAAACCTCAATCTTCTGTTCCATCGTGTAAGGCATTTATCATGTCATCCATGTCATGTTCTAGTATTTGCTCCGAATCCGCCTCAAGTTCCTCGGGTTGTTGGATCACCTCGTTTGTGGCTACTCTTGTTGGTCTCCATCATTCAGGCCGGATATCCACTAGTTCATCATTGTTGAAGCGTGCATTGCCACTAATTAGATGTTCCAATCGCGCCACTGAAAATATTTTTCATTTTTTGTATGATCATTGCAAATTCATCAACATTGAGCCACTTGGTATTTGCACAACGAGTACATGGGCAAAGTGTCTTCTCCTCTAAATCAATAAAATTTGAGGGTGTGGTGTTGCCCATGGTTTCCATATTGATTTGCAAAATGGGAACAAATGCTTATTTTTGGAGGGGAATCCTCCCTTAAGTAAGTGGAGGGTGGTAGTCGGTGATAGGTAATTTGAAATGTTGGGGGCGCGCAAGATTTGGAAAGATTTTGAATTTGAATGAAAAGTAGCGATCGTCAAAAAAGTCGTTGAAATATCCATCGAAAAGAGCGTGGAAATTTTATTTTTTTGATCCTTATTTCCACGCTATTTTCCACGTTATTTTCGACGCTTTTTTCCACCCTGATTTCAATGCCTTTTTCATGATTATTTCCACCCTAATATCAACGGCGCAGGTTTTTACAATAAAATAGAACCTCTCTTTTTTCTCCATTTTTTTTCGTGCACGTGTGTTTTGCTTCCTCACCAGGTATGCCTCCTTTTCCCTCACTCCCATCTCCTCTTGGTTACATGTACATGTGATGTAAAATGTCTGTGTGTGTATAAATTATGAGTAATTTTCTTGTTTTTTTGTTTTCTCATTTGTTTTTCAGGTTCTTTCTCTCTCCCAAGATCTTCTCCACCTCCTTCTTTCCCCTCCCATCCCCTCCCCTCTCCTCTCCTCTCCTCTTGGTTGTTAAATTGGTGTGTGTGTCAAGGATAAATCTCCTTGTGTATCCATGCTATTTACACTTTTAAGGTTTTGTATTACTAATTCTTTTCTCAACTTTTTGTTTTGTTTTGTAGGTCTTCTAATCCTCTCTTTCAACTTCACCAAAAAGAGGTAAATTCTTTTCTCTCTTTCCTCTCTTTTCGATTTTGTATGTATGCATTAGGTTCTTAGGGCTTTTGTATGCATTAGGTTCTTAGGGCTTTTGTATGTATGCATTATTAATCATTTCCTCACCCTTTTGTTGTCTTTGTAGGTCTTCTAATCTTCTCTTTCAACATCACCAAAAAGAGGTAAGTGCTTTCCTCTCTTTCCCATCTTTTTACCCTCTATTTTCTCTATTTTTATCTACCAAAAAGAGGGGTTTTGTTTTGTAGGTCCTCTATGCATATAGAGCTCTAATCACAGAGCTTAATCTATGCATTAAGCTCTATTCATAGAGCTTAATGCATAGATTAAGCTCTATGTATGCATTCATAATGCATAGATTAAGCTCTATGCATAGAGCTTAATCTATGCATGCATTAAGCTTTATGCATATAGCTTAATGCATGCATAGATCTGCATGCTTAATGCATAGTGCCGGGGTACGGTTTAGTTTAGGATAGCGTGGCTTGCATAGTACTTTATGCATAAGCCTTATGCATAATGCTTTATGCATAAGGCCTCATGCATGCTTTATGCATAAGCTTTAGCATAGCTTGCATAAGGCTTGCATAGCGGCATAGTTTACATAAGGCTTGCATAAGCTTTATGCGCATAAGCCTTATGCATAATGCCTTATGCATAATGCTTTATGCATAAGGCCTCATGCATAGCTTTATGCTGCATAAGGCCTCATGCATGCTTTATGCATAAGCTTTAGCATAGCTTGCATAAGGATTGCATAGCGGCATAGTTTACTTTATGCATAAGCCTTATCCATAATGCTTTATGCATAAGCTTTAGCATAGCTTGCATAAGGCTTGCATAAGCTTTAGCATAGCTTGATGAGCTTTTATATGTATGCATTACTAATCCTTTCCTCACCCTTTTGTTGGTTTTTTAGGTCCTCTAATCCTCTCTTTCAACATCACAAAAAAGAGGTAAGTGCTTTTCTATCTTTCCTCTCTTTCCTCTATCCTTTCTATCTTTTCTATCTTTCCTCTATTATTATTGCACCCTTGGGTGCTGGGGATTTGTTTTGTAGATTTGCGCATAAGCATTATGCATAATGCTCATTCATGCTTTATGCATAATGCTTTATGCATAAGCCTCATGCATAGCTTTATGCATAAGGCTTCATGCATGCTTTATGCATAAGGCCTCATGTATAGTTTTATGCTTAAGGCCTCATGCTTAAGGCCTTATGCATAGTGCTTTATGCATAAGCCTTATGCATAATGCTTTATGCATAAGGCCTTATGCATAGCTTTGTAGGTTTGCGCATAAGCTTTATGCATAAGCCCTATGCATGCTTTATGCATAATTCTCATACATGCTTTATGCATAAGCCTCATGCATTGTGAGGTCCTTGCTCGCGCGCTCCGGGGCTCCTGTCTCGGTGGTGGCGGAAGCGGCGTTGGCCTCTCGCGCGGGGCGGGGGTCCTGCACACTCGGGGCCTCACCCGCGGATGTCCGAGACGAGAGGCTAGCCCGGGGGTCGGTCCCTCCAAGGCCGGGCCCAGAAGACTCCCCTCGCCCAGAAAACACACGCGATTCCGCCAGGAAGGTGAAAAATCTTTTAACTAGGAGATTACTCTAACGAGTCAAGTCTTGACTAATTAAACTGATCTGACCAAGCCTGAAGTCACATGGTCAGATCAAGAAGAGACTTGCACTTCCATGGAATCATCGCTTTTTTCCTCATTTCTGAGGCACAATCGATGATCCCTTCCCACAGAACAAGGTCTTCTCAGGATTTAAACTGATTAACGTAACTAATCGTATCTAGTTGTTTCTCAGGAATCCTCCGATCCAGCCTAACCCCATCCGACCACTGAATTTGTGGGATTCCTTTATAAAGATTTGATTGGGTTTTAACCCGAGTACCGAGGAAAAGAGTTCCCAGGCCCCCTAGCCGGCGATTCATACAAAAATCAACATTAGGAACTCAATGGAGTCTTCTTGGGCCCTTTAATTTGGACGTTTAGTGAAATGCTTAAAATGCTAATCCATCTTTGACCAAGCCTCGAGGCCTAGTCCTAAAAGCATATATTTGATTTTTCACAAAAAATAAGAAAAATAAAAAAAAAGGAGATCTTCTTAGATCTGGCCACCTAGGTGACTTTAAAGCTTACTTTTAGGCTATCAGTCAGTTATCATAGCCTCTCTCTACCTTTTCGAACTCCAAACATTCCAAAAATTCGTCACTTTCTTCCCCCCTTTTTTGTGTGTGCACCAGATCTCTTTCTCTCTCTACATCCTCTCTCTAAAACACCGTGCACTCCTTCTCCATGGAAAAAAGCTTCTTTCTCTACTCCAAAATCCATAGCTAGCAGATCTGTAGTCCTAAATGAGCCTTCTCTCTCCAAACCCACAGAAGTAGCCATGGCTTGCAAGGAAGAAGCTTACCATGAGCATTCTCTCTACAATACTTGGTCCTCTCTCCATAGCTAGCAAATCTGTACTCCTAAATGAGCCTTCTCTCTCCAAACCCACAGTAGCCATGGCTTGCAAGGAAGAAGCTTACCAAGAGCATTCTCTCTACAATACTTGGTCCTCTCTCCAAACCCATAGTAGTAGCCATGACTTGCACAGAAGAACCTTTCCATGATGTATTCTCTCTCTATATTGCTTAGCAGCCATAGCTTGCACTAAAGAAGCTTCCCATTATGCATTGTCTCCTTTGCATTTCCTTCTCACCATTGCCAACCCTCTCTATGTTTCTTTGGCTCCCTTTGCGGCTTCTTTCTCTATCCACAATGCAGCTCTAGAGAAGCAACCCTCATCTCCATTCTTCCCATTATTTTTTGATTCCATATCTTGCTCCTTCCACTCCTATTCAACCCAAGCTTACAAGCCTACTTTCTTGTAGATGGCACTACAAGACATCACCAATAAGCCTTCTAAGTCCCGCCTTCAGGTTGATTTGGAGACAGAATACGCAACCCTACGCAGTAGGCATGTTGCACCCAATATTTCATACGATCAGCTTCGAATGCAAGGAGCAAAGGCCATTGATCTTTGGATTGATGGAAATCTTTATCCACCAGATCCAATATCTGGTGCCCCTCCACCATTCAAAAGCATTACAAGTTTTTTGAAGTTTGTTGGTGATGGTTTCAATGGGCTTCTTGGCTATTGTAGGAGATTACACATGTTGTGGCTAGATGAGGCAACTGGAAAGAGGCAAACACAATTTGCCTTCGACCAGCTTCAAGCGGCGTCGACTAAGCAGATCAATAGTTTGATGCAGAGGATTAAAGAGCTCTCAGAGGAGCTTGAGGTGCAGAAGAATAATTCAGCGGATCGTGTGCGCACAATAAATCAATTTACCGATAATTATGTTCGTCTTCAACACTCCACTCGTAATCTTCGGCGTCGTGTTCACCATTTCACTCACCTTCCCATTGGATATCACGCAAGGTAAAGAAAACGTAAAGCTGTTGGGTTACTTTCTAAGACAGCAGGCGCATGCAAGAGGCGTATTCAAACAACCAGGTAAAAAATTTTGTAGGAATTATAGCAACTTTGAGAAGCAATTAATGAATAAAGCATCTCTCATGGGTGACTCTTGCGATTGTAGGACATGTGCAACAGCTATACTAGGATGTAACAACGCTGAGGACAATGTTAATGTCTCCCTTCTTCACCATGTCCTTCAGGAGAAGGATATCATGGAAATGATAACAGGTTCTGGTAATGATAAGCTGCGGGAGACCCTTCGTCGACATTTCTTGAAGGAAATCAAAGAAATTGTCACACGCAAAGAGATGCTTGATATATGTGACTTAGCAAGTATTAGCCAGAAAGGTTACAGAGCAATGTACAGGTCAATCACTTTAGGGTTGCGAGCAAAGGGAGTTACGCAATCCTTACTTCCAACACTTTATAGCTTACAGATGGCAAAGAAGTGTGCTAATGGTGATATTGCATCCATGTTTAATGGGTACAAGTGGGTGGAGGATATTATGCCAATGCCAACAAACAAACCCTTTGAATACAATGCATATAACAATGTCTACATTGACATGGAAGTGCTACAAAAAGCAATGATTCAGTACTATGGCCTCACACTTGAAGAGACAGGTGGAAATGCCGTGTTTGTCTTGAAGCTGGATGAATGTCAAGTGGTTAAAGGTCAAAGACTGGAGCGTGTTAGTTTAACCTTGATGAGCCGAGCACTTAGAGGAAAGCCTTTAGAGACCCAAGAGTTGGATGCAAGTCAAGACAGCAATAATAGGGGTCAAGGGCATAAGCAAGACTACTACGGCATTCAATCAGAGAAGAACATCTGGTGGCAAGCAGCATGGGTCCTCCCAAAAGAGAACCATGATACCTTGAGGTGGTATTTTGAACGGTCTGGCATTCAACATGTCGTCTCTTGTCAGGTCAATGGTCAAAAGCTTGATGTTCCCGGGATAGGCTGCTTTAACGTTGAATGGCACTTGGGTGGCGATCTAAAAATCTTAAAGTGTATGTTGGGTTGTAAAACAGGTGCGAATACTATATTCTCATGTGTTTACTGTTGTCTTTCCAAGACAGCAGCAGTAGACTCAAGAGTAAAAGGGAAACAACCTAGCAAAGGCAAAAGTCAAAAACAGGTCGGTGCAAAAAAAGCAATCGTTTTTTATGCTGAGAATAGAGAAAAGGATCAAAGGTATGGCATAATGGCATATTAAGTTATGACTAGAGCAAGCCACCTAGTCGTGACCAGGAGGACAATGCTTGGAACCCAATCTTGGACATTCCACTATGTCAAGTGCATGTGTGCACATTACATGCAAGACTCGGGATTTTGGATAAGCTATTGATGCTCCACATAAACTATGTCTGGAACATGGAGCCCGAAGATCGACGAGAAGAGTCAATACGTGCACTAGAGGGTGTACTTTCCTCTATTGGACTACATGCTAGAGCAGTGGTCTTGACAAAGGATAGAAAATCAAACCCTACACAAGACAACCCTAATAAAATTTGCATGGGTGGATCAAAGGCAAGACACTTGCTATCAAACCACTTGGGTTCTCATAGCCACACTAACTTTGAAATTTGGAAGAAGATATGTGATGTTACAACATATCGAGGAAATGATGCCAGGCTTGGCCTAAAACGTGCACGTGTATGGGAGGCGTGTGATAAAATGGTCGATCTTCTAGAGCGACCTCACCTGGATGACCATGGTATTGAGGCACTTAAACAAGCCACTTGTAGATTTACAGAAGAAATGGTCGAGGCATGGGGAGAAACACACATTACTCACTACATGGTAATGTTATATTTCTTGTGTCCTTGTAGTATGTTCTTCATACTGTTTGTTGACTTTTTGTAATTTTCTATGCAGCATATATTGTATGCACATGGGCCATACTTTCTCGATAGATATGGCTCTTTAGCACTTTGGAGCAATCAAGGCATGGAGAAATCACATTACCAAGCAAAGGCCGTGTATTTTAAGGGCACTCGCCATGGTGGTGGCAAAGTCAAGAGTAATGCGCTCCATGAAATGTTCAACTGGTTCTATCACGTTCTGGTTGGCAACAAAAAGGCAGAAATCTCGTGGTAGTTTGTCTCTTAGGCGTCAAATAATGAAAACTGTTAATGCAAGAAGAACTGAAGGATACAACTGATCAAATGCTAGGGAGAGACTACGGCAGTGGGTTGCAAGCAAGCGTCGGTGTGGTTCCTCATGGGCTTAAACTCTCTAATTATAATCTTTTTGTGTTTTTAAATTTTCTTAAAGTTTTAAAAAAATATATTTATAGACATATTTAAGTCATTTTTCATTTATAACCACCACATTTCATTTTCTTCTTTGTGCTCTACTCTCTCTTGCTCTCCCACTATCTCTCGCACACGTACATACCTAGGCCATGCCAAAAGAATAGGAGCAAGACGAGCGGTTTTTCGATCAACTCAGCCCACTACCTGCTACAGCAAAAAGGACAAATCTACCTATAGTAACAGAGCAAGAGGCAAAGGAGATGAGAGAAGAAGAGCGCAGGAAGGAGGCCGAAGAAGCGCAGCGCAGGAAGGAAGCTGAAGAAGCAGAGCGTAGTAGAGAAGCAGAAGAAGAGCGGTGTCGAAAAGAAGCCGAGGAAGGTCAAGGGAAACCACCCGAGATTGTTATTGAGGCCGACACCCTAGAGCAGCTAGAGGTTATCCTACAGAACATGGAGGTCAAGCTCTTGTCCTATGGCATCACGAAAGATACCATTGACAAAGGGTTTGCTCTTGTGAGGGCGGCTTGGGAGAAAGAAATGCAAAAGAGACAGCAGCCCAAAGAGGACGCAAGGAGGGCAAGCCAAGCACAGC
Source organism: Cibotium barometz (assembly GCF_041138505.1). Classification (NCBI taxonomy): domain Eukaryota; kingdom Viridiplantae; phylum Streptophyta; class Polypodiopsida; order Cyatheales; family Cibotiaceae; genus Cibotium; species Cibotium barometz. The sequence goes on along the minus strand of NC_141102.1, from coordinate 11,844,915 downwards.
CACAAGCAGCCACAACATTTAGACGTCCAGTCAAGATGTGTGGCAAAAGAATGGAGGGCAAGTTTCGAGACCAACTAGAAGAGGAAGAGCGTGCACAAAAGAAAAAGAAGTTCAGGTCTGAACGACCACCGTGGGAGAATCAAAGACCACCACCGCCTCCACCGGTTACAAAGAAGAAGAGAAAATGGAGGCCAGGGACAGTAAGTCGCGCTACGAGACATTAGGAAATATCAGAAAAGCACAGATCTTCTCATCCCCAAGGCACCATTCTCTCGACTGGTGAGAGAAACAATGGAAAAATTTACTGACAGGGTTGATCGCATACAGAGCACAGCTCTTGAAGCTCTTCAAGAAGCTGCTGAAGATATTGTAGTTTCCGTTTTTGAAGACTCAGTGCTGTGTATGGTACATGCCAAGAGAGTCACTTTGAAGCCTGTAGATATGGCCCTAGCCCTATGCCTACGTTTAGAGCATAGCCTTCTACCTCAATAGGCTAACCCACTTTGTAATTCTCCCTACAAACTTTTGTAATGTTCCCAAAATCCTTTGTAACATTTTCAAACATTAATGGAAGCTTTTTGAGTTGTGTTAAATTCTTTGTTGAGTCCAATTTTTTTTGTATGCTCAGTGCCAATGAACATTTCATTAAAAAAAATATAAAAGCACTATACACACAGGAAAAAACACACACACACACACACACACACACACATATATATACACACACACACACACACACACACACACACACACATATATATATATATATATATATATATATATACATATACACACACACACACACACACACACACACACACACACACACATATATATATATACAAAAGGTAGAGTCTATAAAGTCACCTAGAGACCCTTATTGAGGGCCTTATGAGCCTCACAAGACCAAAAAAATCAAAAAAATAAATAAATAAATGCCATGTGCACTACGACACGGTAATCGCCTGTTTGACCAGGTCAAAATGCAGATTTCCGCGCCGTAGCACACATGGCTATTTTTTAATATTTTTTGATATTTTTTTTGGTCTTGGGATGCCTATAGGGCCCTTTAGGTGCCCTAATAGCCCCAAATCTTATATATTTATATAAGATATATATATATATATATATCTTATAATATCCCCAAAATCTTATAATATCTTATATGTCTTTTATATATATATATATATATATCCTATATATCTTATATATATATATATATATCTTATATATATATATATATATATCTTTTATATATATATATATATCTTATATATATATATATCTTTTATATATATATATATATATCTTTTAATAGCCCTAAAATTATATATATATATATATATATATATATATATATATAGGTACACACACACACACACACACACACATATATATATATATGCGTACACACACACACACACACACATATATATATATGTATATATATATACATATATGTACATATATATACATATATGAGTGTGTATACATCTATAAATACAACATTTTTTCGTACCGCTCTAACCCAATCCCGAATACTTTTTTTAATCACGACCACATTTAAAATGAATCCTAAACAATATTTTCTATTAACACATGAACAAAAGCTTGAAATTGCGAGGCTTGAAATGGTATATCACAAGTACGCCAGGAAAAATCACAACTTACAATGCACAACAAATTTTTTTTATTAAACTTGGAAGAGAAGTTTGCATTACATCTTTTTAATAAGCTCTTGGAAGAGCTCAGGAGAGAGAGTTCTAGAGGCTGGTTTCTGGCCTAAGCTTTGGAATATATCACTCGGCTCGTTGATTCCTTGAGCCTGAGAAAGGGCACAATGGCTTAAAACTGAGCCGGGATGCTTGCCCGTAAAGCAATACAAGGCAGCTTCCCTAGCTACCAAAATACATTTATTTATGTTTGAGGCTAAGGGGTCCTCCGACAAGACTGCACTATGTCGGCTCTGAGGAGCTCGGCATAGGCAATCTCTGAATAGTCTAAATGAAAAACCCGCACTATGTCGGCTCTGAGGGCAGGTATGTAGTGCCAAAGAGATGCATCTCGACCCTCTGACTTTGGCCGCGTTCCTCCTACGCGTATAGCAAACTTGTCCACTTCAAAAGCAGTCTATCAACATGTCAATATAGAAGTTAGGAAGCGTGAAATGATACAACTAAAAATAATTTGCTTTACAACTAAGAAGTTAGGACATACCTCAGTTGCATCGTCACTTGCAACTAGTTGCTCATTTGTCAAGTTTATGCTTCCTTGGTCTTGAGCATCGCCAGCAATCAAGGGCATGTGTGGTTCAAAGGCAGCTACGCTCTCATAGAATTGCACATCTTGCTTTATTTCAACGAGCGCTTTGGCCACTACATCTTCCAAGGAACTTCTACCAATATCGTATGCAAGCGCTTTTGTGAGGTTGTCATCTTCAAAAGAGATTTTCACTTTCCCTTTGTCTTGACCCCCAGCATTCATGGCAATAATAGACAGTGCCTCATCCATCGCGAAACCCGAGTGTCTTGGCAATGTCATCCAGAAACAAAAGTTCTTTCCCATCAATAATGATTGGATGCAAAGACATGACAACAAGGTCTGGGACCTCCTCAAGTACTTCATCGCCCTCTAGAAGTAGGTCCGGAACCTCCTCGGGGACATTCTCTTGTAGAGCCACCAATGCCATTGAGGCCTCCCACTGTTCTATAACATTCTCTTCCTCAGCATGGGCCTCTTGGACCTACTCCATTAGCTTTGCTTTGCCCTTTTCTTTTTCCTTGTCACTTTCTTTCGCCACACCCTCTTGTAACAGAAGGACCAAAACCATGTCCCAGCTCATGAAAGAAGTGCCGATGTTGCCCATTTGTAGATCCAAGAGCAAGTCTTCCTCCTCATTCCTATAGTCCTTTTCTGTGAGGGATTTTAAAAACCTTGATAGGCGGAATCTAAAATTCTTGTCTTCCCTGAATATGTACTTGATGAGGTCAACCGGAACCCATAGGCCCTCATCACCCTCAAACATGATGGAGTACGTGCTGATGTGTTGATCCATATACTCAATGACATCTGTAAAAGCATCCGCGTGTAGATGCATTGTTGCACGCACATCAATTGCTCCCTCAAACATAGGGACAATCTCATCAACCCTATGAAGTAGCTCAAGCTTTCCTAGCTGTGCAATAAGTGCGTCAAGTAGAGGTGCCATGACTATGAGTGATTGCAAGAAAGAGAGAGTGTGTGATACAGAAAGGTGTGCGAAATTGAGAGCAAGTGTTAGGAGAGAACGGTAATTGTCAATTGATGAAAATGAGTAAAGTATCGTTTATAAATGGGCGACCTTGTTATAAAATTTTTAAAAACTTTTAAAATTTTAAAGTACAAAAAAATTTAAAAAAAAATGGTATGCGAAAGCAAGAACGTATCCTTCCATCACAAAGTCATTTCTAATTTACTAGTGGCTCAAGCCACAGATGCTTGTGTGACCAACCTTACACTATCACAAAAAAATAAAACTTGCACAAGACAATTGAAAAACCTTAATAAGACAATGAGGTAAAAAATTTGAAATTGTATTTACTTCAATCCAAGATTACATATCCAGTGGTTGTTTGATAGCTACACAGCCAGGGAAAGTAATTTCTCTACAAAGAAAAGATCGTTCTTGCCTTTTGCGCACTACTCTTCCATTGATTATCAAAGCAAAATCACCACTCAGTGAGAATCGAAGAACCAAGTAGTCACGTAAGTTGGCAAGGGACCAGTCATCATTCACAGCAACATCTTCTACATCCCCACCTTGCATGGATATATGTAGCACACCCTGTTCTGTAGAGGTTGTGTCGGAGTCTAACGCCTCCCATTCTCCATTTGTAAGCTTCCATCGCCTGTAAGGAAACGCAATGGACAACTGTTGCTTGGCAATATGGTAGCGCATCACAACCTTCTCAATGATTACTCCGCATCTGATGGTGTCTCCATTGTGTTGAACAACTTTTTTATCCCATGCAGGTGATAGGAAACAAGTGAGAGCTCTCTCCCCCTTTGCAATCCATAAAGTTGGGGTGCGATGTGTGTCACTTGTACGGAACAGGTACACAAAGAGATGTAGAGGTATGAAGCAGGTTATGGTTGCTTTGTGAGATCCATATGTGCACTTCATAGCATTTTGCACCTTGCTTTCGATCTGCAAACAAGCCATGGCCCACTGAAGCATTGTCTGGAATTGGCCATTCAATAGATGTGAGAGTTGGTGTAGGTTCTGGAACTAATTTTCCAGTACCATTTGCTGTCATGGGAACCACATATGTATCCTCATAGAAGAAGATGTTTCGTGCAAGAAGTTGTGCAGCTGGACACCCTCCAAAGATTAAACTACCAAGCTCCACATGGTATGCTTCAAAGGTTCCTGAAATTGCCTCCATAGGCTCCCACTCACTATAGTTTGAGGGAAAAATATCTACGTAGAGGAACCCAAGAACAATCAAAGCAGTGCTCAGTATACCATTATTAGCACACAATTGATTTAAAAACAAGAATATAAAGTGGTGAAATGACTTACAATTTGCAGGAAACCGTTGACGTTGGTCATGGTCTGCTAGTGTCAGCTCTGTTGCCTTGTAAACATGTTGGACCTTGGCTAGCTTTTTTCCATCACGATCTTGTTTGAGCTCCAATATCCGCCCTTTCCAATGGTGACTTTGTATATCAACGTATCGCTTTGACACCTTGTGGGTTCCTCTTGTACTAGGCTGCATCGTAATCCAATTCCACTTCTCGTACTGTTTGATGTTCCAGTGCCCATCCTCATCTTGAACAAGAGAGAGATTGAATACTGATCGGAGGCCTTCGAGCTTTAGAAGAAGACATCAGATGTATATATTAGGGAGATTATAAACCTTGATGGCAAAGGAAAATAGAATGGTGAGGAAAAAACTTAGACTAGGGAGATGTACATAAGAGAAGGAGTTGTAGAGCAAGTTCCAAGGGCTTGGCTGTGCTATTACTGCACTTTGAAAAAGGATATTAGAGGGGGTGAGAGGAGACAATGAGTAAGATTATGAGAGCCAAAACATTTGCAACTCAAGCTTCCATAGCTTGGCTCTGCTGTTACACTCTGTAAAAGGAGGTTGGACAAGGTAGAAGGATGAAGTAAGGAAATGTAATTGAGGATCAAACTTCCATAGCTTCTGAGAGGAGGTTGCAGATCAAGCTTCCATAGCTTGCCTCTGCTGTTACACTCTATAAAAGGAGGTTGGACAAGGTAGAAGGATGAAGTAAGGAAATGTAAGTGAGGATCAAACTTCCATAGCTTCTGAGAGGAGGTTGCAGATCAAGCTTCCATAGCTATAGATCTAGGTTTGTGAGTGAAGACAGGTAGATCAAGAGGTAGATAGCTAAAAGAAGTAGTCTAGAGAGTGAAAAATGCCCTGCTATGAGAAAGGGGGAAGAGAGAGCGCTTTGGAGGGAAGATGGGAGAGAGGGATAGTGGAAAGTGAAGGGGAATGTGCATTGAATGCAAGATAATGATGGGAGCTCGTTTTTGGGCCTCTATCACTTTAGAGACCTTACTTAATGATGGCTGCAGCTATCCTTTTCTATAAAAAAATAGAGAAAAATTTCATATATGTATAAATTTTTTGAGTTTTAGGTGATTTTAAAAATAAAAAAAGAGCCTATTTAGCATATTATTCTAAGTTTGACCACTACCTTCTAGGCTCTTACAAACCATTGGTTTCAGTCCACATGTAATCTCCCTATTTGTCTATTTCTTAATCACCTCCATTAGGCAATGGCAAATAAAAGGGCCCAAAAAGACTCCATTGAGTTCCTAATGTATAGATCATTACAAAGTGAAAAATGGGTAGAATTGTTTCTTTTTAAACTGTAACTTTCAAAATGGAGAAAACTTCATGACGTAATCGATTTTAGAGGGGTTAGAATGTGGCATTCTTATGCTCGCATAAATGTTTTTATATTGTATAAAATAGAAAGCAAATTTTCAATGTCTGAACATGCTTGTAAAAGCATCATTCAAAAAATTCACTAGGAAGACATTTTATGATGCAATCTTTATACTCTAAATTTTTGCATAAACTTTGTGAATTCATGATTAAGGCACATGCTCCAACCTTTTACACAATAAAAACAAAGTTAAAAACTTTATTGGGTATGATGCTTAAACAAGGTAGTTTAAACTAGAGTTTGCATCCCTACTAAACATGGAGAACGTAAAATCACTAGATTTGTCCTCTAACAGCACATATTAAAATTTATTTAGTGGTGGATAAGTGAAGTTATTAAACCTTGCAAGAGATTAACTCATTTATGTAAATTTTTCTAAACAAATTTTAAGTGCTTAATATGAATGTGCTAGTAGTTGTGACAGCTATATGAGTTTAAAGCATGGCTAATGATCATTTAAATCTCAATAGTTTGAACCTACTACTTTATTCACACCAAATAACTTTAAGTTTTCAAAAATATAAGTTAAAACTTATACATATTCTTTAATTCTACACATTGAAAATATAAAACACACAAAACTTAAACAAAGAGGTTGCACTTTAAGAACTAATGCTATTCAACTTATGTACAATATTTAAGAACCCATGCTATTCAACAAGTGAAAACTTGTGTACAATATTTAAGAACCCACGTTATTCAACAAGTGAAAATTTATGTATAATATTTAAGTATTATCTTCCTTATGCACGTTTATATCCAAAAGGGGAAATGTCTATGCACACATATAAAATGTTAAGATGACTAGTTAAAGTTAGGTTTTGTTTGGATTTATCATACTAAAGACATCCAAAGAATTTCTTTTTGAATCCTTTTACACGATTGAGTATCTCTTATTTATGTGAAGATGTCCCTTGGGTAGCATTATGAGTCTTGTTGAATTGACACTATCATTCAATGGTTGGCTACCTTCTTGACTTTATATCCCTTTTTCTAAACTAGTGTGTAAGGGTTGCGTGTGTTTTGAGTCTAAAGAATTTAAAATTTGGTCTTGGAGATTTCTTACTTGTGAAAGGTCTCTAGTTGTGTTGAATCACTTTTTTTTTTGTTTTTGCAAAATTTACAAATTGGAGGAATTCTTTGTATTATCATGAATGTTGGCTAAGCTTTCCACTCTTAGAACATATGCTAGTTGCTTAAATTTTGATAAAAGGGGAAAGGGGGGGGGGCTATAGTGTGTGTAATCACTAAAAATTTATGAAATTGCAATATGACATATTCGACTGGCTTTAAGAAAATCCTTGAATAAAATCATAATATTTTCGATCATCATTTTCCAAAATTCCAAGTCCATTGTATTACAAAAATGCATCATCTGAACCTCCGTTGAAGACCAACTGGCAAACCAACGAGATCTAGTATCAAATTTTTGTTCCCAAAAACCTTTCCTTTTTGTCCATCAGATATCTTCCTTGACATACGCCTGGGTGTCCTAGCACTCCGCGAGCCCGTGCATCGCCTGGTCAGAACCCTATAGGATCCTCCTTAGGTGTCCTAGCACTTCACTCAGGGACCGCTTCATCGACCCTCGCCCATCGTACCAAAAGCGCACCATTTTAACCGTACCGAGGCTGGTCAAGACCTCGGCAGGCTTTACCGCGGGCGACGTCCCTTGACGACTCTCCTTTAGAAAAACATAAGCCAAATGCTTGCTCCAGCATTCTGGCATAAAACAGTCCTTTGAATGAAAAACAGAGTTTCCAATGCAAGTGAGATTCTAGTTTGAGATTGGTTCCAAAGACCCTTTTTCCAATAATTCCCAGTTTCAATAATGAGGATCCTTGATCTCTCATGAGGGTAATCTACCCATCATTTTATCCATTTATCCAACTAGATTCTTGGTGAGATTGGTCAGGGAAAAACTAAATTAGTTCCGATAGTCTATTCTTTGGATTTAGTAACTGGAATTGGTCACCAAGTTTTTGTTTGATTTAGATCGAGAGAAGGACAATTAGGCTTTCTGTCAAACCTCACGTAGTCTAACTAAATTCATTCAGTTTAGTTCTACTAGGATTACTTTCAACTAAACATCTAGTTTTTGGGTAAATATCCATTTAGTGATTTTACCAATTCAATTATCCAAAATTTTCTTTTTCCCACATAAATTCTCAACCTTAATTCATCAGGTAGATTATGATGGAAATTCATCTTTTGACATTAGAATTTAATTCAATTCCATCTTTTCTCAATTATCATGGAAACTCATCTTTTAACTAAAATATCAATACCTATTTTTTCTGAATAAACTTGAAATCCTTCTTTTTCTCATTTCAATGAGTGCAATCCAATTATCATGGGAATTCCTCTTTTCCCTAAATTAAATCTATTAAAATTCTTCTCAAAAATTACATAAAAATAACCATTAATTCCTTTAAGCTAAAAATTCCACTTTTCTCATCTAAACATTTGAATTCCAATATAGTAGGAGTTCCTCTTTTATCATTTAAACTTATCTATGCAAAAAGATAAATTTAATTAATTTTTTCTCTTAAAATTTAAATAAAAATCTCCATTAATTCCTTTGCACTAGGAATTACACTTTCTTCATTTAATTAATTAGATTCCAATATGGTGGGAATTCCTCTTTCATCATAAAAATTTATCTATACAAAAAGATAAATTTAATTATATTTTCTCTTAAAAATTAAATAAAAATCTTCATTAGTTCCTTTGCACTAGGAATTATACTTCCCTTATTTAAATATTTGAATTTCAATATGGTGGAAATTCCTCTTTCATCATAAAAGTTTATCTATACAAAAAGATAAATTTAACTAAAATCTTTCATAAATTATACATTATTTTAGCATTCCAATTTTATTCTCTAAATCATTGGAATACATGGATTTCCAATGTCTTGGGGATTACTCTTTTAATATAAAAATAAATTATCAAAAATTTCTCTTTTTTCTAATTTACTAATTATACATAATCATAAAAATAAATTTCTTCATGATTACAATGAGAATCATTCAATTAATCTAGGATGATAATTCTTAGAATATGGTAGGAAGTCCTCTTTTCATATTATGAATGAAAATGTTTTATGTGTTCATTTTATAGAAATTTTGCCATAGCTCTGCTACTATTATTGATAATTCTCCATTTAATTGAGAGAATGAAGTTTAATATTATTAGTATGATTAGAATGACCACTAATTGGATCATTATCCAATTATGGATTGATTCATAATTTCTCTATGAAATAAATATCATAAAAGCATTAAAAAGCTATTATTTTGGCATCCAATTAAACAAGCATAAAAATTACATTTGGATTAGAGAAATGCTTCATGAGAAGCTTCATTTGGATTGAGAATAGGTCATAGGAATGACCTTTCTTTGGGGGGGGAGAGAAATGCTTAAAAACCATTAAAATTAAGCATAAATAGAAATTTATGTGTTTCTTTATTACAATACATTAAAGCATTTCAATAATATTCAAAAGCCATTCAAATTAAAGCTTCTCAAGCTTGAGAGGGGTTGAGAAGAAAGAAACATTTAGAAATTATAGAAAAAAGACCATAATCCACTCTTTACCTCCTAAAATGCTTGATTCTTTAGTCACTGTAGAGGGCCCCAACCAATCAATTGGTTTGGTATGTCGTAGGAGTCACCAAGGAAGATTGAAGAGAGAGAAGCTCCAATCTCTTCAATTTTGTAGAGGTTTTTAGAGGATAATAGAAACTAAGCTTAGTTTAGAGTAATACCGGCATAGTTTAGTTCACAGATAATAATAATACAAAGGAATGAGGGTTTATTTATAAGAGAGGGAGGCCACTAACTGAGTCCAATCATTCTAGAATTTTCTAGCTTCAGTTTGGCTGAATTTGGACAAGTTTTGGGCCAGTTTGGCTCCCTTTTTTATTTGGTTTGATTTAGGAGAGAGGAGAGATAAAAATATCCTATTATTTTTTAGTTTTAAACTCATCCAAGCATGTGAAATAGGTGCCTCCTTGAAAGCCTCCCTTTTCCTTACACATGTGTCAAAAATGAATGATTACTCCAAAATATCTCATTTTTTTAATTAATACACCATAATTTTTAACTAATAAACCTAGTACTTGGTCAACTCTTCATCTTATGTGGGCATTTACTCATTTTTGGATATTTTCTTTTATTCTTTGGATTTATCTTGTCCCAACACTTGGATTAATCTTATTGGTCCATAGGAACCTTAATTAGACTATAATAAAAAAAAATCAAAAATCTGGACCCTTAGGCTAAGGTCTTCTGAATCAATTTTAATTAATTCCAATTGCACCTTGGAAAATTTATTTTGATTTTCTGTTTCATAGAAATATTTTTTTGATATTTGAAGAATTTATTTATCCAAAAATATCCCAATTTTGATTTAGCACTCTCTAGAATTTTTTTATCTCACTAGGCAAAACAAGGAAAAATGATATTTTCTTGTATTCAGAATCATAGAATGATTACAAGGGATTGAAGTAGAGGCTTATTTGATATTCAGGCTGAGGAGGAATCTTAGATGAATAGCTTTATGTATAAGGCCTCATGCATAGCTTTATGCATAAGGCCTCATGCATAGCTTTATGCATAGGCTTTATGCATAAGGCCTCATGCATAAATGAATGAATGTTGAGGGATAATTCATGTGTATTCTCTTATTAAAGTGTCCACGTGGGCTTTGTTATGTGTGTGTAGAAACATGTCTCGCACTCCAGATGAGACACCACGGCTTACTCTCCATCCTTCTCTCCATATGCCATGTTGCCTGACCAGTTTATGGGTTTCTTAGCACAAGCCACGCCCGAGCAAAGAGCGATGGAACAACAATATTTTGGGAGAGGGGCGGGCACTTCAGCCGCACCATCGGGCACCACCACCGCTAATCCTAGTTCACCTATAGAAACCCCACAAAGAGCCACTAGAACCCCTCCCGCAAGTCGCTCGTCCACTCGCAAGACAACGCTCGAGTAGTGAAGGTGGAGGCGAAGCTTGAGCGAGAAGGCGCCAACCTCAATTGGGGGCGCATTGCAGATATGGTAAGTGTAGCAAGCCTTAACCTTATGATTTGTATACTTGCTTTGCCATGTCGTGTTAGATCGTTGTTTTGGTATACCAAAAAAAGTGTCTTGTATGGTTTTCGCAAGGACCAATGCCTGACCCCAAGTGAGGGCTCTGCATAGAGTGGCCTTGCCCCCCATGTCTTTCCTCTTGTACATACATATTTTGGTCAGCTCACATCTTTGTTTGAGCTTGTATAGCTTGTATGCAAATTTTGGCTTATCTCGTCAGAGCTTGATATGTAAATTTCAATTTTGGCTTATCTCGTCAGAGCTTGATATGTAAATTTCACATCTTGCAATATAATTTGGCACTTGTGTGAATTGTGTACCTACTTTGTAATGTCGAAAATGTTATGGCACTCTAACTTTTTCAACAAATTCGCTTCGTTCTTCACATCAGACTACAGTTGCCTTTGGTACTCTATAAATTTGGCATAATGGTGCATCAAGCTACAAGACTGCAGCTGGATGCACCATTATGCCAAAAAAAAATTAATACCTGAACGCATCAAAATAAGCGTCGAAAGTTTCCTGCATCCGTCAAAAATAGCGTTCAAATGTCAGTCAAAATCAGTGTCGAAATAGTAGTCGAAATATCCGTCAAAATATCAGTCGAAATAATCATAAAAAAGAATGTCAAAAAAGCGTGGTAAAATTACTTTTTTCGACTCTTGTTTCAACGCTTATTTCGGTGCATATTTTGACGTTTCCATTTTGACGCTTTTTTCGATGCGTATTTCAACGTTTCGGGGATTTTAAGCTTAGTTCTAAAGCATCGAAAAAAGCGTGGATAATGGCCCTACCTCTTGTATGGGTGAAAGGATCAATTTACCCACCTGATCCCTTGACCCAACAACCACCTAAATTTTCAGGCCTAACTTCTTTGATCATTATTCTTAAAAACACACCAATTTTTCCAATGTTTATTACATATATGCTTAATACATGTTCTTCTTTCTCTTTGTTGATGAAGGAAAATGTCAAAAAAATTTCAAAAAAGAGCAAGAGAAATAGGGACGAAAATATTTACCCAATGCTTAATTACATATATGCTTAATACATATTCTTCTCTCTCTTTGTCTATGATGTAGGAAAATGTCCAAAATCAAAAAAAAAAAGATCAAGAGAAACAAGGATGGGAAATTTTATTTACTCAAACAATCTAACTATTGAGGTTTCAAGCATAGAACCAAAGAAAAATCTTGGTTGACCAAAGAAGTTATCTAATGATGAGGTATTGTGCGATCAACTCAATGTCAACTTCAAAGTTCCCGAGCTTAATGTGACAATATCATTAGGTGGCAATGATATTAATGAAGCATTACTAAATAATCTTCATGATTTTATCACAAATCAATGTCTTGCTGAAAGTTACTCATTGGAAAGAGGTGATATAATATTCCATCTTCACTATCAAATGGTTATTGAATTCATGCAAAGCCAATTATTGCAATCAATAATCTCATAAAAATTATCTTATGATGGGATAAGAAGAACTCTATTCGTGGAATTGTAACATGTAGAGCTTTAAGTTTAAAAAAAATATGCACATATTTTATGGGCATCATTGGTTATTGTATGAAAGATCTAGACAAGCCTCATTATAAGAATGTTTCATATAACATTAGTGCAGAAGAAATTTCTATGGGAATAGAAATTTACATGCAATATGGTGCGAATGATCTCAAGAACAAAGTTTATCTCACTCCAACAAACACTTTTAATAGAGCATTGATGTTTTGAAAGTTCTATTTAAAGCATCCTTTAGGCAGTACTTTCTGCACAACAATTCATAAAATGTTAGGAAAGTACTATGTACATGAAAGTATAGAAAAGATAGCCACTAAACAAGATGCATATAATTGGACCAAGAAAGAGTCAATGTAAATGAAAACTGAAAAGATGTGTAAGAGTATCAACATAGGTTTAACATAAAAAATTAAATAAGAGAATCTGTGTAAATCCAAAACAAAAATGCAAGGCATCTTGCTCGAGGGATTCACTTTAAGGATATGTGAAATAGCACGAGAGTTCAATAAAAGGATTTTTTTATTTCTTTTTTTTAGATAAGTTTATAGAAATATATTTACATAAGGGTATTATTTAAAGAATTTTTTAAAAAATTTGTAAGTTTATAAAGAAAAAGTATTCATTTTATTTTTACCAAATTCACAGATAAGGGATTGTATATGTGAGGCTTGAACGCACGCGATGTATACGATTTTTATAACCCTCACCGAGGCATATTGAAATTCCAATGGAAATATCTCATGCAAAAAAAAAAGAAGCAACCCTAGCCTCAAATCACCATTGTAATAATGAATAGAAAAAAGTCAACATTATGTTCCAAGACCCTACACTCTAGCCTATCCTCCTCAGTTATCTTGCCATCCTTTCCTTTAGTGGAGTGTCCACCTTGTTCTTGCTAACGTCGCCCTTTGGCCTTCTATGTATACATAACATGATTAGTAAGTTATCGTATTCCAAGTGTTTCTTTTGTCTCACATGCTTCTTATTAAAAACATGCTTGAGAAGAAGAACAAGAAATGAAGAGTCCAAGTTTTGATTAGGTAATCAAAGCCACAAATATGGGTCCACAAACACGTTCTTGATCCAAAACCCTCCTCTACTTTACAAGAGCAACAATAACCATTAGTATCCATACAAGGATCTCCTTGTTAACAGCTTTGGTTAACATGTTTATGATTGTTTTTGTAAGTGTGTGCTAATGCCCATTTTATAGTTTACTCTCATCATTTGATGGTGCTCTGTATTATTAGCAGCCTAATCTTGAGCTTAAAGTGTAATGGGAATCTCAATCGACTTCATCTTGTAACATTAGAATGGGCTAGTCTAGGATGTCAAGGAATGTTTTAAAGGTTGTATCCAAAAAAGCTCCTTGTATATGACAATTTTGCAAAGAGTGATTCAAGCTTGAAAGCTCTTCTACTTTCTTATTTTGATGCATGCTTTGAATCTACACATGCTTTTTCTTGGTTGGAAATTTTGCATATATGTGGAGGCATGCTAATTGTGTGATCTAAGATCTTTCTTTCTTTTCCTTTGGGTGGCTAACATCCACTCGTGAGTTGAGTTCTGTCTAGCTCATCCATTAGGCTTGGATAATGAGCTCCCTCATCCAAGCGTAGTGGATTTGAGTTGAGCTCCCTCATCCATTAGGCTTGGATAATGAGCTCCCTCATCCAAGCGTAGTGGATTTGAGTTGAGCTCTCTCTAGCTCATCCATTAGTCTTGGATGAGCTCTCTCATCCACTAGGCTTGGAGATTCTTGGTGTGATAACAATAGAGACAATACTACCCGTTTAGAAACCTTCAAACAAGGATGATTTTAAACAAGCTGGGTCACCTTTCAAAATGAAGGGTTTGGTAGAAATAATGTCCATTTTTTCATAATTTATCGTATTTTTTAACGATAAGCGGTTGTATTTTACGACCAAAATGCCCAAAAATGGGCATGAAGCCCATCAAAAAGCAACCTTACTTGCAAACAATATGGCCCAAAGTCCCAAGAACACATGTTAAGGCAAGGCTTAATGATGTCACTGGTCTTGCACACCCTTCAATGAGCACGACAACCCTCAAACGGGTGCTATCAACAACAGCTTGGGAAAAAAAGTTATCACCATGAGATTTTCGTGCATATTTTTGTGGACTTTGTCACCTTGAAAAGAGCACTATACAATGTTTATTGCACCAGAAGCGATGAAGGAAAACAAGTCTCTGGGTAAGAATCACAGCAGGATTGCCCAATGTTTGAGGATTAAACCCCAATGGGAATAATAGACATAGTGGTCACATAGGCAATATTTGAAGTGTGTAACTCCACCTTTTAAGAGTGTTTATTAATGGTAATCTATATGAATAATGCCTAAAGGTGTGCAACCTAAGGATAGCACTAGCATTTTTAATGGTAATCTATATGACTAATGCCTAAAGGTGTGCAACCTAAGGATTACACTGGCATTTGTAATGCCAATAGTTGCTTTGATTTGGATTGATGTGCACCACTTGCAATGTTTGACTTGCCAATGATATAATATGGTCCACACACCCATCTTCCCAAGAGGAATATTTTGATTGTAATGCCATTAGGGTAAAGGTTCGGTTTGCTAGAATGTTGTGAGAGAAATTTATACACGAAGCCCTTATTCTCAACACACAAAATTGTGGACCGTTATTCATATGTAGGTGTGCTAATGTGTCGGGATAAATAAAAATAAATCCTTACGTGGATTCTATGAAGAGGTTACTAGTTTGATGGACTCGCCTTCTCCCATGCACAAGATCACCTTTTACAATGATTTGACCATGATTGTGTATAAACGCACAACAACACACACGTGCAAAAAGAAACTCTATTGGCCACTTCCTTGAATTTATCTTTTGTAATAGCATCGAATTTCAAAGAATAGGATCCATAGTGTGCTCTTATACACCCATAGAGCTCACACACATACTTAACACCACCTGATGCATAAGTTTCCATATTGAACGTAGTACAAATAAAGCTTGACAATGGCATGATATATAGAAACTTGATGGCTCATCCAAATATTGAGCTTGGCAATGGCATGGTATGTAGAAACTTGATGGCTCGTCCAAATTAATGTGTAGAACAAATCCCTAGAAGATCTTACAATATGGCCTCTAAACATGATTTTAAGAATACATGCTGCACTCTTTAATGCATAGTGTCTCTTATGTTCTTGAGGAGCTTCACAAGCTAAAGTGCTATGGTGCTTCCACATGATACACTGAGAGATAGGAGATAAATTCCCACATACACAAGAAAACTCTTGGGCCCAAGGTACTCGACAAGGAAGGAGTGAGCCATTAACTTCAAGCTTAAGAGTATGGGAGGCATAGGGAACCTCCCCTCTCATGGGTCATGAGAGGGGATAGCACCCATGGGCAAGCTATGGCCTCTTTTAATGGGTTTCCCTCCTAGTGTACTGTGTACCTTGGTCTTGGCCCTTTGTTTGATTATAGTGCCACAATTGGCATCTACTTGCATCATAATGCAACCTAGCAAGATTCCTTAGTTAGGATGTATGAAAGATAGTCGCTTTATTGGTCTCCATGTGATGGCCCTCTTAGGGGCCGCACAAACTAGGGACCTTGGTTGGGTCCTTGTGTAGCCCAGTAAAAGTGACGTATGTCACACATTTTGATGGTCCTCCTTTAAGCTAAGTGCCCCTACCCCATCAAGTTGGCCACACCTCTACTCAAACATTTTCCCTTTGTTGTAAAAATTTAAAAGTAAACAACAAGTGTACCCTCAATATTATAGTGCACTTAAATGGACAAGAAAATGCCCATAAATAGTCCATTAAATTTGAATTAATAGTACATGTCTCCCAATAATTTAAAATAAATTAAAAGGTATACTTTCTCTCTCTCCTAATTCCATTGAATCTCTCTTTCTCCTTAAAATGATTTATGAAAGACATGAGGCAAGACTCAACTTAGCAAGAAAATCACAACACATGGTTGTAGAAAATAAATTTGGCAACTTAATGACCCCTGTATTAAGATTCATCATCATTAAATTATCCATGGTTTACAAGGATGTAAATAGGCTAATGAGTGAACCGACTCTAAGCTTTCACCACCAATAATAGTTTACCAGCTTAGTCTAGTGCCAGTGATGCCATGATAACCCATCATGATCAAGAGCTCTTACCAGGATAACAATTTTTTCTCTTTGTAACTACCTTGGGGGCCAAAAGGTAGTACCTAGTTGAGTCCATGTATGTACGGGATAGGGATAGTAGTGCAAGAAAGTGTGTATTCAAGTGATAATGGGGAATTTTTAGTCTAGATATCACAATCTTACATTTGTATTCAGTAGACAGGCTTAGTTCATTTTGTATGAATGAGATACATAAGTTCCTTGTACTGTCTGGCGTGACTAAAATCCAGAAAGTGAGTCGTTTACTGTGTTGTTTCTTGCACTGAGCCTCTTGGGCATTTTCTATAATATTCATGTGTATGGACTCTGTCTCTCTATGTTCAAGAGATGTGGTATATTAATGTATGTTGTTTTGCACTTCTATCTTGCAACTCGTCTCAGCACAATCCGAATGCTACCTGAACTACTCTAGTCAGACATCAGGAAGCTAACAAAGATGACTCTTGTATGTTTTGCACTTCTATTTGGCATCTCGTCAGCAGAGTCCAAATGCTACCTGAACTACTCTAGTCTAAACATCAAGAAGCTGAATGTGGTGCTAGCCACCACCTTATTGCATTGGGCATAGTCTCAAATAGCACGATTAGAAGACACCAGCAGAGCTAAGTGGTATAGAAACATTGAAGTGTTGGGTTTGACCAAATGGTGACACTTTTGGCAATTATGCTAAAAGCAGCAGGGAATCAACCTCTATAGCACCCCTCGACTCCCTCATTTTAGAAGACACTCCTTGAGAAAGAGTAGATCACTCCCTCTACTCTCACCAAACTTCTCAACACCAATAAAGAGAACCCCGAGTCCCCCCCTACACTAAAAAAGAGCTCTACACACACGTGTCCAGGGAAAAAAGACACCGAAACACACCACACTTGTAAATTGGGAACATAGTGAGCTAGAATAAAAGAAAAGAGATGAGGTTCCATAGCATCGACAAAGGTGAACAAAACTCATGAAATAGGAAAAAAAAACTACTATCATTTTCAACTGCATCTCATTGATGGGAAACCCCATACAATCATATGGTGGGGTAGCTCGATCCTTCCTTCCTCTCCTCTAAACTAAGGCACATGATGGTTTTTATAGAGTTTTGGGGTTGCTCTCTTCCTCTACTTTGTTTTCTAAAAAGGAATGGTGCATGTCCTCTTATTGTTAAACCGTGCTTCTTTTAGGCTCAAATGGCTTTCTTTATTTGCAAAAAAAGACGCATCTTTAGGGAAAGAAACTCTATTTTTAGAGAAAGGCCCTGAATCCTTTGAAAATAGGGAATGGGTGGACCAACTTTATTTGTAAAAAGAACGCATCTTTAGGGAAAGAAACTCTCTTTTTAGAGAAAGGCCCTGAATCATTTGAAAATAGGGCATGGGTGGACCAACTTTAGAGCTCCACAAGCCCATGCCCTCTTTTAGTGATGAGAAAGAGAGCAAAGCAAAAAGTCCTATAAAGGCTCCTTGCTTTACAAAAATCCCAGCATGTGGGTAAAAATGGTGAATTCCATGTACACACTTCCTCCAAGAAAAGAGACCTTTTTTCCCACCTAAACCACCCTATGCAAAAAAACTAATCCTTAATACTTATTCCAAGGCGTAGAATGAAGTTGCCAATTTTTATTTTGAGAATGGTAAAATCCATCATTTATTGCCAACAAAGTGCATCTATTCCCCTAGATTACCCCATGTAGCTACTCCTTGCCTCCTGTAGGGTCCATAGAAAGGGAAAGAAAAAACACCATCATATCAACCAACTCCCAATAAAGTAAGGCCCTTATGCCATATCATATACTAAAGTAAAAAAACTACCTTGAATCACACATGCCAGGCTAGCCTGTATCTTATTGCCCTAGTTGTGTGCGGGCACACACATATTTCACGTCAAGTGAGAAAGTCTACAATGAGATGAATTTTTATTGTGTGGGATTGCCCTTCCTCTCTCTCTCACTACCCACACGCGCACACATATTTCATGTGTCAAGTGAGAAAGTCTACACTAGGGTAGTTTTTATTGTGTGGGATTTCCCTACCTCCCTCCCTCTCTCACTACCCATGTTTTGTTGTGTCCTTGGCACTAGACATTGTACTAAAGTGGAACTTCCATGTGATTGATCGAGGCCTTGGATACTCCATGGAAGTTAATGACCCACATGGTAGATATTGTAGATTTGTATATATAATGTATTAAAATCCCCTCACTTACTCTTATGGGAATTCAAGGTGCATTAACCTTTTCAATTATAGTTGTAGTTGCACTAATTTTTTACATTGTGTATGTTTTTTTACCCTTTTAAAATGGTTCCCTTCATATTAGGGTTGGATATACCTGATTTTTCAAGCCCATCTCTTTGGGGTTTGGCATCATGGATTGCTCTTCTTTGATAAGAATAGAGATGGGTAACCCCACTACACGTGCAAGGTGCTATCTCTTGCTGCTTGGCATCCACATACTCTTCTAACTTCTCTGAAGGTGCTATAAGCACAAGGGTCTAGGTGGAACCCATTGTTCTCCAATCTTGCTTAAGATTTGAGGGGTTGTCAGTGTCAGAGGCATGGCTTTTAGTCTCCTCTCTCTCTCTCTCTCTCTCCCTCTCTCTCTCTCCTACATGTTTAGTGTACATCATTTACATCCTGGGTACCTTATCATTTACATCTTTGAGAAAGCATGAATAATGTTTTGAACCAAAGAAAGCATACAAGTTATTTGGCCATGAGTATGTAAAGACTTTACACAGAGGTTATACATACTAAAGCATGGGTGCTCTTAAAAGCCCATGCTTACACATTAGCATTGGAAAGAGTTCTCAAATCCTAACTCATAGCCTTAGAATTAAAGAAATGTCAAAAGAGAAATGCTACCACCACCCGATTTTGTGTGTGTGTGTGTGTGTGTGTGTGTGTGTGTGAGAGAGAGAGAGAGAGAGAGAGAGGGAGAGGGAGAGAGAGCATCTTAAACTTAAAGAAATATCGGAAGAGAAATGCAGACGCCCTAGGATGTGTGTCTACTAAGGCAAAATATGAAATGTAGGACCAATTATGGTGCATAGATTTTTTAAGGGTCTCAGCATGAGGATTAACAAAATGAAACCTATCCTAAAGGAAAACTTGGAAATTTATAGGCTGGAATCGAGTACATTAGCATCAACTTGAGGTTGATGTTCCACTAACTGCTTCAGCTTCTTGAATTCCCTATTAATGGCTTTGCCGTCGTTGAACTATTCATTTTTCTACCTTTTCAAGTTATGAGAGACAAAGAAAGTTATATTAAATATCTTCAAAAGACCAATGGGTCTATGATACCAGAAGTGAAACAAGGGTTCCATGTGGTACTAGGCCATGGATAGACTAATAAAACTGGAAAAAAACTCATACAAAAAGATAGACTAGTTGGGTGCATGTGTGTGTGTGTGTGTGTGTGTGTAGAGTCTCAACATCAGCATTAACAAAATGAAACCTATTCTAAAGGAAAATTTAGAGGGTCAAATCTAGTACATTAGCATGAACTTGAGGTTGATGTTCCACTAACTGCTTCAGCTTCTTGAATTCCCTATTAATGGCTTTGCCATTGTTGAACTATTCATTTTTCTACCTTTTCAAGTTATGAGAGAGCGAAAGAAAGTTATATTAAGTGTCTTCAAAAGACCAGGAGGTCTATGATAAGCATGCCATCACACAGCTTTTGCTTCCAGGAAAGCAACCGCAGAAAACTCAGATCTGGCAAGGCCCTTAAACAGACAGAATTTGATGCAAAAAATAACCCAAAACAAAACAATCTACATGAAACTTTCATCAAGGAGACAAACCGTGCACCTTTACACCACTACATTTGCTTAGCAGGATTTTCTGACTGGGTAAACTGTCTACCTAGAAATACAAAAAGCCTTCACAATGTGTACTCATCATCACTCCAGCTCAGCTCAATCCTAACCAGAAACCAGAGCTAGAGGGTACTTGAAGTAGAGCTGTTGCTATGCATCTCCAAAAATCAGCTGACAATCAGTTTTCTACAGACTTAATTTCCATAATGTTCTTGCTTCGAGGGGCATAGAGAGAGTAAACAACAGCTTGCCTCCTCGCCACAGTGAGCAACTCCTTGCCCTCAGAGAAGGCTGTTGCAGCGAGCTCTGGACTGGAGACAGATTGATGTTGATGAAATCCCTGCCTTGAGCGTCGCTTCACATATTCACGAATATTGTAGTCCTGGAACTTGCGTGCCTCACGAAGTAGGGCTCTAAACAAAGCCCTTACCTCAGCTGCACTTGGGGGGGGGGCTGCCATCTGCATAAAGACCACTCAATATTACCAGTCCGTAACTCAATGTAAAACAATGAAACTAAAAACTAGATAATAAGACCACAGTTAGATATCTAAGCTAGGACCAACCAAGTTATGTGCTATCCAGAACACAACCACCATATGTTAACCCTCAGCCTTTGCATATCTATGTATCAGAAACCTTCAGCTTGATTGAAAGAGAAAGCACCGCACAGTCTAACAGGTGTTCTAAAGCACCCTTAATATAGAACACTGGGATCCACGAAAGACCACCACTGCCATGAAATGTTGGAACAGGGAAATGGCATGCAGCTTGCTTGAATGTCTACCTTTTCATGTCAAAAGTAGTCCTTGTAACTACCCTCTAGGTCTCCATTACCCATTGTTGACCATCCCCAGAGTATAAAGCAATAAGCTCCACTGGTCTACCGTAGTCTCTGCTATGAATGCACACCGGTCCTGGCTTTCCTAGATTGTGCTCCAAGTGGCAGCTATGGTATGAGTGACGTCAGACAAAATAAATAAACAATTGCAAAACATGGTAGGTCTGCCTGCCCTCAATTGCCTCGGACAACAAAGGCCTGACTGATAAAGGAAGAGTCTCTCCTAAAGTGGGAACTATCCGCTGTCAAACTCTCTGAGCCTCAATACACTTCCAAATGCAGTGCTGAATCAACTCCACAGAGCTCTTAGGGCATCCAAAGTCTGCTGGAGTGACTGCTCTGAAGTAAGCGCAGGCCAACATTGTCACGTGCACGCCCATGCCATGACTAATCATCTGCATGGACAGTCTTAATCCCTGCTTAGTCAGCATCTACAGCATCATCATCATCATCAATATCAGCAGCATGAGCATGGGGCTGAGTACCCTGTCGGCAGCCTGCACAATGCAGTCGACAGCCAGCAAGTGGCTCAGGCAGCAGTCAGCTATGTGTCAGTATGCGTGGCAACAGGTGTGGGCAAGGCAGTAAGCAAAGCATCATTTAAAGAAAGAGCACATGGATATTTGTCCCACAAAGCAGGCCGACACCTGCTGTTATTGGCCGACGGGCATCCCTCACATATATATAAGCAAAATTCATCATTCAGTCATAATCATCAAGTTCATAATTCAGTCATTCATCTCATGAGTCATAGGAGCTATGCAGAGGCCAAAGGTCACCCCTCCAGGGCTGACCAAGGGCCTAAAGCATGCACAATCATTTATGCAACCTTTTGTACCATAAGAATAAAGGAAAACCCTGACACCAATCTCTCTCTTCTTCTCTCTCCTCTGTCTTAATCATATATATATACCTTCATAAGGTCAAAAAAATTTGAACTTACGAATTGAGAGATTAAAGAAAGAAATAATAGTGAAGAAGGACAAAGACAAAAACAAAGCATTTGAAAGATCAAAAATAAATGAACTAACAAACCTAGCTACTAAGGAGAGGAAATCAAAAGATAATATCAAACGAAGACTTTTAATTAAGACATTAACAAAAAAAACAAAAAACAAAAACAAACAAAACAAAACAAAAACAAAGCATCAATGTTCTTAATCAAGCTTAGGGCTGTGGATGAGACCGCAAGGCTTCTGTGCATGCAACATTGATATCAAAGCATTCAAGCTCAGCCCACTGAGCAAAGTCCCAAGGAAGGTGCATAGTTCCAATAGAAGAATGCAGTAGGGTAACAGATGGAGTGGTCTGCAAACAAGCGAAGCCAAAGGAAGCATTCCCTGAGGGTGTGTATGCATAACCAGTACATCATTAAGCCCTCATATCAGTTCCAAAGGCCTAGCAACAGGCATGATCACTTCCGACAAGTGACCCACCGTTGTGTTAAGGGTAAGGGAAAGCAAGCATAGGGACAGCAATTGAATAGATGCTCAATTCTTCAGCAAAGACTTGGAAGTGGAGATCAAAAGTGAAGGTGTTCAGACAAAAAGATCAGTCAAAGTCAAAGTCAAAGTTAGTTAAGTAGAAGTCAAGTCAATAGAAGTTCAAAGTCAATAGTCATCCAGGAAGAAGGATGACAGAGTGTCCACCCTGTCATCAACTTAAGCAGAAGGGAATGTCACGTGCACGGCCGTGCCATGACTGATCATCTACATAAACAATCTTAATCCCCGCTTAGTCAGCAGTTAAGTCAACATCTAGGTCAGCATCAGTAGCAGCATTACCTATAGCATCATCATCATGAATAACATTAGCAGCATCATTAGCAGCATGAGCATGGGGCTGAGTACCCTGTCGGCAGCCTGCATAATGCAGTCGGCAGTCAACATGTGGCTCGGGTAGCAGTCGGCTATGTGTTAGTATGTGTGGCAACAGGTGTGGGCACGGCAGTCAACAAAGCACATCATTTAAAGAAAGAGAACATGAATATTTGTTCCACAAAGCAGGCCGACACCTATTGTTACTGGCCGATTGGCATCCCTCAGTGCTCACATATATATAAGCAAAAGTCATCATTCATTCATAATCATCAAGTTCATAATTCAGTCATTCAAGATTCATCTCATAAGTCAATAGGAGTTATGTAGAGGCCATAGGTCACCCCTCCGGGGCTGACCAAGGGCCTAAAGCACGCACAATTATTTATGCAACCTTTTTGTACCATATGAATACAAGAAAACCCTGACACCGATCTCTCTCTTCTCTATCTTAATCATGCTTATTTAGTATCAATGTTCTTAATCAAGCTTAGGGTTGTGGATGAATACAGCGAGGCTTTTGTGCATGCAACATTGGTATCAAAGCATTCAGGCTCAGCCCACTAAGCAAAGTCCCAAGGAAGGTGCATAGTTCCAGTAGAAGAATGCAGTAGGGTAGCAAATGAAGTGGTCTGCAAACAGGCGAAGCCAAAGGAAGCATTCCCTGAGGGTATGTACGCATACCCAATACATCATTAAGCTCTCAAATCAGTTCCTAAGACCTAGCAACACGCATGATTAGTTCTGACAGGTGACCCACCGCTGTGTTAAGGGTAAGGGAAAAGCAGGCATGGGGACAGCAATTGAACAGATGCTCAGTTCTTTAGCAAAGACTTGGAAGTGGAGATCAAGAGTGAAGGTGGTCAGACAAAAAGATTGGTCAAAGTCAAAGTAGTTAAGTAGAAGTCAAGTCAATAGCAATTCAGAGTCAGTAGTAGTCCAAGAGAAAGGATGACAGAGTGTCCACCCCGTCCTCAACTTAAGCAAAAGGTCATGTCACGTGCACGCCCATGCCATGACTGATCATCTGCATAAACAGTCTTTATCCCTACTTAGTCAGCAGTTAAGTCAACATCTAGGTCACCATCAGTAGCAACATTACCTACAGCATCATCATCATCAATAACATTAGCAGCATGAGCATGGGGCTGAGTACGCAGTCGGCACCTAGCAGGTGGCTCGGGTAGCGATCGGCTATGTGTCAGTATATGCGTGGCAATAGGTGTGGGCACGACAGTCAGCAAAGCGCGTCATTTAAAGAAAGAGAACATGAATATTTGTCCCACAAAGCAGGCCGACACCTGTTGTTACCGGCCGACTAGCATCCCTCATATATATAAGCAAAAGTCATCATTCACTCATAATCATTAAGTTCATAATTCAGTCATTCATCTCATAAGTCAGTAGGAGTTATGTAGAGGTCATAGGTCACCCCTCCGGGGCTGACCAAGGGCCTAAAGCATGCACAATCATGTATGCAACCTTTTGGTACCATATGAATACAAGACAACCCTGACACTAATCTCTCTCTTCTTCTCTCTCCTGTGTCTTAATCATGCTTATTTAGCATCAATGTTCTCAATCAGGCTTAGGGTTGTGGATGAGTACAACAAGGCTTTTGTGCATGCAACATTGGTATCAAAGCATTCAGGCTCAGCCCACTAAGCAAAGTCCCAAGGAAGGTGCATAGTTCCAGTAGAAGAATGTATTAGGGTAGCAGATGGAGTGGTCTACAAACAGGCGAAGCCAAAGGAAGCATGCCCTAAGGGTATGTACGCATAACCAGTACATCATTAAGCTCTCAGATCAGTTCCTAAGGCCTAGCAACATGCATGATCAATTCCGACAGGTGACCCACCACTGTGTTAAGGGTAAGGAAAAAGTAGGCATGGGGACAGCAGTTGAACATATGCTCAGTTCTTCAGCAAAGACTTGGAAGTGGAGATCAGGAGTGAAGGTGTTCAGACAAAAAGATCAGTCAAAGTCAAAGTTAGTTAAGTAGAAGTCAAGTCAATAGCAATTCAAAGTCAATAGTAATCCAAGAGGAAGGATGACAGAGTGTCCACCCCGTCATCAAGTTAAGCAAAAGGGCATGTCACGTGCACACCTGTGCCATGACTGATCATCTCCATGAACACTCTTAATCCCTGCTTAGTCAATGGTTAAGTCAACATCTAGGTCACCATCAGTAGCAACATCATCATCATCATCATCATCATCATCAATAGCATCAGCAGCAACACTGGCATGGGGCTAAGTACCCTGTCGGCAGCTAGCAGGTGGCTCAGGCAGCAATCGGCTATGTGTCGATATGCGTGGCAACAGGTGTGGGCAAGGCAGTCAGCAAAGCACATCATTTAAAGAAAGAGAACATGAATATTTATTCCACAAAGCAAGCCGACAGCGGTTGTTACTGGCCGACTGGCATCCCTCACATATATATAAGCAAAAGTCATCATTCAGTCATAGTCATCAAGTTCATAACTCAATCATTCATCTCAAAAGTCAGTAGGAGTTATGTAGAGGCTAGAGATCACCCCTACGGGGCTGACCAAGGAGCTAAAGCATGTATAGGCATTTATGCAACCTTTTTGTACCATATGAATAAAAGAAAACCCTGACACCAATCTCTCTTCTTCTCTCTCCTCTGCCTTAATCATGCTTATTTAGCATCAATGTTCTTAATCAAGCTTAGGGCTGTGGATCAGTACAGCAAGGATTCCGCGCATGCAACAAACATTGAACAATAAACCAAAAAAAAAGAGGATTATTTTTCAATGACTGCTAGAGCTTGAAAGGCAACTTCAAAAGAAGGAACTCAAAAACCCTCCCAGCGGGTGTCATGAGATATCTTGTGGGCACACAATGTGATTTCTCACCCAAGCACCGGATATCCAAGACAACAAATTCAAACAATTACACAGCTCAATGATGAATTTGATGGAGTCCTCACCACCGGGACCACCAAACTAGCCTACAACTGGGGACAATGGTGGGAACTAACCAACCCGCATCCAACACTCGAGCAACCCACACCAAACTCAGCCTGTGACTATCTGGCACCGGCAATCTAGTCCGTCCAACAAGAAGTCCAATCCGATCTCTTCACAACCTCTGTGACAACTCTAGTATTGTCAAAGACCAAGATTTGGTCACTGGCCACAGTGCTAAACCTATGTTATTCCCCGCTCCAAAAATGGATTCCAGCTCTTGATTTACTACAATCGAAGAGCAGATTTGGTCACGGCCCACAAAACCAAATCTATGTCACAAGCAGCAACGTCCAATCCTGTGTCAACAAATGATGACACCCATTACCCTCTTGCTCATAAGTGCAAGATTTGGTCACGGGCCATTTTCTCTTGCACACCCAACTGGGGTTGCACATGGACATGCGTCTCCACTGCGGCCAGGTAGAAGGTAAGCTTAGAGGCCTGATTTGGCCCAGTTTGTCTGTGTTTTGAGCATCTGGACAGATGGGAACATGGCACCCATGGCTGTGCCCAGTGTGGACGGTAATTAGGTTGTGAGAAACTCCTACTGGGGCCGACCAGAGTAGTCCTACAGGCCGAACAGCATACAGATGGCTATATAGGGGCTGGTCGAGGGTATTCAACATCAGTATTTGCAGCCACAAAACCCCAGGCAGCAGACAACAATTTCTCATCAGTAGCCAACAGCTTCCGTGAGCATATTATCCGTGCTCTAGTGGGAGGCAACAGGTCATCGGTAGTCATCAGTAGTTCATGCATAGCAATCAGCTTTTGCAAAGATATTGGGACAGCTCGGAGACAAATAGCTAACATCAATTCCTAGCAATCATCCAAAGATTCGGCTTTCTTACAATCTTTTTCATGGGCTATTCTGTCTTTGCTCATTCAAATCAGCCTTAGTCTTCTCTACGACACAAAAACAGATGAATTGGTTTTGCTCATCGTCAGCTGAAAATTCTCCACCACAGTGGCCGAGTTGAGATAAGCTGAGGCAATGTTTTATTAGGATGCCACTCCAACCCTGGTTGAATGGTGGAATGAAGTCCCAACTCAAACTTACTCATTGGCTCTGCATCCAATATCTACATAAAGGGAAAATCGCTCGCTGAAGCTCCCGCTCTCCCCCCCCCTGCTCGCGCTACTGCCTGCACGCCCCTCCCCCTTCCCGCCCACGCACCCTCCCCCCCCCCTCCCTCCCTCCCCGCCTGCCCTCGCGTTTGCGCCCCCCCTCCGCCTGGTTTTCTTGCGCTGAAGCGCCCGCCGCCCCCTGCTCATCGCCTTCGCGCCCCCCTCCCCTCTTCAGCGCCCCGGCCCCCCCTCCGCCAGCCCTCTCTTTCCCCCCACCCCCCCGTTCGCGCTGCTTCCGCCCCCCCCCAAGGGTTCTTTCTTCGCCGCCTTCCCCCCCCCTCCCCTTCTTTCTGGTTTTTTCCGCCCCCTGGGGTTTTTATTTTACCTTCCACCTTCCCCCTCCGCCCTTTGCCTGCAGCTCGGTTCTCGCAGGTCTCTCCGCATTCGCTCCGCCTTCGACATAGCTTCAGACTCTGATGGAGGCTCCTCCCCCCCCACCTCAGAGGGACTCTTCCGCAGCCCCCTCGCCCGCCCCTGAGGACACCCCCATCAGGCTTTCTCTTTCGCCAAAAGAGGAAGCGAGCCTCGCCGCAGAGGTGGAACACCTCCAAGCACATTCCACCATCTGCCGTATAGTCGGCACTCGCCCCAGCAGAGGGGAGATCCGGGATCTTCTCCAGGCCCGCCTGCTTGCAGATGTGGGCAAGATCCTGGACGTTCAGCTACTCGGCCGTGGTCACTACCAGATCGAGTTCGAGACAGCCCAGAGCGTGGCCCAAGTCCTAGCCATGAGTCCCCTTGACATCAGGGGCGCTCGGGCATTCTTCAGACCTTGGCAGCATGGCTTTGACCCAGCAGCGGCCGAGCAGGGAGAGCGCCTTTTCCATGTTACAGTTTGCTTCCCTGGACTCCGCCGCCGCGAGTACCTTCCGCTCCTTTCCAGGCTAGGAGCATTGGTGGGCTCGGTGCTTGAGACTGGCCCCACAGCAGCTTCAGTGGTGGCTAGAGCGGCTGGGCTACCTTCGGTCAGGGTTTTGGTTCCTGACATCTCCTCCCTTCCGAAGGTCATTCAGCTACCTAGGATAGGGGGGGGTGGATTGATCAGAGAGTGGAGTTCTCGGGGCTCCCGAACCAGTGCTTTATTTGCAGGCAGGTCGGCCACCTGGCCAAGGCCTGCCCTCACAGGAGACCCCGACCTTCATCGCAGCAGCAGCAGGCCCCTGATGGCCCGCCCACAGATGCGGCTCGGCAGGCAGCCTCCGGGACACCTGCTCAGCCCACAGAGACCTCGGAGTGGCAGCCTGGACAGGGGCGCCATCGAGGGAGACAGCCACAGCAGCACGCCCAGAGACCGATGCAACAGCAACCACAGTCTCAGCATCACTGGGTTCCCGTGAGGAACAGCTTTGCTCCCCTCCAGGAGGAGACCCCAACGCCGACTGAGGACCAGGAGATGCCAGCACCCCCTCCTTCGCCCCCACCCCCCCCTTCCCCCGTCCCCCCTCCCGCCTCACTTCCACCTTCGCCTCCTCCCGTCCCCGCTCCGGTTTCGGCAGCGGCTCCTTCTCCACCCCCTTCCCCCCCCCCCTCCCCCCCCCCCCCCCCCCGCCTCAGCTCCCCGGGAGGCCCTGGCAGTCCCCTGCAGTCCGGCGGACACTGAGCACCAACCTTGCTCGAGCACCGCAGAGGAGACTTACCATGCCGATTCGGGCTTCACGGATATCCTCTATCCGCAGTCGGCTGAGTCGTCTCGACACTCGACAGCGCTCGGAGGCTTTTGATTACTCCTTCACACGGCTTTTTGGAGCAGAGGGCCCCCATGAGCCAGCACCCATCAGAGTTCATGTAGTGATATCTCCGGCCCGTGGGGAGGAGGCACTTGATTCAGCGGTGGCCTTCTCATTCCCTCTCTGTGGCCCTTGCGACCGGGAGTGGACTCTGGATCTCGCTCTTAGCACTTTGAAGACTCAGGCAATTGAGTTTTCTCACCATGTGAGCGATCTGGAGGTGACAGATGTGATAGGCCGACTATGGGAGTTGGCTCATTTTTTCATTGATCCCGGGAGTGTGGATGCCTCAGGGATTCGACATTTGGTCGTTCGCATAGTGGCAGACTTAGCACGCGACCCTGGATATGTATGCATTCACGAGGCTACTCTGTCTGAGCGGGAGGCAATCGCCATGGGACACAACCACTGGCGCCTGATCCGAGATTCTTGCAGCACACCAGGTGGGCAGATTCGTAGCCGCTCGGATGGGGACTATTCTCCATCCAAGCCGCTTGCGAAGGCCCGTCGTACGGCTGAGACAGCATCCACCTCAGCAGGTCATCCATGAGGATCATCTCATGGAATGTACAGGGCCTTGGCGGCGCACATTATATACGTTATCATGGTTGCTTGAGGCAGGAGCTTCAGAGATGCCTGGTTGGGGGCAGTATTGATATTTTGATGATGCAGGAGCACCATTTGGGTGAGAGCAGGATCCGGAGATACGGTTCGGTGATGCCTGGTAGATGGGACACCTTTTGGTCTGCAGGGTTTGGCCCCTTGGGTGGGCAGGGAGGAGTATGTATGGTCATTGCGGATGTATGGCGGCAGGCCATTGTGGATCGCGGGATCATTGTGCCTGGTAGAGCACAGTATGTCATTCTGAGGAGGCATGATGAGCTATTTGGCGTGCTCAATGTCTATGCACCCAACCATGCTAGTGCCAGAGCAGAGTTCTGGACCCAGGTTACGGATGCATTGCCAGAGGCCGCACATTGGTGTGTCGGGGGAGACTTCAACATGCTTGAGGACCCGGCCGATAGGGTGGAAGGCAGTCATGTTACAGTGCACGGCACGGAGCTTGCAGCTTGGGAGCGATTTTGCATGACACTGAGAATCACTGATGCATGGCAGCATGAGGCCTTCTCCCGCTCTCAGGACAGTCTTAGTTTCTCTCGGTCGGATCGCGGGCAGGGAGGGACTAATCTATCACGGATTGATCGCTTCTATGTGGGCGACAGGTTAGGGGAGCGAGGGGGCTTCGTTGGCATTCTCGCTGGCACCTCTTTTTCAGACCATGCGCCAGTTATTTTGACACTTGAGGAGAGGACACAGGAGACCAGCTTGCAGTTGAGGATCCCAGAGAGGGTACTTACAGATCCTAGTCTCGCTGAGGCCATTGAGAGGATATGGCATGATAGTCAGAGCTCTGACCAGGATGCAGCAGGCCAGTGTGCCCAGGGACTCATCGAGCTCAGCTCTTTTTTGCACGCTGCAGCCTTGACACGGCTGGGAGAGACTCGCGAACGGGAGCGCCGGTTGAGACGTAGCCTTGCTTCGCTTCAGCGCCTTCAGGAGTAGCAGACTACATGTGAGTGGGTGGCGTCCTAGCTGAGCCAGGCACGCCAGGAGGTTAGAGAGGCAGAGGAGTAGAGACATGAGTTTTACTATCGTCACCAGGCCTCTCAGTGGACGCAGCTTGGTGATAGAGTGACTGGGGAGTTTTTTGAGATTACTGGACCCCGCCATGCTCGAGCAGGAGTCCGCCAGCTTGGGAGGCCGGACGGATCGGTAGCCACTAAGCCCGAGGAGATCAGAGCCATTGCCACTGAGTTCTATAGAGACCTGCTTCCAGCGGAGCCATCTTAGCAAAGGCCTTGAGTTTGAGGATCCAACCCTTTCTGGGGGAGCTGATTCATGCTACCCAGACAGGATTCGTCAAGGAGCATAGTATCCTTGACAACATTTTCACCTTCTGGGAGGCGATGGCCCGAGCTAGATTTCTCGGTGAGGACTTTGCTTCTCGATTTTGAGAAGGCATACGATAGAGTCGATTGGGGTTTCTTAGAGGGCACTATGCTTCGCTTGGGCTTTGAGCCAGTTTGGATTCGAGGAGTGGCGGCTCTATATTCCACAGCTCGTAGCCAGGTGCTGATTGCAGGAGGACGGGGGCCGAGTTTTGAGTTGACCAGATCAATCCGTCAGGGGTGTCCTCTCGCCCCGTTTCTTTTTCTCTTCTTTGCTGAGGCTATGAGCATGTATTTGACGGCAGAGGAGGTTGGCTTGAGAGGACTCCAGCTCCCAGTCCGGGGGGGGGGGACCTGCTCGATGCTGAGTTTGCTGATGACACGGGTTTATTTTTGCATGGCCAGGAGGCCAATCTTCAGCGGGCAGAGCAAGCGCTCCAGGTTTTTAGTGCAGCTTCGGGAGCATTGATCAATTGGCGCAAGACAGTGGCCTTTTGGATCAGTAGCGCTCCCACTCCGACATGGAGCCCAGACCCGGGTTTTAGATGGATTCCTCCTGGCACAGCAGTGTGGTATTTGGGATGTCAGATTGGACTAGATTTGTCACCTGAGCAGCAGATTGCCCCGCTTCTTCTGAGCATTCGGAAGAAGCTTTTGTATTGGAGTACAGCTCGGCTATCCTTGGCTGGGAGGGTGGTGGTGGCAAATCAGGTGCTTTTAGCAACCATGTGGTACATCACATCTTGTTGGATCTTCTCGAGCTCTTGCATTAGCCAGGTACAAAGGCGGATCAGGAACTTTCTTTGGTCTAGGCGGGATGGTCAACCAACCCGGGCTAAGGTTGCTTGGGCAGTTATTACACTTCCGTTGGCCCAGGGAGGCTTGGGCATTATAGATCCAGTTGATCAGAGTAGAGCCCTATTGGGGAAGCTTATTGTTCGGGGGCTGCTTCCAGGCGCTGAGTCTTGGAAAGAGCTTCTTTTTCAGCGGCTGCAGGCTCAGGCTCCCCCAGCAGGGGGCACTTGGGCACCAGAGATACGATGGATCTTCATAGAGATGAGGAGGACAGGCCTCAGTAGAGGATGGGAAGACAGATTTGCCTTGAGCATCCTGAGAGCTTGAGAGTTGCCGAGACCAGGACTCTCTCAAAGACCTCCTTCTTGTGATGAGGAGCGGGCAAGACAGCCGCTCATCAGGAGCCCAGCGGTTCGCACAGAGCAGGGTCATATGCTGGGTTCTCGGCCTCGTCTATAGCCTGGGGACCATTGGCGGCAAGCCCAGCACGTAGTTTTGGAGACTGGCAGGCCTTCTGCAGTCTCCCAGAGGAGATCCAGGTGGAGAGGCTGAGTCACTTCAGAGGGGGGCTGATTATGAGGGATGACATTCAGGAGGCACTCACAGAGGAGTGGTTCTCGCCTCTCAAGCCAGTAGCCCCACGGTGGATGGGAGCCTTTACACAGTTGGAGATCCTGATTGCTGTCAGAGCTTGCACTGAGGATGGCAGATGCCTCTACTATGAGATCCAGGATGAGGGCAGACTTCAGAGAGTGGAGGTGGAGTCGCCTTTGGTTGCAGAGTGCATCTTTCAGAGGATACGGGTAGTGGCCGCCGCTTCTCGGAAGTGGCATATTGACCCAGACCCTGCAGATGTGGACTCTGATTGGCTCATATGGACATATGCAGCGCGCCCCTTGGCCCGGCTCCAATGGGACCCTGGCGAGTACGAGTGGCATGATCCTTATGCATCCCTTGAGGCCACAGAGATCACCTTTTTCCAGTATACTGTTCGGTTGGGGCGACATATTTTGACGGCGAGGAGGATGGTCTCTCCAGCTGCATCGGGGCACTGGCGGCTACAGGGACTCTCACAGGAGTTCCTGGAGGATTTTTGGACCAGGCTCTGGGCTAGTCGACAGGCACGCAGGATCTCGACTTTCCAGTGGCTGGTCGCCCACAGGGACTCTGCAGTTGGCACCTGGCTTGTCTACAGCGGTCTTCCGGCGGCTTGCGTCCAATGCGGCCACCCTATGGAGACACAGAGACATTGCCTATGGGACTGCCCTCAGGCGCAGCAGATTTGGCTGCGGATGCTGCGCATTCTGGCCCCCCTCTCTCCAGAGGATATGTATACGTGGGGTGCCGCTGCTTGGTCGACTTCGTCAGGGCCTGCTATGGGCTATGAGACGGAGCAAGACAGCCAGGCCATCAGATTCATTAGAGGCCAGCCTCGCCTTGTTCCTTCACCGGATTTCTCGCCGACTGGACACAGGAGAGGGATCTACGATGGGAGCTCCTCAGCAGCCTCACCATCTGGTTCACCTGGAGGGCCCGGTGTTTCAGGGCCTTTGAGGGGAGACTGGAGCCACCAATAGAGACTGTTCGAGGGATTTGGCAGGAGTTGATCCACACCCTGCGAGGACAGTATGACCGCATCCGGGGCGACTCGGATGAGGCGATCTTGCAGAGCCAGGCCTTTCACACACTTGGCGCAGCAGCCCCTTCTATACCCTACACGCGGGGTCCCCCCGCTGGCACTACAGGCCACCTGTTTGGCTTTTTCCCCATGAGGAAGTTTGAGTTGGGACTTCATTCCACCATTCCACCAGGGTTGGAGTGGCATCCTGATAAAACATTGCCTCAGCTGCTCTACATCCAATATCTACAAAAAGGGAGAAAAAAAATTGTAACATATAAGGCCATTGACTCTTCCTAATCTTGAGTGAGCCAATCCCACACTTGCATACAGTTAATCAGCAAGAATTGCTACTAAGACAACTCCTTAAAGTTTTCTAAGTCATTGTGGTTGTTCCCACAAGCTTCTTAGATATCCACCAATCACTTGTCAATTCTTTAAGGTGCATTTCCACATGCTGCAGCTTGGACTTCTCCGTGAAGACATCATCATAAAGGCAATTTCATCATACCAAAAACAAGATTCATATTAATGCCCATCTTACAAGTTCTTGAATTTGATATCTTTGTTTCGGTCTTTAATTTCTTGGGCATCTTATGTTGAAAAAGGTATTTTCTCCTCATCCTCATGTAGAGAGGGTGCTTTAGGTCCTCTTTCCATGGTCGTTGATATGGCTCACTAATCTATGGACGTCCTCATGCCAATCTCTATCATCATGTCAAAGGCTTTGTGCAGCTGGTCAAAGGCCTTGTGTAGTTGGTCAAAGGCTTGGTACAACAAGTACTAGTGTTGTACAATGTATAGTCAAGAGATTGTAAAAGGCAAGCCAACTGTTGGTTCCCAAGGCTGCCTAGCCACTTCAGCATTGTACATCGGCATCATGGAGATATACGAACGTTAGTCATGTGGATGTCAGCAATATGGATGGATTGTTTCGGCAATATGGATTGTTTCAGCGAGTGGTTTTCTTGTTGGACGAACCAGGATCACTCCAAGTAGTTTTTGGTTGTTTCATCCGTTCCCACCAGTGCCCATAAGTCTGGGTGCAAGAGTTGGCCAAGTTTCACAACATTGGCTATACTGGTGTGAGCTTCTTGAGGTCCCAATGGCAAGACGAGCCTGTGGAACTTGTTTTTGATCGATTTGATATGTCCTCTTGGGCCTAAATTGAGTCAGTAGGGAGGTGATAAGCGTTATTGGTAAGCTTGTGCTCAGGGAAAGAGTTTCACCAAGCACCCATTGAGCTTTTTATTCGAATTCCATGGTGCAATAAAGTTCCCGAGCGACGAGAAGGGGAGGAGGGGTGGCCCATGATTGGCCCCTAGGTGTGGTGTATAGCGCATATCACACTAGTTGCATTGTGTATTCTCTGAGTATTCGAAGCGAACTGCCGCGGAAGTACAGCTAGGGCATATGGGTGCTTTAGGTCACCAAAAGACGAAGATGATTAACCATCAACACCATGAACTAGGTGAGGGAACAGGGAAGGGAAAACCACATGTTATTTTAAGACCTCTGAGATCATGGGTGTGAGAGTAGGATTTTCTAACAGGTTTAGGTTACATTTTCTGACAGGTTTAGGTTAGACAATCTTTTGCAAGGCAGTGTGAAGAAGCAACAGAGAACTTGTTCCAAACAATCAGGCCAACACAAAGAATGCTTGCGAAATATGGATACAAGAACGACAGGCACATACCTCGATTGCGTTGAACCCCAACGTCGAGAGCTGAGAACTTCACCTCTGACGGACGTTATCACAAGGATGTTCGGCCAGCTAGTCCACTCGGGCGGACGTGTGTGGACTTATCAAAGGGAAACAAAATTTTAGGTTGGGTCGGGCGGACGTGTGTGGACTTATCAACAGCTTTGATGTGGCAAAAAAAAAAGCTTTGATAGTTTCACTATTTGGAGAAGTTACACTTGCCTCGAGGGGAAATTCTCTTCCGGCCGGCCAAGGGAGGTTAAGACTTAACATCTCACAAATAGACAAATGAATGTTTTCCGTTAGATAGAACGATAGCATAGTAGCCGAGACGGACTTTCTGCCTCAAGCAAAAAGAGGCAGAAAGTTTACGGGTGCCTCTCATCTCTTTGTGGCCAATGGCCGCATTGAACCCCGGTTGTTCTTTCCCTTCAATTTCAAAGTCTTACCTAAGATACAATCTTCAAAGATAAGACTTCAAACCACTTGGCCTAAGCACATTTGTTTAAGGGAAAAGGTACGAGTTAAATTTAACATGTCCGTCATCCCTTTGTGAACCTAAGTAGACTTTTTTGAGCAGAAAAGGGAGGCCCTCTACAAAGAATCAAGCCTTATTTTTATCAGTTAAAAGAGAGAGGGCGGAAAATGACCTTAGCTTAGTGATGTCAAATAGAGTTCCATGTGTTTTAGGAGGCCAAGTAGAAAATGAGAATGTCAAGTGAAGGCCTTTTGAAATTTCTACAAGACAACTAAATTATTTCGTCGTTATGTGTGGTGCAATGAAGAAAAAACTTATTTTTTTTAATTAAGAGAAAGGGTGGAATTTAAAGACCTCAATAAGTTAAGGCTTATCATCTTAGTAAGAAACAAGGCGATTTTGGTTATTGTTTATCTAAGAAGACCTAAAGGATCTCCATCTATTTGAGAAGGCCAAGAGGATGAGGATGGAGGTGTGGATGTGGTTATCCATGGTGTGAGGTGGTGGTGATGGTCATTTGAAATTTCTACAAAATAATGGGGCAACTAATATTATTTTGTCATTAGGAAGCAATGATATTGTGCAGTTCTTTTTTAGATTGAGACCAAATATATGTGACAAAATAATAACAATCATTTGTTCTTGTTAGATTTTTTTAATGCGGCCATTGTAAAAAAAGAGCTCATGTATATAAGTGACTTAATGAAATATGAAAAGGAAACAATCCCATTATCACAATTGAGTCTCCTTCTTCTTCCCTCTTGCTCTCTTGTGGCTATGGTGGTGAGCCTGTGTGTTGATGCATACTTGCTTGCTTGATTGTGAGTGTGTGCTTGTAGATGGTGCTCCCTATCTTCTCTCCCTCTTCTTCTTCTTCTTTCTCTCTCTCTCTCTCTCTCTCTCTCTCTCTCTCTCTCTCTCTCTCTCTCTCTTGCACATATGAAGGCACTGAGATAGGAGTTGAGTTTTCCATAGCTCCTTCTCTTATTGCTCTCTATCTAGCTCAAGGAAAGCTCCTCTTGGGTGACACAAGTGGTGGTGGAGTGAGCCCCTAGCGACTTCACATCGAGGAGTTAACCCTCTTAGGGATGGCTAAGTGCATGTTCCTGAACCGACCTACAAGCACATAGCCATCCCTAAGAGGGTTAACACTCTTGTAGGTCGGTTCAGGAACATGCACTTAGCCAAAATTATTAGCATCTGTTTCTAATACAAATGGTTCATTTCGACCAACTATTTAAAAAATGGGAGCAATAGCTATTGCTACTTTCTTTGTTGATCATGAGTCCAACTAAATTGTTTTCCTTTTCCTTTATGCTGGTTCGTCCATTGAAACAGATATCTTAGCATAATTCCTTATAAACTTTTGATAGAACCCTACAAGTCCTAAAAAGGTTTGTAACTTATCTATATTAGATGGGGCCTTCCATCTCAATATAGCTTCAACTTCATCAGGATCCATACAAATCGCTTCCTCGGACACTATATGTCTAAGATATTGCACTTCTTTTTTAAACAAATCACATTTAGACTTTTTAGCAATTAAAATTTCTTTTCCTCAATAATTAAAATACTTTTCTAAGGTGCTCAATATGTTCTTGTTCATTTTGACTGAAGACTAGTATATCATCAATAAAAACCACCACGAATTTTCCTAAATAAGGATAAAGTATAGTGTTCATCATGGTCATAAAAGTAACGGGAGCATTAGTTAGACCAAAAGGCATAACTAAAAACTCATAGTGCCCAAAAGGTGTCCTAAATACTGTTTTTGGCACATATTCAATTCTAATTATTACTTGATGATATCCAGACCTTAAATCTATCTTACTAATGTATTTAGCACCTTTGAGTTGATCAAATAACTCATCTACCTTGGGAATAGGAAATTTATTTTCTATTGTGATTGCATTCAATCCACGATAATTTATGCACAAGCGTATAGATCCATCCTTTTTCTTTACCAATAATATTGGTGAATCCTAGGGAGACTTACTTGGCCTAATAAAGCCTCGTTCTAAATATTCAACCAATTGTTTTTTAACTTCTTATCTTTCAGACAAATTTACTCTATAAGGTGGCTTACTAATTGGCTTTGAATCCTTTAAAACTTCTATGGGATGATTTATCCCTCTATCCGGAGGTAAACCTTTTGTCAATGTTTCTGGAAAAACATCTTTAAATTCTTCTAATAAATTGTTCAAAGAAGAATTAACTACTTCACAAATACTTGAATCGAGCTTTTCACAATGGTTTTTAAATTGAGGTATTACATAACAGAAAAACATTTATTCTATTTCATTATCTTGATGAAGCTTTTAGAGCTCAATATTACATATCGAAGCAGGAGATGGTATATTATTCTCTCCTTGTAATGTAATAAATTTTCCTTTATGCTCAAATGTTAGTGTATTATGCAAATAGCTTTTCGAAAGTGTTTTCCCCAATGAAATAACCATTTTCTCCCAAGAATTACATATGCGGTCGATAGACACATCACTTGAAAATCCAAAAGTGTTTCATACTCTTGAATTTTTATCCTAACTTGGTTTACCACAGTATCTCACTCATCTTTAGCATAGCCATTATCATCTATGAGGATTCTAACTTTTTTATCTTTAATATTTCCAAGTGTTACCACTTGAATAGTGTGCACTGATTTTCCTTTAGGTTTATCATTACCATTCCCAATGAGTTCTTGTCCTTGGGACTCAGGATAATTCCTTTTATCATGTCTGACTCAAGACAAGAGAAACAAAGTTTTTCTTTAACCGCTCTCTCAAAATCTTGCTCTTTTAAACTTACTAGGATTGGATTTTTGCTTTTTTGAAGGTTCTTCCTTTTTAAAGAAAAAACCCTTTCTTTTTTGAAAGACAAAATTTTCTCCATGAGGCATATATTCTTATCTTTTTCTTTACGATTACCATTACCCATGGTATCGCCAATTTTTTTTGCAAATCTTATAGCCTCATCTAAGTTTTTTGGCTCTTTGGGGTGAACTTCCTTTTTGTACTCCCTTTTTAGGCCTCTAATGAAGCGTCTTACTTTTTGGAAATTGTCTATTCCCTTAAGCTTTAAGATAATTTCCCTATAGCAAGCTATATATGGAGTGAGATTTAAATTCAGCCCAATACCTTTAAGAATAATTCCTTGAATGAATCCCAAGAATCGGATACTCGTCTAGCTTTCGCTAAACTCTTCCACCACTTATAAGCTTTGTCTTGTAAGGATAGGCTAGCTTCAATAGGGCGGTTATGATCAGGCACATTTCTTAAAAGATGCAAATCTTGCCATTTTTGTAGAAAAATATGGACTGCATATTTATTTCTCTCCTTCTCTTCTCCACTAAAAGTGGGTGCCTTTAAATCTTTGAATACCATGCCCTGGTGTCATGTTTTGGAACCTTCTTTAATTGTGGTTTCATTCAACCCTTTTTCTAGAGTTTTTTTCCTTCCCTCACCAATATTTTTAGATATTTCTTTTACTCCCAATCCTTCCCCTCCCATCAAGAATCTAAGAAGACCCATCATTTTCTCAATTTTATTTTCTATATTAGAGATTTTTTATTTCATTTCTATATCCTCATAATCATTAAGGTCTAAATCTTGCATATCTATTTCGTTTGGTTTTG
This sequence comes from Cibotium barometz, assembly GCF_041138505.1. NCBI lineage: Eukaryota > Viridiplantae > Streptophyta > Polypodiopsida > Cyatheales > Cibotiaceae > Cibotium > Cibotium barometz. The sequence goes on along the minus strand of NC_141102.1, from coordinate 11,805,662 downwards.
TAATATCCTCTTTCATGTGTGGAAAGAGGACATTGGGTTTTTCCCCTTCTCATCACCAATTTCATCTTTCCCACCTTGAGAAGCCATTTACTAACACTAAGCAAAATCAAAACTTTCTTACAAAGCAAAAAAAAAAAAGAAGCAACACAATGACCTTACTTGGTTGGATAATTATGAATTGTCTCCCCAATAATGTGAAGAACAATTCTATTGATTCCTCCTTGTTGATATTTACTTCAAAGATCCTTCAAGGTTGTCTTATACTCCACTTTCTCCATGTAGAACTCCAAAGTATGCCCAATTTATTAGGCAAGAGGTATTTTGTACGGAGAAGATTTATTAGGCAAGAGGTATGCCCAATTTATCAAGCAAGAGGTATTTTGTATGGAGAAGATTTGAGAAATAGAGATTAGCTTATGGAAATAAATAGAAAAGAGATTAAGAAGTAAAGACTATAGTTAGCAATGAGTAGTTGAATGGAAACATGGAAGAGAAAGAACTTGGCTCTAATACCAATGCAATGTAAGGACTTGTAAGACTAGTACTTTGATCCTCCACCCAACCATATCCCAAATAGTCCCTAAACTCATGGTTATATAGGCCTAAGTGGTGCATGACCTTCCAACTTAATTCCCTTGACCTTTCAATGGCTAGACATTGCCTTTTCCTTATCCAATGCCTCTTCAACTACCCCTCTAGAAGGGGGCACCTACTTCTACGACCATTGACAATCATTTTCGACACCAAAGCCTATTCTAGACCCCTTCATTGAAATTATTGACATCAAATGAGAAAAAAAACCATGCCCATCCATGAAAGTACACCACAGCTTCATACCATTTCCAAGAAAATAAATGGTGGGTGTTAGAATTTGAGGACAGAGAAAATGTGACACGTCTAACAACAATAAGGTAAGTTCATAAACTGAATCAGCACTGTTGTGTTTATTACGGAATCAGATGAGATACAATAATGATAGATCTGACTCTAATCAGTGGATGGGCTAATCCCCAAAACCATAATACTAGTATTAAGGAGCTCAATCAACTCATATATGAGAATTAGTACAATGTTGTGAGTGTCAAGCTCAAGCTGCACTCAGTAGTGGGCTTCTACTTATTGTGAATTCTTTAGTTTATTGTGCATATAGAACTCACTTTTACAATGATCCAAGAGAGAAATTAATCACTGCATTGTGCTTCATTTCTACCGAGGTAATAAGTTTGGTGTGATTAGAATACTGCAATTGAATCACATTGGTTAGGTCACCTAATGCAAAATTAGCTCATGAGAGAATGACAACCCATAATTATTTCACGAACATGTTTACCAACTACGTGGTACATTTCAAGGTTTTTCAAACCTTTGATGATGTGAATCTTGCATTTTCTAACACCTTTTCTCAAGATCAGCAACATCTTTGAACCTTTCGTAGATAGCTAACTACAAACTAATTCAGTCAGCTGATTTAGTTAGCTGACTTAGATAACTGATTCAGATAGCTGCTTCAGTCACAGCTTATTCAAAAAATTGACTCTGGTAAACTCATGTTGGAAGCTGACTTCAACATAACTCAAATAGCTGATTCAATCAGCTGATTTAGTCAACTGATTCAGATAGCTGATTCTGACAGTCAGCTGACTCAGACCAACAAAAATAAAAAAATTCTAAAATTCTAAAAACATGTTATTCTATGGAAGATTATTGAGCCTTCCCTTGCTCCAAGCATGAAGCAACTGCCCTTACTACTTCCCTTAAGGGCTTTTGTGAAGATGTCTATAGCATTCTCTTTGGTATTGTAGTGCTACAACACTATGTCATCTTCTCTTCCTCTCTGATAAAGTGTTCTCTGACTTCAATATGCTTAGTCCTTTGATGCATGACTAGATTGTTAGCTAAGGCTTCAACTGATATGTTATCATCGAGAATAGGAGTGGGACTATCAACTCCATAAAGACCTAGTTCCTACAAGCATCTTTTCAGCCAAATGGCCTCACAGGCTGAGGTGGTTAAAGTCTTGTAACCAGGCTCTCTAGAGGAAAGAATGAATGTATTCTTCTTCTTAGAATGCCATGAAATGGCTCCTACGCCAAGAAAGAATGCATTTCCAGTGATGCTTCTTCTATCCATAGACTGCATAGACAGAATCACTAAACCCATGCAGACTCAGGGTATCACCTACATATAAGATACCCCAATACTGAGTACCTTTCAAGTATCTAAGCACTCTTTTAGCTACAGTCCAATGAGATAATTTAGGGTTTTGCATAAACTAAGAAAGACTATTTATTACAAAACAGTCCTAGAGAAATTTATTTTACCTATAGTTTTACTTGTAGCTTATCTAACATAACTAGATGTACTATAGGACTCCCTCATATGACACATTTGGGACACTAAACATGGCAAAGTCATCTGATCATGTTTGGATCTGCATACTAAAAACAATGAAGTATTATATTATTTACCACCACTTGTACCACCCATTTAAGGGACCCAAAGAAATATATTTTACCCATAGACCCTCTTGAAAGTGGAATTTTTGCCATCTTTACATTGTTTTGATTATGTCTCCTATTGCCAATTGACGAGTTCCTTTCACATGAGTTTCACCTAATCCTTATGGCACATAGCAAGACCTTATTCTCCACACTATGGTGAGGTATAATATAAGGCATCAAACACTTCACCTGGCCCCAAACTACTGTTGTCTCTTGTACTTTCTTGACCTTTTAGGAACTCTATGTGCAACAACTTGATACTTTGAGCCATCCCATATGTGTTCACCTATCCAAACATTCCCTCATGAGGATATGTTCTTGTACATTCATCTTGGAATCAAAACCTATAGTAGAGTCATCCCATACCATGTTTTTGGATCCACGTACTAAAAAACTATGAACCACAATTTTATGTGCTTTATTTTACCACCACTTGTTAATTTGGGGAACCCAGAGAAATTCGACCCATGGTTTGACCTATAGTTTGTCTAATATATCTACTTCCTCATGATGATAGTAGTTTTAGCTTACAATGCATCCCTTAACCATGCACCCCTCTTGAAAATGGTTTGACCTATAGTTTGTCTAATATATCTACTTCCTCATGATGATGTTAGTTCTAGCTTATAATGCATCCCTTAACCATGCACCCCTCTTGAAAATGGGATTCTCACAATCTCCACATTCTACCCTATCAGCAGACTATCCAGCTGTGTGAGTGACACCTAATCCTTTTGGAATAGTGCTAGACCTTAATTACCTAGAACATGATGAGATATCATATGATGCAAAGATTATGGGAATTTGATCGTGAGTGAATCCGATCAACTTTAAGACACATGTGACGTGTGAGCACATGTGGGAGTGAATCCACTTAAATACATAATGACATTGTGAGTGAATCCAATGTGGGAACGATTAATGTGTTTGATCACTTGTGTGTGCTGATAGTTACAACACTGAGGATAGTTGTCTTCTCAAACGGGAGGACTATTACGGGAGTGAGATTTTTTAGAATATTTATCATGGGAGTGAATCCAATTAATTATGTGTGATGCATGGTTCATGTGTGAAGCATGGTAGTGAATGATTTCCATTTGTTAGAATTATTTTTGTGAGTGATTCCAAAGTAATTGTGATCTAACATTGTGGATTATGTTGAGTATAGATCATGAGTTCGGGACAATCAAGGTGGACATTGGACGTGATTATCTAGCTAGAACATGTGTGCTAAATATTTGATTTTGTATGGTTTTGGCCCATTGTACATATGTTGGGCAAGCTTTATTTTTTATGAGATCCTTTAAAAGCATTGGACTAATTTTGTAAAAGCCCAATTTTGGAAAAAGCTATGCTATTTATGGCTCCAAGGGCTAAATTTATGAATATAATTTAAATACCGCATGTGGGAGTGGAGCCACACACATCGGGGGGGGGGGGGGGGGGGGGGGGGGGAGGGGGGGGGAGGGAGATTGCACCCAATCTTGTGTTCTTTGATTTTTATGTTTTTGTTTTATGCTATGTTGATGATGGTTTATTTCTTCTATTATTCAATTTGTGAAATATTCTAATCTCCATGTAGTATGGTCCTGTAACAAAAAGTGAGTAAACACTTTAGTTTTCTCCTTCATAAAGTACACCCACATCTTCTTAGTGTCATCATCAATAATCAAAGTCATATAATAGTGGAATCCTTTGATTGATGCCAACTTAGTTGGTCCCTAAACATTTGAGTGTACCACATCCAAAGGTCTTTCACTTAAATTCTTATCTTTTGAAAATGCATGCTTAGCATGCTTGCCCACCCACATAGGGAAGTTACATTTGTAGCTTTAAGCCAAGGCCCAATGACACATGCTTTGGCAAGGCTATAATAAGCTCTTGACTTAAACATATTTGGCACTGCTATACTGCCAGGGACTCGCCTAGAGCTTATTAGCTCCATTCATCCATTCATTCCAAGCTATTGGGATTTCCCAATATTGCCCACATTGTTGATTAGGAGGTCACACTCTGAAAACATACGGTTTGGGAGTCTTGGATGTGTTTAATTTTTTTTAAACTTTATTCGTATTAAGGCATTCTATTTTCATATTTTAGAAGGGAAAAAACCATGGTTTCTTAGTGATTTGTAAATTTTTGAGCCCAAAAAGTTAAGATTTCATTTTATTAAGCTACCACGCATCACACGTGTCTTAGAGTTGATTTGATTCACTCACAATCAAACTCCTACATTGGATTCACTCACAATGTTTTCATACGCGTCACACGTATTCACAAAGTACACCAGTCAACGGCTGGTTGGATTCACTCACAACCAACTAGGGTCACCCTCATCAAGAATTAATTCATAAGAGTTGATTGGATTCACTCACAATCAAACTCACACATTTCTTACATGCATCACACATGTCAGAGTTGGTTGGATTCACTCACAACAACCAATTTAATTACACTTGGGTCACCCAAGATATTCTTTTCACTTATTGGATCACCCAATAATAAATTAATTACCGTAACATTCCCTCTTATTTGGGTTGCAACTGACCTCACTTGCATATTTAATTAGCAAGTGAAGAGAGTCAGAATATGAATCCGTCACACAAATAGAATCCCTCTCAACACTAGATTGTGATAAGTTATCCGTCACTCACAGATAAATATCACTTAGATTATCCGTCACGGACATCAAAAGAGTATCTTTCATATACACCAATAACATGAGTATCCTTCACAAATACCAACACAAGTATCTCTCACAGACATCAACACAAGTATCTTTCACAGACACCTGGTTATCCTTACTTGAAATTTAAAAAAAAATTTGAAGAAAGTGTTTTAAATGAGGTGTTAAAGTTTAAAGGTTGAATGTGAAATAATAATAAGTTACATACATTCTTCAGTGATCAGTCGAAAAACATATGTGCATCATTGTTAGTTCACTCAAGTCCTAATAGTGAATGGTCTAATATGTATTTTATTCTATGCATAGAAAGAACATATCAATCATTGAACTATCTTGACCATTATATTTAAATTTAACTATAGTTTTTTTAATAAAAATTAATGAACATTGCATAAGTATGTGTTTTAGGCTTTAACTAGATTATCATAAATACCTTGATGTTGATAATTACCCTCTTGATCGAAAGAGAAGTTGTCGTTCCTCATGGTTGACTTGAAAAATAACAATCCTTGATGAAATCTGTAAGAAGTAAACCTCAAGAAAACTTTTTAAATTCTCATGTTGCTTGTCTTGGATCTTTGGAATCCTTTGAATTTAGTTGAAGAGATGCTTTTGTTGAAGGCTTATAAGGTTGCAATATAAAGCTTTAAGGCTTTAAAGCTCTAGTTATATGCTTGGTCTCTTTTTATTATTATTATTATTTATTTTAGCTTTATAATGTAAAGCTTAAGGTCTTAAATGTAATGTAAAATTTAAGGTCTTAAATGAAAAGAAGAGGTAGGTTTTAAAGCTTACCGAGGTAAGCTTTGTTTTTTTTTAAAAAAATTTGGCGACTACTAGAAGGGAGCAAAGTACTCCGTGAGGACCCCTCATATCCTCTACAAAGCGAGGGCAAGGTAACTATCGGGTGTTCAGCCGGGGATCGAACCTGGTACCTCCAGGTTACAAGCCACCCCTACAAGCCACCCCTATCAACCGCTAGAACAAGCGCCCGACGTTAAGCTTTGTTTTTTTTTACACGATTGCGCAGTAGTGCAATTAAAGAAAACTTTTGAAAAAGTTAAAGCTTTAAGTCTTTAAAGCTTTTAAATAAAAGCTTTATTAAGCTTTGAAGCAAGGCTATCAAGCTTTGTAAATAAGTAAATAAATAAATTTTATCGCCCATGGCTGTAAATGGAGCTATACATCCAACTTCCTTTATATATACAGATATTTATATAAAGCTTATATTATATTAAGCTTATTTAAAAGCTTTGGTGCACGATCAGCTAATATTTTAAAAAAATTCAATCACCTGTGAATAGTAAACCGCCCGTGCGCAGCGCGCCTTGGAGAGGAGATAAAAAGAAGAAAAACGCCGTTCAACAAAGGGTGGAGAGGAAAAAGGAAAAGAAAATGTTAATTATGAAAAATACAATAAAAAAGGAAAAGATTTTATTTTGTTCTGCAAGAAGGACCAGCGCACGTTCCTCTCTTTTTTTTTGAATAAAAAAAGGAAAATTAAGATCCCTCCACACCTTCTCTTATGGATTTATTGAGTTGAGAAGCTATCCAAATTCTGAAATTAGAAGATGATTGCTAAAGTCTTGCTCATTCCATCCATACAGATGGATCAAGAAGAGGTTGAGAATCCCTTGCCCGACCATGATAACTGGCTAATTGTTGGAAGGGGAAATCGGCTCCACCCACTTGAGTGGGCCCCGGGTGTGTACGAAAAACAAAAAGAATCCATGAAAACCATTTTTTCTTAAAGAGGGTGGTTTACTGCAAATCCACTTCTATCCACTTCTATCCACTTGTGGTTTTCCACCTTCTTTCCTTACCCTTGATCTTCAATCACATCCAAGGGTGTACAAAATTCACATAACCTTGCCTTCTTTTGCCCAAAGGTCTTCCACACCTTCTTTTCTTTATCTCTTGGATTTTTGAACACCTTCTTTTCTTTTATCTCTTGGATTTTTTAATGAAGTGTGTCCTTGTCCAAAACCTTTGTACCCTTGCTATAGATTTTGCTCCTCTAGATTTTGCTCCTGTGTGCAAGTATTTTGAATTTGTTGAAAAGCCTTCAAATTTGCTCCAAGCCAATAACCTTTGAGTAAAAAATCAATTTCTTGATTTTTCTTCAACTCTCCATGACCCAAATTCAATCCTTGAATTTGCCGTGCTCTGATACCACTATTACAAGACCATGGTACATATATTTCACAAATTGAATAATAGAAGAAATAAACCATCTTCAACATAGCATAAAACAAAAACATAAAAATCAAAGAACAAAAGATTGGGTGCAATCTCCTCCCCTATGTGTGTGGCTCCACTCCCGCACGGGATATTTAAACCATATTCATAAATTTAGCCCTTGGAGCCATAAATAGCATAGCTTTTTCTAAAATTGGGCTTTTACAAAATTGAACCTTAGTCTAATGCTTTTAAAGCATCTCATAAAAAATAAACCTTGCCCAACATATGTACAATGGGCCAAACCATACAAAATCAAATATTTAGCACACATGTGCTTAGCTAGATAATCACGTCCAATGTCCACCTTACTCAACATAATCCACAATGTTAGATCACAATTACTTTGGAATCACTCACAAAAATAATTCTAACAAATGGAAATCATTCAGTACCATATTTCATACATGAACCATGTATCACACATAATTAACTGGATTCACTCCCATGATAAAATATTCTGAAAAATCTCACTCCCGTGATACTTTTTCAAAGCTTCAAAGCTATGGTAGAGAAAGAAAAAGGCATGCACATATCAATGAGTTCACTGACCATTTGAGAGAGATGGGGATAAAGAGAAAATTTACATGCAGGTACACCCGGTAACAAAATGGGGTTATAGAAAGGAAGAATAAGCACATGCTTGTGCATTGATAAGTGAGAAAGAGATGTCTCACTATTTTTGGGCTGAAGTAGTAACAAAACTGTAGTTTATATCATGAACAGGATGCCCATTGTAACAATTCATGCCATGGCACCTGAACAAAAGTTTATAAGTAGAAAACCAGATTTGGCACACTTGAAAGTGTTTAGGTGCATTACTTATGTATATGTACTAGGTGAGGTGAGAAGTAAGTTAGATCACAAGGTTGGTTGCTCCCTTGAGGAGAAAGGTTTTATACGCTATAACCCTACTGTGCACGAGATGCGGGTGACCAAGGATGTTGTGTTTGATGAGATATGCAGCTCGTATGCCCAAAAAAGAAGAGAAGAATTTTATGGATATTGAAGCAAACAATTAGATGGGTGCCTCAAATGCACATGCACTTAGTGGACCAAGAGTGTATTATTTAAATATACAAGTGAATGGGTGTGTGCGGGAACAAGCCCTTAGCAAGAGGCTATAAAAGAGAGTCTGTAAATGAGTGAGAAGCAGTGAAAAGGTGAGAGGTATCTACTGGGAGAGAATAAAGGGTAGCATGAGAAGTTCTAGGATGTGCGGAGATATTCTGGGAAAAGTGAAGAGGTGGAGAGAATCAAGCAAAAGAGGTGGAGTGAATCAAGGAGAGATCAGTGGGATTAGATGCTTGGCATCTTGTGGATGTAAATTCTATAAATTGAGGCATTGGCCTAATGAGTATTTGCTAGCTTTTGAGTATCCATGCCTACATTAAGCTATCAGTTAATTGCTTACTAATCTTATCTTAATCATCGTCTAATCACTTTGCTAATGATGTTGATTCTTGCATTTGATTCACCATAGCTCATCACTTTGCTTGCATTTTAGCTTGGTATCAAAGCCAATCTTAGGATTAATCCAATTTATGATCTTATTATCTTGCTAATTATCTTATTAATTAAGATTAAGAGATAATCATTTTTAGCCTCTTTTCAACCATTCTCTGTAACCCCAACTGGTGGAGCTCCCTCTCCCTCCAGCCTTAACAATAGGCTTCAACCTTCTAGCCTCATCTAGCTACATTCCCCATGCTTTAGCCCATCGCGTCAAATCGCCAAACTGCCGTCAGCTGCTCCTGAATTTCGCGAATCTGCACGTGGCCATTTCTGGAAGAAAAACTCAGATCTGCACTTACATAGAAGCAATTGGTCTAATTCCTCTTAGCCCCAAGGGTTTCCAAGGGTGCTCTACATGCTGGTGATGTCAGATTTGTGAAATTCCTCAACGAGAAGTGACATCAAGCTTTGCATCAAATCTGCAAGTGACTTTGGTAAAACAGAGATTAAGCATTCAATGTTTGGTCAAATCTTTTGTTCCTTGGCTTGATCCTCTACTAGAATAATTGCTATTGATGCCTTTGAAAGGAGTTAAGCTCATTTGAACTCTAAGCCCCACAGATCTGGCCTCCCCGCACACTCTGTTTTTTGCACTCAAAACATGGGATTATTTTACTACTTAGTGATTAATCAGCACTAATCACTATATTTTGGTGCAATTGTGGGTTCAAATTTACCATTGGGTATGTGATACAGATCCTTATCACTTCAGATTACAATTCGGAGATGGTTTGATACTCCAACCATTCAATATAGATTTGTTACCCTTGGCTTTATGTAATTTTTGGTGAATTTATGCTGATAAATCTATTGTAATCATCACCTAAACACCAGATTGAGTTGTAAAAGGGTAGACACTGCCCTTGAATCTTAAATTGGATCAAGAGGTAAGACCCCCTTCACATCATTAGAAGTACGGCACAAGAGATAACTAAATTTAATGGGGAGCAGTTTTATACATGGCAAACAAAAACCATGTATTTGCTCATGAGGGAAAATTTGTGAGGGCTAGTTGAGGGAAGAGATGAATGCCCAAAGGTGATTGGGAAAAATGAGTGGAAGAGCAGGAATGAGAAAGCATTAGGACTCATTGCACTCAGTTTAAATGATGAAATCATTCACCAGATCACAGGGATACAATGGGCAAAAGATGCATGGAATGAACTCAATAAATTATTTGGCACTCAAGCAAAAAAATTCAAAGATAAATATGTTAATATGCAATTCCACAAACTTGACATGAAGGAAAGTGAACCTCTAATCACACACTTGAACAAATGCAAAAGCATTAAGCAACAACTGGCAACCATTGGTAAGAAGGTAGAGGATGATGAGGCACTAGCAGTGCTTCTGAAGAAGGTGGACAAAGGTGAATATGAAAACATTATGGCAACCTTAAAAGAATGTACCTGAATTGAAGCTGCATGAGGTAGAAGGAGATCTACTAGAGCAAGAGACCAAGATCAAAGAGAAGAAATGGGTAGACTCAACAGCTGGAGAGGAAAAAGCATTCTTCACCTGAGGAGGATTCTCACGAGGACGAGGAAGAAGCAGGGGAGGAGGAAGGACCTTCACTTGCCACAACTGTGGGAAGCCAGGACACATGGCAAGAGACTACTCTACAGCAAACCTAGAGAAGAAGGAATGACATTGGCAAACTTCATGGAGACTCCTAAGGAAGTGGAGTCAGATCATCTTTTCTGAGTTACGGACTTTTTATGAGGTTGGGATACACGTACAAGTTTATGGGTACACAGATGTAGATTACGTTGGTAGTGTCCTCAGACAAGAGATCTACTAGCAAGGCTTTATATTTTCTTTTGGAAGTGCTACTATTAGCTGGAGTAACAAGAAGCAGCCTATATTGTCAAGTACATTGGCTGAGATTGTACAGGGGCGTTGCTATAGTAACATGTGAGGTAGTTCGGTTGTAGAAGCTATTGTAGATATGGGTCGGGCAATGAATAGGGTTGTTTTCATTTATTGTGATAACATGAGAAGCATACAGTTGGCTAATACATACTAGGAAAAAGCACATTGCATTATCATTTTGTGAGGAAGAAGGTTCTAGCAGGGGATGTGGATTTGGTATATGTCAACATAGAGAATAAGGTAGCTAACATATTCACAAAGGCATTGGATACAGAGAAGCTCCGCAGATTCAAGAGCTTACTTGGAATGCAGGGTATAGAGTTGAGCTCAAGGGAACGTGTTGAGACATGGAGATCAACTAGTGCGGATATGGACGACACGCTAGAATGATAGCTCTACACTTCTTCGAAGGTTTAGGAGCTTACTTGGAGTGCAGGGTATGGAGTTGAGCTCGAGGGAGAGTATTGAGACATCGAGCTCAACTAGTGTAGATATGGATGACACGCTAGGATAATAGCTCCGCACTTAGTCCACTGGCATGGTTAGTGAGATTATAGTTGATGTGTTGCCAATGGTTTTACAGGCTGTGTGACAGCCACCACTGGTTTTACAGGCTGTGTTGCCAATGGTTTTACAGGCTGTGTGACAGCCACTTTGGTTTACTATGGTTTACTATGGTTTACTAGAGTTATGGCATAGTTATAGCCAACTTATATAGTCAGGTTCACACTATAGCCTGACCTTGTATGTTTTAATAGGAGAGTACTTTCCCTTATAGTATGTACTCTTATCTTTATATTATGGTTATAGAAGAAGTAAAGAAGACAAAAGAAAATTCAACCATCCATCTCCCTTGTTTGCTTATCTACTCTTGTGTGTGTGTAAAGAAGAAAGCTTGCAAGGAGCTCAAGCTTACCCTCTCCCTCACATTCTTCTTGTGTGTGTGTGTGTGTGTGTGTGTGTGTGTGTGTGTGGCGGATATTGTGGTTCCTTGTGACCATCCCACTTCCATATATGGACCAAGTGTGTACACTTTGAACTTTGTGTGCGTGCGTGTGTGTGTGTCTGTATGTTGTGGTTTTGTGACCACCCTGGTCACATATGTATGCTTTGAACTCTGTGTGTTTGTGTGTTTTGGTTCCGTGACCCCCTAGTCACAAATGTGGGCTAAGTGTGTGCACTTTAAACTATTCGTTTGTGTGTGTATATGTTTCTTATTTCTATATGACTAGGGTAGCCCAGATACGTGACCATCCTATTCACATATGGGGACCAATTGTATGCAGTTAGAATTGTTTGATTTTATGTGTACATTATTTATGTAAATGTACTTTTTTAACTTAACTTTTTAATATTTTGATTAAAAAATTAACATTTAATTTTAATGTGTAATATTTTTTAACTTTAACATTAAGTTTTTTATCTTAGATAGATTTGTCTTTAAATTTAAGTTCATTTTTTTGTCTTTTAATTTTTACACGTATTTAATTTGAATGTGAAAAATACTTTTGATTTTGACATCAGATTTTTCAACTTAGATAGATTTAGATTTTTCAGCTTAGATAGATGTGTCTTTAAATTAAAGTTTAATTTTTATCTTAGATAGTCTATGTGTGATATCAATGTGAATTTGAGCTAGTTATGTATACTATGACACCTTTGTGGAACAGTCGTGAACATTCTAGCTCATTGTTTTTTCTATGATTGTGTAGTATGCACTTTGGTCTCATATGTGAACCAATTGTGACGACTCTTGCATACTCTAATATCATTTGTGGACCAATTGTGGAAACTTCTCTTCCCTCCATCTGTTTTATTTTGGCTAGTTGTGTGCACTCTGGTCGCGCATGTGGGTCTTTGTGAACACTCTAGAGTCCCCATTTGTTTATTAAGACTACTTGTGCACCCTCTAATAATGTATGTAGGCTAGTTGTGGGTTCTCTAGTCACATGTATGGGCTAGTTGTGAACACTCTGTCTTATCATGTATGTGGGATCAGTGTTTCTCATCAGAAACAATGCACATTCAAATCAAGGAAATCCTAAGCGATGGGATCAGTGTTTCTCATCAGAAACAGTGCACATTCAAATCAAGGAAATCCTAAGTGCATCCTCATTTATCAAGTTTTTCACCACCCACATTCTAGTTGATAGGCTGCTCCCATGGGTTTGGTGATCCCCAAGTGATGTATGGGTGCTGCCATAGGCTTGTCAATGTCCCAAAATCAAACGTTAAATGACTAGGTTCATGATGAGGTGTAAGGACAACCTCAATGCAATACCCAATATGCTTAGCATATGGTTTACTCTCCTGTGCTGGCAATGATTCTCTGTGGATAGCATAAAAGGTAATAGATTGCACGTATTTTATGCATGCATAGAGCTGTCTTTTACACAAATAAGCTCTTGTAGAACCACAAGCCACTTAAGATTCCACTAATCTAGGGTGGATTAACACAAATAACAAAACTTATGCAAGATTAAGATATCTAGACTTTGATTAAGATCGACGTAACAATCAAGGCGAACACCTTAATCATTCTCATTGATTCAAGAGCCAAGGTACATCCAAATTTATATAGACCCTTAACCTATCTTCCACCTTGACCTCATTCACTCCAACGCTTATCGACCCTAGTCACATCCACAGGTGGCTTGCCATGTGGCTCATGGCCTCATCTACTTCACCTCATCCATGACATCATTTGGAATCTGCCAATTACAATCACCACATAAATTTAGCAATGAACCTTACAAGTCTGTGAGAGAACCCATGCCTCCCCTCAACTACCAAATAGGAAAACATCTCCTCTCTCCTTTATAATCAAATCTCGGATTGCCACCTGTCTCAATGCATACCCGATATTCTGACAAGGCCCTTAAGCAAGCCCAAATACATGCATGCATTTGGCATCAAGTGCATATGCTTTTGTCGGCTCCTACTGCAATCTCATAGCAAAATTCCTCTGTAATAGAAAGGCTAATCGTCAATCGAGAAGAGGTGACCTTGGCCTTTTTTGCAGGCAGAGTTTCTCGCTCAAACAAACAATAGCAGCATTCACATCAAACAAGGTGCCATCTTTATAATGTGAGTTGATTTAGGATCGTCAATCAGATAAGCAATTGCTCATGTTGATCGAAGCAACCTACGCACATCCCCTCACCCCAAATGAGAACCAGCTCTGGTACCAAATCTGGGACACACAACCCTAACCCTAGCTATGCAGATGACTTGGGCACTTGTTCACACTGTCTAAGCAGGGATAAGCCAAGAGAACACAAGGGATCATCACTTTCAGTTAGCATGAAGCTACACATGACTCAGCCACCAAGATAAGCACAACAATCAAAAAGACACAAAAAACTTTTAATTATTACATAACCTTAAGGTCTGGCCCTTCACACTTACATCCTTTTGCCACACCAAACCCCATAAACATCTCTTTGGACCCATAAGCATGGGCTTGCCAAGTCTAAGCCGCACACGCTCGTTGGCTACTGGTTTTTCAACGCTTTCAATGTTCGTACTTTCCATATTCTTTATAATGATGGATTAGTTTTATTGTGGCAAGGAAAACTCTGTAGCATACTTTTAAGATAATTATGATTCTTGCTTTCCAAGTTCATCAGGTTGAAGACCAAGAGCGTGCATGAGAGTCTCTCCTGATTTCCCAAGAAACCTGAAACTGTTACAATGTACATGCAAGTTTAGTCTTCCAACACTGATGCTCAGCCAAACCTCATGTAGAAATGCATACATTATTTTAACACTTCGCGCACTTCAAGCACAACACAATTCCTATCTGAGAAGCAACAATATCACAGCTAGAACCAGACCTAGATGACCACACAAATTTGCAGATGCATCTATACCGCAAGCATGTGCACATGCCCACCAACTCCACACCCCCCCCCCCCGCCCCCCACCACCACTCCACAGGCACGCTCCTACACATCATACAAACCGCTCCCCACAAACAAGCATCCCACATCATGACAGGGAACAACCTCTATGTCACCATAGGAAATGGTAGTAATAAACATACGAAAAACCTTTGGTGGACCTTAGCATAACGATTTGGCTCACATTAATATTATATAAGGGAGAAGGTTAAGTGTCAACCTGCAAGCTCTGCTTATTGGTGTATCCTCAACATTGAATTCTGCAACATGACCTCCTCCTCCCTTTACAATTGGAGCAAAACCTGCTGCAGGCTGTATATAAACACCCATGTTAGACGCTCAAGTAACTGAAAACAGCTATGGCTGAGAATCATGTAACAAGTTGGGTAGCAGACCTGGACAACTGCGGATGTCCCAACTACAAGAAGGAGGGCACAATTGTCCAACGAATCATAAGCTTGCTGCAAAATTTCAGGAAAAAGGGTTTCACCAAACCAGACCACATGTGGTCTCAACAGCCCATTGCATTTTTTGCAGCGTGGAAGTTGGATGCTTGGAATGCGAGCATCTGTTGCGTTTACATCTGGAGCTCCCTGCAGAAGAGGGGATTCTTCAACAATAGAAGAAATACTTGAAGGTATATTAGCTATTTAAGACTGAAGACACCTCCTTTATGCATGTCTCTCAATGTCAACGTGCTTACTGATAAGGGAACCAAAATATTTATAGAAGACAAAACACGCATGCGTTCATGCATACATACATGCACATTTGTACATGCATGCATGGCATACATACATACATGATACACCGTACCCACATGCATGCATACCTTGCCTTCAAGAGCTGGACAAATAGGAATGTCAAGGTTCTCCTGTACATCTTCACAAGTGCAGCAACGAGTTTTCCAGAGGGTCCCATGTAGCTCTACAGCTTTTTTACTTCCAGCTTTCTGATGAAGTCCATCAATATTCTGGAAAAGATAAATATTCCCTGATGGACACTCAAAAAAATAATTGAAAAGAATCTGCTGGATCAAACATAGCAAGTGCAGACAACCACTTATGATTGCACATGATCCCACAGGAATAGCACACATGCGTGTGATCATGGAACTTTCGGAGTTCTAATACAGAAGCAGCTAGCAGACTTCAAGATGTGGGAGTACGTAGGCTTCATGTACAATTGCTCAGTTTTGCTCGAACAGGGGGAAGTGTCTTCCGAGTTTTGGCATGTCAGACTATGGTGGTCCAGAACATTTCAACATCATCATTGACAGGTGTTGAGATCAAGAGGACTGTGAGTCCTTGGCACAGACTCAGACAGATTTGACAGGGTCCTGTTTTAAATTTTCTTCACTGGGAGGTTGGGGATGCATAAATGTGAGGTGGTAACGCCACTGTTATTGGAGTACCTAGAGGGGGATGACCTCAACTTGCTATGCGGTCATGCACCACTCCCGCCCAACCCGTGCCGATGTCAGAGTGGTGGTTTTCTTCTTTCCCCTGAGTGTGACTCTGGAACAACAAGGCCATGACTCAGACTCTGTAGTACCAGGCAGTGTACTAAGATGGTGGAAGAAATTTGGGTCAGAGATGCCATCAGTGCTTCTTGGGATACTGCTACGATGAAGCTCCTTCGCCTCATCCCTGGGCATAAGGGGCTACACCTCTTCATTTTCTTCCACTTTGGCTTCACAATGGAGTGCGGGGTCTACAAATAACTCTTCGGGGAGGTCCTGCCACAGCAGGCTAGGCAGTAGTGGGTGCATCTCTTCGCCCACATCCGAGGGACTTGGAGAAGCTTCAAACTCGCAGCAACTTCCACTGCTGCCCCTCGAAACCCACCCCAAAGATTAGCCATGCCATGGTGGAGAGACTGACCGTGGCACAACACCTAGCTTTTCAGCCATGAGTATTGTCTCATGAAATGTTCGCGGCCTTGGAGGTGCCTTTTGCAAAAGGTGCAAGTCAACCATCAAGGCCGAGCTCCATAGGGCCCTTGTGGGGGCAGCTGTTTATGTGCTCATGATCCAAGAACATCACCTCACAGCCGGTGTGGGAAGATTTTTACTGTCCCCAGCTTTGGACCCTCGGGAATCAGGGTGGAGTATGAATTTCAGTGGGAGAGTCAGTGCCCTCCTTGGTGGTGGACACAAGCACGATAGTCCCTGGACGAGCTCAGTGGCTGATTCTCCAAGTTGGTGAGACCAGACTTGGCCTCCTCAACATCTATGCTCCCAACGGAGCAGCGGATCACACTGCCTTTTGGATTCAAGAGCGCCAGGGTCTGCCCCCTGCAGACGCCTGGTGCATGGGAGGAGACTTTAACATGCTTGAGGACCGCAGGGGCCATAGCTTAGAACCCACCATGTTAGGGCAAGGACCAAGGTGGCCTAGAGAGTTCTTTTACAGCCACCTCAACGGGGAGGCCTTGATCTCATTGATCGTGTTGTTCAGAGCAGAGCCCTAAGTTGATATTTCGTGGTCTTTAGCCAGGGAACAGAGCACTGGAAGGACTTTCTCTAGCTCCCCTCTCTTATGTTTTTAGGTTTTCATCGACCTCATATGATGGTTCCCTGTACTTGTTCGGCCTCTTTTAAGGGTCGTAGTCTACATTACATGGATGTTTTCTTTTGACTTATAAAGGATCTTATCTTTCTTTCTTTCTTTTTACTTTTTTGGGGGGAAGGGTAAGGAAGAAAGGAGTTGAGGGGCGGCGGCGGTGGGTGGGGGGGGGGAGGAGCAGGAAGGGAATGTTGAGAGGGAATTTGGGTGGGAGGTGGGACAGGACTGAACAGGTTGTTAGCAGTCAGATGGCCTCTGTCATTGTGCACATTGTCTCACACCTGTGCACTCGACCCTCTAGAGAGCCATCCGAGAAAGGAATTGCACTATGTTGAGGAAGAGCCTCTCTGAGCAATGGTATCCAGCCACGTGTGCGCAACAGTACTAGGTAACTCAACCATCTGCCCACACTGTCTCCCAGTTGCAGAAAGAAGCTCATGAGGGAAGTGGGGCATCACTTTGGTGTTGCCTTTGGAGCAAAGATGATAACCTGAGTGAGAATCTCCCTGGGCTTAAAGTTGAGATTAATTTCTATAATAAATCCCTTTTGTTGGTTCAATTACTCAACATAACAACAGTAAGCCACCTGAATTACATCTAATTCAAACTGTGGAACTTGATTGCACAAGATGCTTCCATATTTTTTAGGAGAGAATGCATAAAAGCAAGAAGATAACCTGGGTAAGTAAAGTGAAGACTTTTCCCTCTTGTTTGCAACGTTGTTCTAATGCAGCAATGGCATAGTGGCCAGAGTTGGGTTTACACTTCGAAACCACCACCCTGGTTACGTAAATGCGCTCTAGTAAGTAGCCCATTCACATGATTGGCACAACCAAAAGTCCTAACCTACATACAAATAAGCTTTTCAAACAACAAGGAATGATACAATGTGAAAAATGAATTATCGAAGCTTGAAGAATAATTGATTGGCACAACCAAAAGTCCTAACCTACATACAAATAAGCTTTTCAAAACAACAAGGAATGATACAATGTGAAAAATGAATTATCGAAGCTTGAAGAATAATTGATTGACTTCATGTATGACACGTGTTATTATCCCTCTCATGGTCACTGATGCTGGCTTCAAGCCTCGTAAACAGTTGGTTTGCAGAAGCGTCCTCTTAACAATTCATTCCTAAAACTCCATTCTCATTAAAAGAAAATTAAGAAATTTGTTATAGTCTCTGTGTGATGCACCTGCAGATCAGCAGGAAGCAGAAACCAAGGCAGGTCGGACAGCAGGTGAACAGTGCAGGTGGTAGCATGGAGCAAGCCAGCAAAGACTCATACAGTTTGCAGCCTATTTTGAGCCAGGATAGTGGAAAAGATAATTTTGCAAGAACTCTAGGTTTTGATACCAAATGTAGAGCTACTAATGCAAAGAATGTGCTAGCAGAGAAAGACAAATAGCAAAGATTTGCACGACACAATCATACACTACCAGTCTACTCTAATTTTGTATTTCCAAGAACCCAAGCCCAGTTATACAACAGATTAGAGCATGATTGGATTTTGAAGTTACAAATGATCAACAATCAGGAAGAAAAGCCCAAGTTGATGGAAATTGTCCTCACTGGATTCTTGACTGTTGAAGGAGGCTTGATTGATTGATGACTGAATCAGGAGGGGAGGGAGCCAATTTATAGGACAAATCCCCTCCTGGTCATGGGCTGGTTGTATAGCCACCAACGAATTGCCAATAAAACACCTTTAAGTTAAGGTTTACTTTTCATGCATGTGGGTGGCCAACCCTGGTGGCCGGTCCAATTATGCTTGCCGGATGTGTGTTGTATGCCTGATTCGGGTAGAATCAGGAAAGCATAGTCAGGGTTTGGGGGAAGTTGCTTTTGGGTATTCTTTTCTTTTGCTAATTTTCAGCATTCTTCCTCATGGCTACAGATGAGCAGATGTAAGCCTAGCTCAAGATGCTGGCAGCCTGTTTTGATTGCCAGATAGCTGCCCTCCAGCAGGAGTTTCTGGCCAAACGGGCTATGGATTTCAAGTCAATGGGTGGCCGCCACAAGTCTTGGAACGTGGAGGATGATCACAAGCAGCAGGAGGTGGATAAGCCCAAGCAGTCCAATCACCTCTTCAAACAATGCAGTGAACAGCATTCCAAACATTGCTCCTGCCCCTCAGACATGCAAAGATCAAGCACAGGAGTCACCGTTCATATTAGATCAGTATTCCAATGGGTGACATCAGCAATCCCATCACATGATCCCTCTCGCCACTGGGTTCCCATTCTTCTTCACCATCCCCCATTCGCCACAGAGGTCCCGCAGAGGTAATGCAAGGATGCAAGACTCATCCCACATGCCAATCCCCATCACAGGATTCCTCTCCACCAAGTTTCTTCTCCATCCACCGCTCATCCCAAAGGTACTGCAAGGATTCAAGACTCATCCCACATGACACCTGAAGAGTGGTCCCAAGCCTCCCAAGTTCAATAGGAAGATGGATGGTGAGGTGGTTATGAATTCAACCAGGGAAATGTCCACCATTTTTGTTGCCACAGCCCGTTCAGTTGTTACAGGACTGAGTAATTATGTTTTAAGCATGTTTAGCATTCACTAATCATGTTTTACTCTGTATATGCATATGTAAGATTGTACACATGTGTGAGGGTACAGATACATGTTTAGTGTGTGTGTGTACATGTGTGTGCATGTTTTTTTTTGGTCTTTCTCTTATCTTGTTGTAGGAGCATCAGCTGAGGCATCTTGGGTTAGCTCTGCAAGTACAATCAGGTACAGGCAGCCAACACGTGGCACTGATGGCAGGCAGTTGACGTGGCACAGGTGACGTGGCAGCTGACAAGTGGTACGGCTGGCTGCACAGGATGGACTGTAGCTGATGTGGCACCTGGCTGAAGCGCACGTGTGTGTGGTACACCTGGCTGCAAGAAGCGCAAGTGGCTGGGCTGACTGTTGGTACACATGGCGGTTGGCTGCACAAGCACAGGCGGCGGGCGCTGCCTACATGGCAGGCACAGGCGCACACAAGCAAGAGAGAGAGAGGCAAAGGCGGCTGGCATCCGCACTCAGTGCAAGACAGAGGCGACGGGCAGCTAGACGCAGAGGCGCCGGGCAGCAAATTGCGAAAAAGAGAAAGCTGCGTGGGATTTTCGAAAACGCTAGTGCCGTGCTTTTTTTTTTTTAATAGAAAATATTCAAAGAGTTTTTGAATGAGATAAAAGCACTTGTATAGTATGCTTTTCCCCCCTAAACTTGTATAAATAGGGGGCCAAGGCTCTTGTATCCACAACACAAATTGGGTGAAAGCTTCAAGGAGATCTCCTCTATGTGGAGCAAGGGGATTTCTTCTCGGGAATTGTACAAGGGCTACGCCAACCTCGATTGATAAATAAATACCTGCGGGGGTGCCTCGCGTTGGGGCCAATTGGTCTTTTGTGCAGGAGCACTCTAGCTCCACTTATTCTTTTTCTTCTTCTTCCAAGTTTATTATTCCAGTTTGTAAAGAGATTTAAGTGTGATTAAGTGTGCTCACCACCGGTCAAGTTTTCTGAAGGCCAGTTTCAAGGTTCCATTGCCGGGATCCATCATCAACTTTTTCAAGGGGCGAGCTTGTGGTCGACACATTTAATTCTATGGCTGGAACTAGTGCGGAGATGAAGGATTTATCTTCAGAAGAGGACGACTACTTCGATGAAGATGAGGAAAGCGAACAAGAAATACCTTCCGATATGCCAAAAGCTGAAGATGACGATGCCACCTATGAAGCAAAGATGTAGAGCTTGATGGAGGGATTAATGGAACTCGCAAAGGACTCACGTTTTCCACAAAACTTCAAAGCTGATGCTAAACCATGGAAGCAAGGGTCTGATAAGAAAGCTAAGCCTCAACATTCGGCTCCCATCTACCCAAATTTTCAGCCATACCCCGATTCTTCTTCTTCTTTTCCCCCACCTACCCATGGAAACCATTTGTTAGAAGTCATCCCCTATCTTTATTAGATGCCAGGGCCTCTGTTGTGGGTGTGGCCGCCCTATATAGGTGTTTTCTCATTTTTCCTCACTCCCCGTATTTTTTCCCCATTTTTCCATGGTGTGGGTGGCTGCCACATGCTGGCAGGAGCAACTGGAGCTGGCCGACTGCACTCTTTTGCACATGGAGCTGGCCGACCTGCTCAGTAGGGGTCGTGGGTGATTTCTATGCTGGCCGACTGAAGTACCCAGTCGTGTGGGCTGGCGGCCCATCTCAGCACTGGCCAACTGCAGTTTGGGGCCATATAAATAGGCCCCATTGCCCCCACATTGTTGTATTCAGTTTTCATTGCGGGATCTTGTGTATAGAGAAGAGTTACACGCCTATCTCTCTCCTTCTCTTGTGCTGTCTATTTTCTGCACTCTACTTGCTCTTGTGATCTCAGATTTTGTTATCATCTCCGTTGCGTATTTTGACATGGTATCAGAGCCCTAGGCTTTTAAAAGATCTTGGGAGTTTTCTGAGCAAGAGGGGGATTGTTGCGTTACTGATTGGTGGACTGTCTTGGACTATTCGGGAAGAGAAGTAGCAAGAGGAAGGCGGGCTAAGTAGCTGGACAGTCACTTGTAGGTTTAGAGTTTTTTTTTTCCCACCCACCCACCCTTTTCAGTTACATCCCCGCGATGGCAGATTTGTTAGAGATGGTTGAGAAGCATGTGAAGATCCCAACTCTCCCCACGTTCCCAGTGGACTGTCAGTTGGACGGGAACAATTACGGCATCTGGAAGGTTATGATGGAGTCTGTGCTGGAGTCATATGACCTTGCTGATTTCATCGTTATCGGGGTTCCACGGCCGGAAACAGAGGAAGGGGAGTTACTGTCAATGAAGAAGGACCGTGAGGCACAGGCACACATGTGGGATCGTGTCAACGCCAGGGTTCGGTCATTTATTTTCCTCAATTGCACACCACAAGTAATCAATCACGTAAAGCATATGACGCTAGCCAGACGCATATGGCAGCACTTGGCTTCTCTTTATAATAGGGTATCACCCATGAAGAGGATCTCCTTGGAAGTGCAGATGCGGGTTATGAACCCAGAAAGGTCATCGACGATGCGGGAGCACATTAACAAGCTGCAGGCCCTTCAGTAGGAAGTCCTCCAGACTGGGAAGGAGATATCATCTGAAGACATGGCCATTACTTTGCTGTCCCACTTGCCTGCTCAGTATTCCGCTTTCTACTCCTCTTTGATTACGAGTGGCAGGCTCAGCACCATTACCTGGGAGGAGCTTGTGCCCATGGTTTTGGACCAGGAGGAACGTTTCACGAACCCTCCTCACAGCGGAGGTTCGGAGGCCTTAACTGGCCAACGATCGAAAGGCCGGAATAACAACAAGGGCAAAGGGAAGGCTTCATCGGAGAAGTCTTCTGAGAAGAAGCCTGACTCAGAACGAGAGAAACTGAAGGCCGAGCGGTCCTGCAATGATTGTGACGAGAAAGGCCACTACTGGAGGAAGTGTCCTAAGCGGACTGGGAAGAGTACTGATTCTTTAGCCTCAGCTGCAAAGACTCCTGCATTTGTGCACTTAGAGATGATGGACTTCGATGCTTCATCGTCTTCGAGCGAGGAGGCAATTGGCTTCACCGCAAAGGACACCCGGGAATGGATTCTTGACAGTGGTGCTTCTAGGCACACGACTCCGTCCCGTGACTTCTTTCTGGATCTGAAACGGCAGTCAGGTTGCATTTTCATTGGCGTCAACACCACCATTCCGATACACAGTGAGGGCTGGATGGAGATTATTCCCGACGGCAAGGGAGGCAAGCATGCCTCCCGTGTTCTTTATGTCCCTGCTCTTGGTTTTCATCTTCTGTCAGTGCATGAAGTATGCAAGACTAGCTTTCGGGTGAAATTTGAGGAGCATTCGGTTGCTCTACGAGACCGCGAGTTTGGCCAGGTTGTTTCGGAAGGCGGTGTGGAGAATGGTATCTACAAGCTCTCTGCACTCTCCTCAGTGACAGGTTCTCAGGTCGGAGATCTGTGGCACTTTCATTTTGGCCACTTAAATGTGGGTGCACTGCGGTGAGCTTTCCGGGACCAGATGGTGGTTGGCTTGCCAGATGTTGGTAGCAGGCAAGGACGTTGCAGATCTTGCATACGTGGTAAGCAGCACAGGGAATCCTTTCCGAAGCAGACTTCCACGCGGCGGGCTTCAAAACCATTGGAGTTGATTCACACTGACTTGTGTGGACCTCAGCAGACACCATCAGTGGGAGGATCTCTCTATTTTATGCTGCTTGTTGATGATTGTACCAGATTCACGTGGGTCTACTTTCTTTCACAAAAGGACCAAGCTTTTGCATGGTTCAAGGATTGGCACGTGATGGTGGAAAAAGAGTCTGGATTGCAGGTAAAGACTCTCAGGGCTGACAAGGGGGTGAATTCTCCTCGAATGTATTTCTCAGATTTTGTGCAGATCATGGCATCAAGAGGGAACTGGCCAATACAGGATCGCCTTCAGAGAATGGAGTTGTAGAACGCAAAAACAAGACTGTGGTGGAGATGGCGAGGACCATGCTAGAGCATCGTGATCTTCCTCGTCCACTTTGGGGAGAGGCTGTGGCAATGGCTGTCCATACCCTCAACCGGTCTCCAACGACTTCAGTACCTAATATGACTCCATTTGAGGCATACTTTGGCAGGAAACCTGATGTCTCTCACTTCCGTGTTTTTGGGAGTGATGCGTATGTACATATTCCGAAGAAGCACAGGGGGAAGCTTGACTCCAAATCCCGCAAGCTTATATTTGTGGGGTATAATTCTCTTTCCAAGGGATACAGATTGTATGATCCAGATAGGAATGAGATTGTTGTCAGCCGGGATGTGGTTTTTGATGAGCATGTCCCAGTATCCACTGTCGAGGAGCCGCCACTTCTTGGAGATCTGGAAGAGTCTGATGATGATTCCCAGACTATTGTTCCAGTTGATCCACCTCAGTCAGTAAAGGAGGTTGAGCCCGCAGCTGGAGTAGAGCCCCTGCAAACAGTAGGAGGCTCCACAATCTGTTCGAGTACCCAAGCGGTTGTTGGACACCCTTCGGGAGTCAGGTGTCACGGAGTTACCCTCCGAGTGGACCACAGAGGACGGCCCTCGAAGATCGCAGAGTCACAAAGCCATGCAGGTGGAACTTGATGCCATCGAGAAGAACAAAACATGGGAGTTGGTACTGAGGCCGTCGAAACGGTCAATCATTAGTGTCAAATGGGTCTTTAAGACCAAATATGCATCAGATGGGTCGGTGGACAAACACAAAGCCAGACTTGTGGCTAAAGGTTATGCTTAGTGGCCAAGCATCGACTACGAGGATACCTTTGCACCAACAGCACGGATGACCACGATTCAGACTGTTCTTGCCCTTGCTTCTTCTCAGAGGTGGCCAGTGTATCAAATGGATGTAAAATCTGCGTTCCTTATAGGTGACCTGCAGGAGGAGGTGTATGTTGAGCAGCCTCCAGGCTTTGTTGTTCCAGGATCAGAAGGGATGGTGTACAGGTTACGTAAGGCCTTGTATGGTCTTAAGCAAGCTCCCAGGGCTTGGAATCAGAAGATTGATTCCTTCTTTGTTCGGACTGGTTTTCAGAGATCGGTTGCAGATCCCAACCTGTATCTCTTTCGGGAACGTGGCATGGTTACGATTATCATCCTTTATGTGGATGATCTCATTCTCACCGGCGGTCATGTGGAGCACATTGGCGTGACGAAGGCTGCCTTGTCAAAGGAGTTTGAGATGACCGACCTAGGCTTACTCCACTTCTTTTTGGGATTGGAGATCTGGTAGACCCAGAGGGGGTTTTTTGTCTCTCAGTATAGCGGTATGTTCATGAGTTGCTTGAGGCCTTTGGGATGGAGAACTGCAAGCCTATTACTTCGCCGATGGACCCAAACACAAAGTTAACCGTTAATGATCCTTGTGAGCCAGTTGATGCCTCGCAATATCGGAAGTTGGTTGGTTCATTGATATGGTTGCTGAACACCAGATTGGACTTGAGCTTCTCCGTGGGGCTGTTGAGCTCTTCTATGCAGACGCCATTGAAATCTCATTGGGACGCAAGATTGCTGATCTTGCGGTATCTGCAGAGTACGAAGGATCTAGGACTCTTTTACACAGGAGGGGATGGAGTCAGACTCCAAGGTTGGAGTGACTCAGATTGGGGAGGAGATCAAGACACGAGGAGATCCACTTCAGGTTACAGTTTTACCCTCGGCTCAGGAGCGGTTTCTTGGAGCAGTAAGAGGCAGCCAACTATTGCCCTATCTTCGACAGAGGTAGAGTACCGGGCTGCTTGTGGTGCTGCTTGCGAGGTTGCGTGGCTACGGAGGTTGCTAGGCGAGATTGGGTTTCCACAGAAGAAGCCCACAGTCATCCAGTGCGATAACCAGAGTTGTATAGCTATTGCTCGGAACCCGGTCTTCCATGCCTGAACCAAGCACATAGAGATACAGTATCACTTTGTCCGTGAGAAGATCTTGGCTGGTGACATCTTGCTACTTTATTGTTCGACGGAGAACAATGCGACGGACCTCTTCATGAAGTCTCTACCTTAGGCTACGCTCAGGCGGCACTCCAGCTCCCTGGGGTTGATTTCACAGCCAGGAGCTGAGAGGGGGTGTAAGAAGTCATCTCCTGTCTTTATTAGACACCAGGGCCTCTGTTGTGGGTGTGCCCGCCCTGTATAGGTGTTTTCTCATTTTTCCTCACTCCCCGTATTTTTTCCCCATTTTTCCATGGTGTGGGTGGCTACCACATGCTGGCAGGAGCAACTGGAGCTGGCCGACTGCACTCTTTTGCACATGGAGCTGGCCGACTGGAAGTACTAGTCGTGTGGGCTGGCGGCACATCTCAGCACTGGCCGATTGCAGTTTGGGGCCATATAAATAGGCCCCATTGCCCCCACATTGTTGTATTCAGTTTTCATTGCGGGATCTTGTGTATAGAGAAGAGTTACACGCCTATCTCTCTCCTTCTCTTGTGATGTCTATTTTCTGCACTCCACTGCTCTTGTGATCTCAGATTTTGTTATCATCTCCGCTGCATATTTTGACACCCTTTTAATACTTCTCATCCTGGTTACTTTGGCGGAGGCTCTGTCTTTCATTCCATGACGGGTGTACCCAACATGGGCATGACTGGGAGCTATGGTATGCAACCAGGTATGAATGGAGGTATGTATGGAGGTATGCTAGGAGGTATGTATGGAACGTTTGGTGGTGGTGGTGGTGGTGGTGGTAGTGGTGGTGGAAGTGCTTTTGGTATGCCTGGTATGGGAGGTGGTATGATGGGCATGGGATCTAATGCTGTGGGCAATTCTTTTCTCAAGCCACATCCATATGATAATCTTGTTCAGGGCGAGAAGCCAAAAGATTATAAAGAGGGGGGGTGCTGCAGTAAAGTTTGATACTTTTAGTGGTGCAAAGGATTGTTTGAAGGCTCTCACCTTCATTCAACAGTTTGATGCGGCATTTTCTGGTGGTAACTTCACAGAGGCATCTAAGGTACAAAAGGCAGCTTCTTTCCTAAAGGGAAATGCTCTTCAATGGTGGTCGACACTTCTTCATCAGGGTATAGCACCTAGCACTTGGGTGGAGTTCAAGCAAATCTTCTCTTCTTTATGGTTGACACCGACTTTTGAGGTGGATGTTTGACAGCTTGGCATCGATTAGATTCCACAGATTGTAGCGATCTGGTATAACAAGAAATTTTGGGATGCTTTGCTACCGGTCACATCCTTTAGGTCCGTGTCACTAGTTGAGCAGGTAGAGACATATTGTTGTGGGTTACCCAAGGAGCTTCGTGATTATTGCATTAAAACAAAGGTCATTAATATGACTCAGATGATAGAAAATGCTCAGACTGGATATGCCATGCTTACTGGTCAGATGTCAGGATTCAAGGATCAACGTCTTTTCTCAAAGAAGGCATTTAAAGAGGCAAAAGAGTCAAAGGAGACCAAAAACACTGAACCACGAGAGAAGGGGCAATCCAAAAAGAGAAAATTTCAGCCCTTACCTCAAAGAACAGATGAAGAAAAGAAAGAACTTATAGCTACCAACAAATGTTTCTCTTGTGGAGAAGAGGGACATCGGTACTATAGGTGTCCGAAGAGAGCACTTAAAAACGCAGATGACTCACAGGAAGAGCCTAAAGCAAAGAAACAAAAACCGTCCGCTAGACTAGTACCTGACTTGATAGGGTTGACGCAAGGGGATGCATCTTCAGAGTTGTGCAGAGCATGGGGAAGACTTCGAGATCAGGAAGTTTTGATCTTTTTTGATCCTGGGGTTCATGCAAACTTCATCACCCCCGAACTTGCAGCAAAGTTGGGCATCAAACCAGAGGAGATGGGTGTGTTGCATGAGGCTACTTTGGTTTGTCCTGGACATTCGGTTGAGGTTACACCAATCATTGGAAACCGCGTCTCATTGTGCAGACTTACACGGACAAAGAGGATGATTTCTACATTATGCCTTTGGAGAGTTGTGATGTTTTGTTGGGTATGCCTTCGTGCCATAAGGTTAAAGCGGTAGTAGATACTTTCAACAGGAAAATCTCTCTCACTCACAAGAATAAGGAACACACTCTTGATGTAAAGCTTAAAGGAGAATCTATTCCTCTTGTATCGACTTCGGCCATTTCTCGTTTAATAAAGAAACATCTTTCTGTTTACTTAGTGTTTGTTAAAGAGAATCAGGATACCACAGATTCTAACCTGTCTCAGTTGGACAAGGAAAGATTGGACTTTCTCAAAAGTTTTCAGGATTGTTTTTCAGAGGCTTTGCCAGGGGAATTGCTGCCTGCCAGGCCTGAGGATCATCATGGGATTGATTTGATTCCTAGAAGTTCACCAAAGAATAAGCCACCCTATAGGATGAGTGCAGCCCAACAAGAAGAGATTATGAGCCAAGTGCGTGATCTGTTGGACAAAGGGTTGATTCAGCCGAGCTCTTCGCCCTATTGTTCACCAGTGCTTTTGGTACAAAAGAAAGATGGTTCTTGGCGGATGTGCATTGATTATAGGACACTGAATAAGATTACCATCCAGAACAGATTCCCTATACCGCGAATCGATGATATTTTGAATCGGTTAAAGGGAGCAGCTTACTTCAGTCGCATTGATCTAAAGAGTGGATATCATCAAATTCGCATCAGGCCAGAAGATGTGCACAAGACAGCTTTTAGGACAACTTTTGGACTTTATGAGTTTTTGGTTATGCCTTTTGTTCTTACGAATGCTCTAGCGACCTTCAACAGGATGATGGATCGGATTTTCCGACCCCACCGTGCTTTTGTGGGCACCTTCTTTGATGATATGATTGTGTTTTCTCATTCAAAGGAGCATCGGGAGCATTTGACCAAAGTGTTTGAGGAACTCAGAAAGCATAGGTTGGTTGTCAATGGAAAGAAGAGTGAATTTTTCATGCAGGAGATTCACTTTCTTGGGCACACAGTGTCTAAGGATGGCGTCAGGATGGATCCAGCGAAAGTTGAAGCGATAAAGAATTGGCCGGATTTGCAGACTATTCATGATGTGAGAAGTTTCTTAGGACTTTGTTCATATTACAGGAGGTTTATCCGATTCTTTGCAGAAATTGCTTCACCTTTACATCACCTGACCAAAAAGGATGTAAAACTTAGATGGACAGAGAAGGAAGTGGAAGCTTTCAACAAGCTTAAGGAAAAGCTAACCACTCGTCCAGTTTTGGTTCTACCATATCTACATGAACCTTTTGTGGTACAGTGTGATGCATGCGGGAATAGCATTGGAGCTGTTCTTATGCAGGATGGACATGTTATTGCTTATGAGAGTAGAACTTTGTCACCAGCAGAAAGGAATCTACAAATGTATGAGAAGGAGCTTCTTGCGATTATTCATGCTCTTTCTACTTGGAAGCATTACCTTCTTGGGGCTGATTTCATTGTTCAGAGTGATCATCAGACTCTTCGATACTTCCTCACTCAAATGAATCTCAGAGAAGCATATAAGATGGGCTAACTTTTTGTCCATGTTTCACTTTCAGATTGTTCATGTGGATGGCAAAAAGAATGTGGTTGCGGATGCCTTGTCTAGGAAACCACATGTGGCCGTCGTCTCTATTATCTTTCATCATGAACTTGATGATATGCGAGAACAGTATGCTCATGACGCACATTTTGCGCAGATTTTTGATCGTTTGACTGAAGGAGAGCGAGTTGATCATTATTCTTTCAAGGAAGGATTTTTGATGATGCATGACAAATTGTGTGACACATCTCGATTGAGGCGGAAGGTTTTGACAGAATGCCATGCTCCGCCTTATGCAGGCCATCGTGGTATTCAGGCTACAGTGAAAGCTTTGGAGGCATTCTTTTATTGGCCTACTATGCGCAGGGATGCTGACGCTTTTGTTCGTGATTGTATCATTTGTCAGAAGGTGAAGTATGACCGTCAAAAGACACCTGGGTTACTTCATCCTTTGCCTATTCCAGATAGACCGTGGGAGAGTACTGCTATGGATTTTATCTTTGATCTTCCTAGGACAAAGAGCAGGGATGATGGCATCTGGACTATCGTGGATCGTTTCAGCAAGCAAGCTCATTTCATTCCAGTCAGGAAGAAGATTAATGCAGAGTAAATGGTGAGGATATTTTTGACAAATATCTTCAAGTACCATGGGATGCCCACATATATTATGAGTGACAGAGATCCTCGAATGACGAGTTTATTTTGGAGAGCATTGTTCGAGAACATGAAGACTTTGTTGAAGTTCTCATCGTCTTTTCATCCACAAATAGATGGGCAATTGGAAATTGCCAACTCAGTTGTATTGGATCTTCTAAAGTGTTATGTTTTGGATCATAAGGAACAGTGGGAAAAGTATCTTCCTTTGGTGGAGTTTGCTTACAACACCACCATTCAAAAGTCAGTTGTATTGGATCTTCTAAAGTGTTATGTTTTGGATCATAAGGAACAGTGGGAAAAGTATCTTCCTTTGGTGGAGTTTGCTTACAACACCACCATTCACGCTTCGACAGGTAAGGCACCTTTCGAGATTGTGGAAGGCGGGAAGAAAGTACCTCCAATCCTGCATACAAAAGATAAGATCTTCGAGGCGGATCGTTTTGTGGAGAATATGGATGAGGCTTACAAGAAGGTCAAGGTGGCTCTTCAAAGGACTCAAGAGAAACAGAGGAAAACAGCAAACCTTCACCGTCGATCATTGGTTTTTGATTGGGTGATTGGGTGCTTTTGAGATTCGAGAAGGCTAGACTCAAGAAAATGAAGGATAAACAGAGCTTATATCCTAAATTGAGTATGCGGTTATATGGGCCTTTCCGGGTGATTGAGAAGATGAGTGATGAT
This sequence comes from Cibotium barometz, assembly GCF_041138505.1. Lineage (NCBI taxonomy): Eukaryota > Viridiplantae > Streptophyta > Polypodiopsida > Cyatheales > Cibotiaceae > Cibotium > Cibotium barometz. Next base: position 11,775,030 of record NC_141102.1, on the reverse strand, counting down.
TCTTATCGTTTTCAGTTACCGGATCATTGGAGGATTCATAATGCATTTCATGTGAGTCTTCTGAAACCTTTCAGAGGTGAGGTGCCTCCAGATCAAATTGATGAGACACAACCAGAGGTAGAAGAACTTGATGAGATTCTTCAACTGGAACGGATTCTGGCACATAAAGAAAGAAAAGTCAGAGGAAAAGTTTCACGTCGATATCTGGTGAAGTTTGTGAACTATTCACCTATGGATTCGAAGTGGATGGAGGAGGGTGACTTGGCAGATTCACCGAGGATACTACAACTTTACCTCAAGGCTTTTGGTTTGGAGCCTACCTTAGAAAGTGCTTCAATAGGTTCAGCTGTGGATTCCGGAGTACTACCTGTTACTCGAGAGGGGGGTGACTCCGCTCCCTTGTCACAAAGTTCACTTGGATGAGATCAGGAAGTCGCTTGGTGTTTTTATCAGCACACCCGAGATACTGAACTGATAGTATATTTGCCTATGGGATTTCTATGATATATGTGTACTAGTCACATGGTTTGATTCATGGATATACGAATCTTTTGAGAGAATGGAGACGCCTATTCTAGACTTTCATTTGATATGCATCAGTGTTTACTCATGTTCATGATGTACTACTGATCGTGGGTCCTGTGGGATGGCCATGAGCAGAGCAGGTAAAGCATCCAGGGGTACATGACTAGTCACGAGGTGGATGCTCTTGATTTATGTTATTCAAATGTTCTGTTTCAGTTGGCAGGACATAGTTTTCTCGTTGCTCTCTTAGGTTCTGTTGTTTCAGTTGGCAGATCCTTTGAATGAACAATCGAGGACGATTGCTTTGTTTTAAGGGGGGGTATGCTATAGGATTGAGTATTTTACCTCTTTTCTTAAGCATTGTAATTATGTTTTAAGCATATTTAGCATTCACTAATCATGTTTTACTCTGTATATGCATGCAGCATATGTAAGATTGTACACGTGTGAGGGTATAGATACATGTTGTGTGTGTGTGTGTGTACATGTGTGTGCATGTTTTTTTTTTCTCTCTCTTATCTTGTTGCAGGAGCATCAGCTGAGGCATCTTGGGTTAGCTCTGCAAGTACAATCAGGTATAGGCAGCCGACACGTGGCACTGATGGCAGGCAGTTGACATGGCACTGCCACGTGGCACAGGTGACGTGGCAGCTGACAAGTGGTACGGCTGGCTGCACAGGATGGACTGTAGCTGATGTGGCACTTGGCTGAAGCGCACGTGTGTGTGGTACACCTGGCTGCAAGAAGCGCAAGTGGCCGGGCTGATTGTTGGTACACATGGCAGTTGGCTGCACAAGCACAGGCGCTGCCTACGTGGCAGGCACAGGCACACACAAGCAAGAGAGAGAGAGAGAGGCAAAGGCGGCTGGCACCCGCACTCAGCACAAGAGAGAGGCGACGGGTAGCTAGACGCAAAGGCGCGAGGCAGCAAGGAAAAACGCGATGGAGAAAAAGCACCGGGCAGCAAATCGTGAAAAAGAGAAAGCTGCGTGGGATTTTCGAAAACGCTAGCGCCGTGCTTTTTTTTATATATATAGAAAATATTCAAAGAGTTTTTGAATGAGATAAAGGCACTTGTATAGTTTTTTTTCTCTAAGGGGGAAAAGCATAGTTTTTCACCCCTAGACTTGTATAAATAGGGGGCCAAGGCTCTTGTATCCCACAACACAAATTGGGTGAAAGCTTCAAGGAGATCTCCTCTACGTGGAGCAAGGGGATTTCTTCTCAGGAATTGTACAAGGGCTACGCCGACCTCGATTGATAAATAAATACCTGCGGGGGCGCCACGCTTTGGGGCCAATTGGTCTTTTGTGCAAGAGCACTCTAGCTCCACTTATTCTTTTTCTTCTTCTTCCAAGTTTATTATTCCAATTCGTAAAGAGATTTAAGTGTGATTAAGTGTGCTCACCGCCCGTCAAGTTTTCTGAAGGCCAGTTTCATCAGTTGTGTTCCAGCTTTATCTTGTCCCGAGAGCACTGAGAGGAGCCGGACTTCTATGTGGGAAGATTAACTCGAGCATTATGTCATGGAAAATTGAGACGATTACCCATTGGGTGAAAAGTAAAAGAGTTCACTCCCATTGATTACAGGCACAGGCTGCAGAAGCAATGGGAGAACAACTCACAGAAGCAGGGCGAGCAAGTAACCTGACACACATGTACTACCCTAAAGATCTGACCAACCAGTTTTGCATGGATTTGGGCAGTGTTTGGAACAGCCAAGATGGCCAAATGTGGCGTCCAGGTCTCAGCTGGCTTGGCCAATTCATTGTAGACATTCACCATTAATACAAGGACTAGAATTGTGTGTTGAAGTCTTGAGTTGTTCATTTTCTCTCTCTTCACGCTTGCATTTCACCAGTAGCCTTATCAAATCCCAACCCTGCTGCAGCTAGATTTGTGCAAGAGGTTCCACAGTGCACACGTGTATACATATCGACGAGCTATGCTCTACAGTTGGGAACCACTGACACTTAAGCTTCAGAGCTAATGGTTACTTTCCTGGCACCCCGTGTATGTGTTGACTGTTTATTGGGGATAGAGCTCTTAGATCAAGAGTGCACTAATCTGGTTTGGAGAAAGTGAGATTGTGATTAGTTGGCCTAGATGTCTCCAAATTATATTTTCCACCATCCTGTACATGTCATTTGCCTAATTAGGGAGTGGCCCTTCGAATTCAAGGGAGTATAGTAGGGCATGGGAAGAGTCAGTTTGGTATCTATTGATCACCAGTTGCTCCAATTCCTTTTCCTTGTGGTTTCGGAGAAGGAGATGATAAGATAAAATCGTGAATAAGTGCCTGTCCGAATCTAGTATTGGCATAAATTTATGGAACCACTTCATGCCCCATATCACGTCCTTACCTGTAAAGGAAGCAACAAGAAATTGCAAACAAATTCTACTTGTTGAATGACCAGTCTAGCATTTCGGGCTTCATATTGGATTCAGGTCTGCAAACCTTTGTGAAATCTTGCTGGCTGTCTCCTTGGCTTTTTGGTCAGCAGTCAATCAGGGCTTAAATCCCTTGGACTGACTGATTCTGGCTCTGAGAAGACCCGTGATGTATGCCAGGTGCCTTATTTCCCCCATTCGGGTAAGGCTTGGGTACAAACCCTTGGGCTGTTTTAGGCTTTCCATGATTGTACTTCATCTCCATGTTTTGGGCCAATGTGATGGCATGGCTAATGTCCTAGGATAAAGACTACAGACATCCCATTGAATCTAGTGGTCCAGTCTGTATAGGAAAGCCTTTGTTGGATTTTTTGCGATTGCACCCCTAACCAAGTGACCAAGTTGGCAAAGGTGAGGACCAGTTCCAGTTCTATCAAAATCCCTAAACTCATCGTCCAAGAATTGGGAGGCAAGAAGCGAGCCTTGAGGTCCTCCTCACACTTAGGCCACTGGTAGGTAAGAACTTGGGAAAAGGGGTCCATGTTGTTTCTTAACCAACCTTGCCAACATACGCAAAGCGTTCCCAATCAAGTGATAGGCATCAAGCATAATCTTTTCCATATCTGACCTATGTATTATTGAAAGGTAAGCAGCAAATTGATGTAACTATGAATCTAAAGCATTAGAATCCATCTTGCCATCATATTTACTAAACTAGATTTGCACGGGCAGTTGACTTTTTAACATTGACAGTGCATGTAGAGCTTGGTATAGGATGGTTGTAAACACTTGGTTCCTTCATACCTCCTAGGTGCACTGCAAGCGACCTCGGCTTCCCATTGCTAGTCAGCCACTATCTCAGCAAGACTGTCTGCAACATGGCACACATCTCTCATATAGTAGGTATGTTGGATGCATCCTGATGTGAAAAATTTGGGGTGGTTACTTGGGGTTCTGGTGATTCCTCTTCCATGAGAAGAGTCTCTTCAATATTGCTCAATGTATCGGTGCGAATCATCCACTAGAGATGTGTGGGCGTTCCCAGGAGCTCAAGTAAGCTGTCCACATCAAGAAAAAATTATTACACAGCCTTATCAAAGCCAAAAGCTCTTATACCAATCTACATATGTCGTGGATTTATGATGAGCCATGCGATAACTTGATTGGAAGAGATTAAGGAGAAAGAAAGAAAGAAAGAGTTATTAACGTCTTCAAAAGACCCAAAGGGTTTATGAGACTAAAATGATGTGTACATAGGGTCCCAATCACCCACTTAAGGGCCCCCTCTATGATGTTAGAATACGCAGCGGAGATGATGACCAGATCTGGGAACACTAGAGCAAAACGCATGCAGAAAAAATACAGCACAAGAGAGAGAGAGAAATAGGCGTGTAACTCTGCTCTATATACACAAGAAAATCCCGGGTATGATACACTAGTGGCAAGGGGGCTGGGGGCCTATTTATATGCCCCCATATGAGCAGTCCGCCTGCTGAAAAAGGCACTCCACGATTGCATCAAGTCGGCCAGCATTGAGGGTCCACGACTGGTCAAGTACAGTCGGCCAGCCCCAGTACACACATCCTGATGTAGTCGGCCAGCAAATGGATCCTCCTGCCAACTCAGGGCTGCCTCCCAAGCCACAGAAAAAATGGGAAAAATAAGGGAAAAATGCGGAGAGTGGGGAAAAATGATAAAACACCTCATAAGGGCAGGCACACCCACAACAAAGGCCCTGGTGTATAAAACTGGACAGGAGATGACTTCTAACACCCCCTCTCAGCTCCTGGCCGTGAAACCAACCACAGGGAGCTGGGGTGCCGCCTGAGCAAATCCTGAGAGAGCGACTTCGTGAAGAGGTCCACCGTACTGTCCTCCGTCGAACAGAACTCTAGCAAGATGTCATCAGCAACGATCTGTTCACGAACAAAGCGCCTCTGGATGACCATGGGTTCCTCCAGTGGAAGCCCAAACCTGCAATGCAACCTCTGCATCCTCACCACCGCACAAGCAGCATCACTAGCAGCCCGGTACTCTACCTTTGTCCGCGACAAGGCAAAAGATGACTGCCTCTTACTGCTCCGGAAAACTGCTCCTGGGCCTGAAGTAGATCTCCTCGTGTCCGGATCTCCTCCCCAAACTGAGTCACTCCAACCATGGAGTCGGACTCCATCCAACAATCCCCCTCCTGTGTAAAAGAGTCCATGATCCTTCGCATGCCGCAGAAACCACAGGAAACGCAATCCTGCCTCCCAGAGAGTCATCCGCAACCATGAGCTCAACCGCCTCATCAGGAAGCTCCCGTCCAATCTGGTGTCCATCAACCAGATCAATGAACCATTCTGCTCCTGAGTCAAAAAAGCATCACACTGCTCACAAGGATCAACACCTGTTACCGTGCAAAAACAAGTCCTGGAAACCTCCTGAAGACCACGCAAGGCCTTCTGAAACCTGTCAACCACCCCCTTTGAATCCAGAACCACGAAGCCTAGAGAAACCACCTCCTTCTGCAAGTAATCAGCTACCACCTGCCTGGCTTTCCGAAAGGTCCCCGTGGAAAGAACATCCTCATCTACTGGAGGTTCTTTGTCCCGAACACGACGAGACATCAGAGCATAAGTGACCTGTTCAGTTTCCTCTGACTCACGAACACAAGAACCACCAACATCAGTACTGGAAAGTTCCTGCCAACTGCTGCCATCTACTGGCAAGCTATCCACCATCTGGTCCCGGAAAGCCTGCACCTGCAGCGTATCCACACTTAAGTGGCCATTACCAGACTGCCACTCATCACAAACCTGAGGACCTCGGAGAGAGAGTGCTGAAAGCTTGTAAACTCCATTCTCCACTCCGCCTTCCCAAACCACTTGGCCTGTTGCTTTGTCCCAGAGAGCAACAAAATGCTCATCAAACTCCACCCGTACGCCAGTCTTGCAAACCTGATGCACTGACAACAGATGAAAACCGAGTGCCGGAACATACAATACCTGGGAGGAATGCTTCCCCTCTCTGCCATTGGGAACTATCTCCATCCTGCCCTCACTGTGAACTGGGATAGTGGACGTATCCCCAGTAAGAATGTGACCAGAAAGCCTGCAGAGATCCTGTAAACCGGAAAGGGAAGGAGTCATGTGCCTAGAAGCACCACTATCTAGAATCCACTCCTGAGTATCCGTTGCGGAGAGTCCTCCAATCTCCTCCCTGCCTGAAGAAAATGAAACATCGGCGTCCATCACCTCCAGGTGCACAAAAGCCGGAGTCTTCATGATTACTGCTGAGGAATCTTCACCCTTCTCGGTCTTCCGCTTGGGACACTGCCTCCAATAGTGGCCTTTCTCGCCACAATCATTACAGGTCCTCTCTGCCTTCAATTTCTCGCGGTCGGCGTTGGACTTCTTCTCCGAAGACTTCTCCGATGAAGCCTTCCCTTTGCCCGAGTTACGGCCTTTCGACCGTTGGCCAGTTAAGGCCTCCGAACCTCCACCCTGAGGAGGGTTCGTGAATCGTTCCTCCTGGTCCAGGACCATGGGCACAAGCTCCTCCCACGTGATGGTGCTGAGCCTGCCACTGGTAATCAAAGACAAGTAAAATGCTGAGTACGAAGAGGGCAAATGCGATAGCAACATTATGGCCATGTCCTCTGACGATATCTCCTTCCCAGCCTGAAGAACTTCCTGCTGAAGAGCCTGCAGCTTGTTAATATGCTCCCACATCATCGACGACTTTGCAGGGCTCATAACCCGCATTTGTACTTCCAAGGAAATCCTCTTCATGGGCGATACCCTGTTGTAAAGAGAGGCCAAATGCTGCCATATACCTCTGGCCAGCGTCATATGCTTTACATGATTGATTACCTGTGGTGTGGGTGTGCAGTTGAGAAAGATAAACGAACGGACCCTGGCGTTGACACGCACAATCCCACATCTGTGTCTGAGCCTCCCGGTCCTTTCGGATCGACGGTAACTCCCCTTCCTCAACTTCCGGCCGTGGAACCCCAACAACGACGAAATCAACGAGGTCGTAAGACTCCAGAACAGATTCCATCATAACCTTCCATATGCCGTATTTGCTCCCGTCCAACTGACGGTCCACCGGGAACGTGGGGAGTGTCGGGATCTTCACATGCCTCTCGGCCATCTCAAACAGATCTGCCATTGCGGGATGTACTCTGAAAAGGGTGGGTCGGTGGGAACAAAGAAGAACTAATACCTGCAAGTGGCTGTCCAGCAAATCAGCCCACCGTCCTCTTGCTTCTCCTCTTCCCGAACAGTCCAAAACAGTCCACCAATCAGCCACACAACAGCCCCCCTCTTGCTCACACAAATCCCAAGAACTATCTAGAGCCTAGGCTCTGATACCATGTCAGAATATGCAGCGGAGATGATGACCAGATCTGGGAACACTAGAGCAAAACGCATGCAGAAAAAATACAGCACAAGAGAGAGAGAGAAATAGGCATGTAACTCTGCTCTATATACACAAGAAAATCCCGGGTATGATACACTAGTGGCAAGGGGGCTGGGGACCTATTTATATGCCCCCATATGAGCAGTCAGCCTGCTGAAAAAGGCACTCCACGACTGCATCAAGTCGGCCAGCAGCATGCAACCAGTTGGCCAGCATTGAGGGTCCACGACTGGTCAAGTACAGTCGGCCAGCTCCAGTACACACATCCTGATGTAGTCGGCCAGCAAATGGATCCTCCTACCATTTCAGGGCTGCCTCCCAAGCCACAGAAAAAATGGAAAAAATAAGGGAAAAATGCAGAGAGTGGGGAAAAATGATAAAACACCTCATAAGGGCGGGCACACCCACAACAAAGGCCCTGGTGTATAAAACTGGACAGGAGATGACTTATAACATATGGATGGTGTATTTGCTTTATTACTAGATTATACAATGTACCAACAGATGTTACCAATAATTAGCTTGACATGCTTGAATGTCTAGACCTTTGTGGGCATGTGTTAGGCTGTTCCACATTGATTTCCTGATGGCGACTATGCATACCGAGCTGCTGGTCTTGCTAAAGTGGAGGCCTGTTGAGCTTCGGACTAACCTGCTGCAGTGCTCTGGGACAGCTCTGGACTCCTTGAGATCTCCTGTTCGAGGGCTGGATTTGCTAGTCTTCAAGAACTTGAGATGGGGAGAATCAGTTCCAAACGCCCTTTATATAGGAGGGGAGCCCCTGTTGGCTGGTCGAGCAGTCACAGCCCACTACTTGCGAAAATCAGGAAAAAAATAGATATTCATGCCTTTAATGCTGCTTTTCTCATGTGTGCCTGGTTGTCCGGCCCATGACCCATGTTGGGCACCCCATGTATACACACAAGCTGCCCAAACTGGTCCATAATGTCCACAATGCCCGTACTTGCCCATTTCCTGTACTACATTTCCAAGCCCATAAGGCGCATGCCCTATGAGAATGACACACTAGAAACTGGTGTATATGGACAGCAACGAACCGGCGATTTAAGAATGGAAAAGCAAGAGGAGCAATCTCAAAAGGCTTTGTAACCTTTGCTACCCATTGTTAGCCCTAAACCAGCCCTGGCCGGCCCACCGACCATGGGCTGCAAGTGAAAAGGCCAGAGAGAGGGGTCAAAGAGGGATTATCTCCTCATGTTGGCTATACCCCAGCAGGCTGACAAACTGACCTTTAGGTTTTTTTTTTGGTTGGAAGGAGGGATTCAAGGGCTGTGTATAGACCAAACAATAAATACTGCAGCTAGATGTCCAAACCTTTCCTGCAGGGTTCCTCTCAGTAGCAAGGAAATATGCTCCAAAGACCGAAAGGACCGAATGCTAAAATCAGGACTAGGAGTCCCTTTCTGCATGTGCTAGCTACTTTTGGAGGAGGCGTAATGATACTTATCTGAAAGCCCATTTGCAGCACCATCCCAACGCCCAACCCATTTCCACCATATTTCATCACTGGTTTCTCTTGCTGATTTCCCTCACCTTAACCTATCAGTGCTTCTGATGCTTCAACTTGCATTGCTTGGCCTCTTTTGGGCTTTAAACATAGGTACCTTTGCCTTATCTTTACCTTCTTTTCTTTTGCGTCCATAGTGGTGAATCACAGGTGGTCACCTTCACATGTAACGGCATTAAGACCTAGTGCCTGTGTGGCTGAACCATTCCCACTAATTAGTGTTTCTATGAATGTCTATACAATTCAGTGCATTAGATGTATAGCAATAGAAAGTTCAGGGAGAGTTCAGGTTACTTCCCAAACTTGACAAAAACCAAAGTGAAATCTTAACACCATGAAAGTCTCCTCTTAAAGCTTCAAACCAGCAACTCCATCATGCATAGCATAGACTGTGTGCTATAACCCCACTCACATCACAGAGCCCAAGAGTAGGTGCAGTTTCATGCAAAAAGATATGGCCACCTTTGACAAACCCCTTCCACCAGAATACTTTACAAGCATCACTTCTTTAATATCCCACGCAATGTATGCTTCTTCAAACATGCTTTCTTTTTGGATTTCTTGGACTTATCTTGATCTTTGACTATTGCAATCCTTCTTACCCTTAGCTTTCTGACCAAACACTAATTCAAAGTCTTGTTGTGAAGCAATGTCTTTGGGCACAATGTTTTAGCTGCTCAGAGGGCACACAACCCTCGAGGCACCACAAAGGTCATGACAGTGGCTTCAATGGCTGGCTTTGTCTTGCTTCATGCATTTGGCTTTGCAGAGAGTAGACAGTTTTTGGTATGTCAAAGCATGAAGATGGATAGCACCACAAGGCCTCTCCATATACATCATACAACAAGTGTAACACATGGGGCAGCCACATGTGCTACAAAGCCAGAAGCCGAGTCCCGCCTTTGCTCCAAACAACTTACTTGGGAATCAAACAGTCATCTCATCAAAGAAACAGTGTGGCTCTCCCTAAATCATATTATACATACAACTTATACATATTATACATAAATACATATTATACATACATACATTGTATGTATGTATGTAAAGTAGCTACCTCCCATTAACAATACATCATGCTACCCTAAATCTTTTGGTTTTTATTTAGTTCTTTCTGTTTGGAACACCAATTACCTCCTATAGTGGTAAAACTCCCAAACTAAGGAAGGATCCGCCGCAAATGCTTCAGGTGTTGCCAACTCCTTCAGAAGGGGAAGAGAAAAAAAACAATTTGATAAAGTCAAATCAAAATGAAACATATGATAAATGGCATGCTAGTGTCAAAATTACTGTGGCACTCCATGTACGCCATAAGCCGCCTTCGCCGCGGAATGTCGGGATTCCAGATTCTGCAGATATGCCGGCGCCCGTGAGCACCGTAATTTTCTGCAGCATGACACCACCCAACCCATGACAGTATTGGTATCAAAAAAAAGCAGCTCCATAACCCAACTGTTAGTACAAAAAAAGCTGCTCTAAAATGAAACATTAGGAAATGGAATAGTGTGAAAAAAAAAAACATTTCTTCCATGGTGTATATTATGTGGTCAACCCATTCCTGAACAAAAACACATACTGTTTTCATGATCAAAAACTACCCCCAAAAAAAAGGGCTTTTTTTCTTTTTGAACAAGCATTTACTCTTTTACTCTTTTTGAACAAGCATTTACTCTTTTTGGTGTGTATATGTATGTATATCACCATACTGATGCTTTGGATAGGGCAGCTGAGAAGCTTTCCAAATCAGGTAATTGCAGATGTGCCATGCTCCTGAGATTGAGAGATTCACACTTTACTGTGTTTATTTGAATTTTTGGGCGTGAAAAAATCATAATATTACAAAAAACATCACCAAAATTTTACTTACAAATCGATTTTTTCTATAAAAATGGCAGGTCCATACCTCCGCGACGATGAAAAGCGTAGCATCAAAATGAAAACAAGCTTGCTGTTTTGCAGGACTAGAGAAGATCTGCCTCAATAAGAAAGATAATCAATTTAAGAAAAATAGCATTATCGTTTATTTATTTATTTCATTCCATTGACATACATAAGAAACTCAAATTTAAAAATAGGAAACATTTTAATATAATTTTTTGGTAGTTTATATATTATTTGTCAACCCCACAAGCCTCTTACAAAATTAAAATAGAAAAACATTTTAAAATAATTTTCTGGTAGTTTATATATTATTAGTCAATCCCACGAGCCTCTTCCAATCCATTGGGTACTTAATACACCATCACTTAGTATTTTATAAAGGTGAATTTTTCTTCTTATTAAAAAAGGAGTCAATTTTTAACACAGACTAATCGATATATCAATTTTATAATGGTATACTAATAAGAAGGTTATTGAGATCCTTTACATGATTATCTTTTTTTGCGCGCATGTGAATGTGTGCGTGCGTGCGTGCGTGCGTGTGTGTGTGTGTGTGATTGATTGCTTTTTTGTGTTTTTGTGTGTGTGTGTGTAGTGTGTGTGTGTGTGTGTGTGAGTCGCCTGCTGCTGTCGTTCTCGCCCGAGCTGCCCCGTCAATCTCCGCTGTCGGACCAGGCCCTTTGCCCAGTGCAGAGAGTTCGTGCTGCGCATTGAAGGCTGCTCCCCCCTCTCTTCTGTTCGCGCTGCGCGCTGAAGGCTGCTCCCCCCTCTCTTCTGTTCGCGCTGTGGCCGCCTGTGTGGACACTGCTCGCGTAACGTGCTCCACCCTGTTGACTGCCTACCTCGTTCTGCTCGCCTCTTTTTTCGCTTATTGTTTCTCCTCGTAGCTGTGTTCACAGTAAGGTTTTTTCTGTGAAGGCGCAGAGTGTGCAGTGCACCTCTGTGTGTGTGTGTGTGTGTGTGTGTGTGTGTGTGTGCGCGCCTGTCTACTGCGCTTACTGCCCCGCCTATTGCCTTCCTTTACCGGCTACCTTTGCCTCTCTCCTGGCTATTCCACACTCTGGTACTACTGCTCTTTTTTTCCTTCTTGTCTTGTCGTATTTCAATCATGGCTTCAGGTTTGGATGTTTGTACATATGCTCGAAAAGAAAGACCTGCAGATGCTAAGCGCCGCCTATCAAAGCCTGCATCACAAGATGATGAACTTACTATAGAAGCTCAGTACGTCTTTGACACCCTTAAGGATGACTTTCAGCAGTCACGACAAGAATGGGGCAAACCGGTTCCAGAGGTCACGTACAAATTGAAATTGCCATCCCTCGTGAATCCTCTCAGGAAGTTGTCTCAAACTGCAGTTATAATTTTCTTTCCAGGAAGAATCCCAGCGGGGCCAATGATGTCGCGCACAGTGGATTAAGTCCATCCTTGGAGGATGCTTTGTAGAGGGAGTGTATTTTGCTTCCAGAGGCTTTTATGAGGTGCATTTATCAGATGCTTCGTGCAAGCAGAGGCTTCTTGAGTTCTCTCCCCTATTTTACGGGAAGCAGATGGTACATGCTATGCCCTGGTCCCCAAACAAGGATTATCAAAGTCTTATACGACATCATTGTCCTGTATGGGTTGAGGTTGTTAACTTCCCGGACTATATGCGTGAAGAGTTGCCTGGCCTGGCTGCTTCTTTGGGACAGGTCATTTGTCCTCCACGCCCCATGGGAAACCGTAACAGGTTCTGCATTCTCTGGGACACTGATACACCTACCCCTCCTTCTATTGCAGTGGAAGTTGAGGGAGTGCAATTGGGAAAAAAGTATTTTGAATTGAAGTGGGGTGTGTTTGCAGGAGCTTGTTTTGCCTGCCACAAGTTTGGGCATCTAGCCTCTGAATGCCCAATGGTGCATCAGCCCCCTCCCAATGCCTTGCCGCCCCAGACACGGGAAAAGAATGAGAATTTGCAAGCTAAGACAGAAAATAGAAATGGAGCAAAGAATGCCAAACCAATCAATCAAGTGCAGTCACTTGCTGGAAAAGGAAAAGAGAAGATGAAGGAATCTGCGGGGATTGATCAGGATGGTTTTCAACAACCTAAGAAGGTGGTTGTATTGAAGCAACGCCCCCTTCAATCTCGTCAATGGGATGTTTCTTCTCCCTCACCACCAGGACAGGCTTCTACTTCAGCTCCTGCCCTTAAATTGGGTGGGGGTTTTGAAGAAGGGCATCCCCATATGTGATTCAGAAGAAGGGGAGAATGCTATGTCTTTCATGGGTCATGAAGGAATGCAGCCCATCCAGACAGAGGCTTTGCCTCTTTGATGTCTTGTTTTTTATATCTGATACTTTGCTATATATACCTCTTTCATGCCTCAAACACTTAAGTGCTTTACCTACAATATGTACAGAGCCTCTGCAATGTCTCAAAGTGGAGGATTTTTATGGAATTATGTACATAAAATGCAGCCAGATATTGTTTGTTTGCAAGAGCATAATCAAGACTCCATGGTTGGTCGTCATGTTTATTTTGGCGGTTATGATATATATTATGCTGGTACCACTACCTACTCAGGTGTATGCATACTGGTTAGACATGAGCTGGAGCCTCAGTTAGCCTTCAATGACAGTAGTGGCAGATGGATGGTCATACAATGTAATGTCAATGGTGATATTCTTGAGTTTGCATCAGTCTATGCTTCCCAGACCTCTGCCATGAGGGCTTCATTATGGGATTCTTTATGCAGATATCCATGGAGATCCAATGCATTCATCTGTGGAGATTTTAATAATTCCCCTCTGCCAAGAGATAATACCACTTCAAGATCTCATATGCTATCATTGGAAAGGCAGAAATGGGACAGCATGCTTCTTTCTGTGCAGGCTGAAGATTTATGGGTGCTTCTCCAAGGGTCAGTGCCTGGATATACTTTTCATCATAATGCACTTACCACATACTGGGCAAGGCTTGACAGATGGTATTTGTTTTACCCTCAACAATTTGCCCTCATCTCCTTATAGATTTCTCATTGGGCTTGTCAGATCATGCCCCATTGTGGATGAATTTACAGCTTGGCATGCCTCTGGATGATTTGCCACCCCTCTCCAGTAGATTATTGCATGTTAATCAGGCTTATTTTCGACATCACTATTTCCAGCAAATGATCAGACTTGCAATTCATCCCTTGCCTTTGCATGCCTAGGCGGACATGAATTATGCTTGGGACAGCTTTGTCTCTTGTATGCAGAATGTCATTAGGGAGTATGGCAACTTGCATATGACTGAATGGAGGAATGAGGTTAAATGGGCAAAAAGGACAACACCACAATTGACTGAATTTTCTTAGTTAAGGCCTCTCTCTGATTCAGAAAAGGATTCCCTTTCACTTGCTCAGTTTAAATTGACTGTTAATGATCAGAGGAAATTGCACAAATGGTAGATTAGGGCAAGAATGAAGCCCTTCATGGATAAGGGCTGCTCATCAAAAGCCTTTTTTTCAGGGCTTGCATGCTACTCGAAAGAAAAACTCATGCCTAAGGGTAAGGAAGCTAAATGGCTCTTGGACACACTCTTTCTCTGATCTCCAAGATGAATGCCAGAATTATTTCCAGAAATTATTCTCCGCTCCTGGTTCCCCATCGAATCAAATGACTGAGGCTAGGATTGAATTTCTCCATCTGGAATAGTGGAAATGGATGATGCTCTTACCTTGGAGAGACCTTTTACTCACACAGAACTTGATAATGCATTGTTCCACCACAGCAAATATAAGTCCCCTGGCTGGGATGGCCTTACGGTGGAATTTTATATTTCTTTTTGGGATGATTTGAAAAAAGTCCTCTTGCAAATGATCAATGTTGCCTGGCAAGAAAATCAGTTGCCACACTCTTGGAAGCATGGCATAGTCAAACTTGTGCCCAAAAAACATCTGTGTGACCATACGTCAGATTGGAGGACTATTACTTTGATGCCTGTAGTTTACAAACTCATTACCAAAATGATTGTGCATAGGCTTCACAGGATACTGGATGCAGGACTTCATCCTCATGAGTATGGGTTTGTGCCGCGAAGACAAATCCATGTATCTAATGCCTTGACTGCAATTGAATATGCTAAGTATTCGCATTAAGATGTGCTTATATTGCAGGTGGATATTGCTAAGGCATTTGACACTATTCAATGGGAGTTTATCTCTCAAATCATGACCAAGTTGGGCTTTGGTCCCAAGATGGCAAATGCAGTTTACTGGCTTTATTCTAGCTCTACTTCTCAGTGCATTCTTGGGGGTCATCTGTCTCGGTCATGGACATTGGGTCAATCAGTTAGACAGGGCTGTCCTCTTAGTGCTCTCTTCTATGACATTGCGAACATCCCCTTTTAATGTATCTTGATCATCTTACAGACACAGGACAGATGACTGGTCTTAAAATCCCTGGGGCTGCATCTTTTCTGGCACAAGCATATGCTGATGATTCCTTCTTTATGCCACAGAATTCTTCCCGGGAAGTTCAAATGCTTATGACCACTCTTTCATTGTATGGCTTGGCAGCGGGATTGCATGTCAATTTTGACAAATCTAAATTACTTCCCCTGAAACAATGTGACTGGCATTCTATTCTTTGGCCGGGTCAAGTGGTGCATTCCAAAGATGTAGTCAGGCATTTGGGATATCCCATAGGATGGCATATCACCAGGAAGCAGCAGCTAAAATGGATCTTCCAAAGACTTCAACATAAACTAGAATACTGGAAGATTTCTACTTGGCCTCTTCATGTCAGGCTCAGAATAGTACAGTCCATTGTAATGTCCTATGTCCAGTTCTATTTGCCTTTACTGCATTGGTCCTCTAGGGATATTTCAGCCTTTATGTCTCAAGCTATGGAGATGTTATGGAGGACAAAAACTGCTGTGAAAGCATTGAGACTGATGAAGATGGAAATGTTGTGCTCTCCTAGGCGCATGGTGGACTTAATGTCCTCAATATAAGATATCATGTACTTGCAAGGAAGGCGACTATGCTGCATACTTTTTTCTGCCAACAACAGCCATGGACTTGTATGCTAGCATCCATGTGTGTCAACATGAGGACTTGTGCTTATGGTCATTGGATTACTGATCATTGGGAGGTTGTCATTGGGAGATTCGTAGGGAAGATACCTGGCTGTCCTTTCTCTACTGCTCTGATACTTGATTGGAAACAAGTACTCTCTAAGGTCAAATGGGCTCCTGATAATTGCTCGGGGACAAACTCAATGAGGAAAGAAAGTATTCATTGGAGTGCCATCTTTGACATTCCACTCGCTTTATAGGAACCTGTTCAGGCATACAATCTCATGAAATTGGGAATTAGATACATACATGATGTGGTAGATGATCAGGGCTATGTCTTATCTTTTCCTCAAGCCACTGCTTCCTATGCATTGGGAATGCATCATAGGTCTATATGGAAGAAAATTGCTGATTTATTACATCCTTTTCTACCTATTCCTCTTGTGGCTGACACAGGCAGGCTTACGAATTGGCAATTGCAACCCTCTGCTACATGCACTCATCCTGTTCCTCTTCCCGCCTTAACCTCCATCAAAGCTTATAGGCTTCTTCAGCCTGCTCCATGGATTCAGCAACATGCTAATTCTCTGTGGCATATAAGGAAGCCCCTCTCATGGTGGCGGAAGAATCTTGGGATGTTATGGAAATGTAAAATGCCATTGAAACAAAGACTTTTTCTTTGGAGATGTATGACAGGCACATTGTCAGTGGGGGTCACACTTGCTAAACGTCGCATTGCACCATCCACATGTTTAAGATGTCAGGCTCCTTCAGAGACTGTTCTTCATTTGCTTTGGCACTGCCCGTGTTCTAAGATCCTCCTCAGGAGAATTTCAGATTATCTTCGGCTCCGTTTCTTGAGTCACAGATTTGGGAAACATTTCTGGCTCTTTGGCAGATTTATGAGGTCTTTGTCTCAATACTCACTATTTCTCTCTTAGGTGAGATATTGGGCTCTTTGGACAATCTAGAGTGAGCATAATTTGGGATACTTGGGTCGGCAGATTCACAAGTCATATGAATCTTTCCGAGACTCATTGCGGCAATCCTTATATGATGCCTGCCACATGAGGGTGATATGGATGCTTCTTGCATAGAGCTTTTCTTTTTATGTTTCTGATCTTTGGGATACTCTCCATTTCGGAGACCTCTCATCATGTAAATTTATGAGCATATAAATATACTGCACTGATCTTTGGGATACTCTCCATTTCGGAGACCTCTCATCATGTAAATTTATGAGCATATAAATATACTGCACTGGATATTACCCAAAAAAAAGTGTGTGTGTGTGATTGACTTTATTACCCGCATCCTTTCCTTCTAATGGTTCTCTCGGGGCTTTTTTGAGAACTTGCTGAGGAGAGAGAGAGAGAGAGAGAGAGAGAGAGAGAGAGATCCTCATCTTCAGAAGACCTAGAGGGGTCTATGAGACAAAATGGTATTACAATAAGTCCATAAAATGAACAAACTCGTGCCCATTACACATACCCCACCACCCATGTATGGGCGGGGGAGATTGCATGCCCATGAATTATGGGCGGTGGATACCCCCACCACATCAGCATGGGCAGGCAGGGGTATGGCAATGTGTAATGGGCCTCATTTATAAAAAAAAGCTCTGAAAAACTAGCTACCTATGTTAATATGTATTTAAATACAAGGTAGATGTGTGTGGTTGAAGTATGTCATGTTGTAGTCCATACTAAAGTATGTCATGCGGTAGTCCATATTATGTATCTCATATACAAGTGCATACATATGGGTGGCTTTACAAGTGCACACATATGGGTGGCACATAAACAATCCCTCTCAATTAACAATCAGACCAAAACTAGCTACAATGCAAGCAACATGACACGGATCCGCTACTAGGAAAATAGAGTAAATAGAGACTTGCAAGAAATATATTATTCAACCAAAATAGCGTATCAAAAACCACAAGTTCAATGTATTCAAAATTTGAATTCAAAATTTGAATAAAATAACTTGCAAAAATACTTAGCTCATGAAAACGACATAGTAATGGGTGCAATGTTGCCCCCGTTGCCCCCCTATGTGTGTGTCCTATCCCCACACATGAGTATTTACGTAATTGTATTCCATTAATAGGCCATAACCTCTAAAAGTACAAAAAGTGTGCTTTTCCTTGCACGACACTCTCTTATGCTCAAAAAAGAGTGTCCATAAATTGAGGCTAGTGTTAAAGCATATAATGCTTTATAAAAATATTAAAGTTTGAATGTTCAAGTCTAAGCTTGATAAATCTAAGCTTCTAAATTAAATCAAATGTGTACAAGCTAGCACAAATATATACAAAGCTTGTTTCCAAAAATGTGTGCCATCAAATAATAATATGTGCATCCTCCTCGATCTTCTAAATCCTCTTCACCTATAAAACATCCAACAATAAATTAGTAAATAAATATTCCATAGGCGTACAAACCATCACCACAAATATATTTACCATGTGTAAGTAACAAGGAATCACCCTCCCATACAAACCGACTATAACAAACATTAGAGGTCCCGAATATATGTCAATGTACACCAAATGAATTAATATTTATAATGGCATCACCCATGATATTAACATAATTTGGCATGATGCAAAGATAATCCAAGCATCCCCAAATTATCTCAGAAGGTAGAATAAGTTTTTTAAGAGAGCTTAAAATACATTCTCATGACATTCCTTCTTGCTTGAGTTTGCAATTGCCCTCAATCACATGTTTGTTGATGAAAAGAACAGAGGATATCAGGAAAGATACGAAAATATTTCTCAGGTATCATTCTTGCCTCTTCACGAGGATGATTTTGAAAAGCCACTAAATATTTGATATATTGATTGCCAGTAAATAGGTCGATGTAATCTGTTGGTCAATGATAGTATCTGGAATCAAAACTTCTTCCTCACTCTTAATAAGAGGTGGATCCTCATACACAGGATGAGTGGGAAGTGATTCCCACTCTTAATAAGAGGTGGATCCTCATACACAAGATGAG
Source organism: Cibotium barometz (assembly GCF_041138505.1). Taxonomy (NCBI): domain Eukaryota; kingdom Viridiplantae; phylum Streptophyta; class Polypodiopsida; order Cyatheales; family Cibotiaceae; genus Cibotium; species Cibotium barometz. The sequence goes on along the minus strand of NC_141102.1, from coordinate 11,756,258 downwards.
TGGGAAGTGATTCCCTGAAAGATTTAAGCAAACTAAAATGACGAATTATGAATCTGCCAATAAGAAGGTAATTCTAGTCTATAAGAAACATCATTAATTTTGTGAATCACATTAAAAGGTCCATAAAAGGTGTGAGTGGTGATGAGCAGTGGGAGTGTGTCGCACGTGGAGGATCCTACCTTGTGTCAACTCAAATTATTATTTCGTTTGATTATTTTATGGCAATGAGCCATGATTTTGATGTTATCCGCCCCTTGTGTGAATTGGCATGGACATTTAAATTGTAAGTGTATGAACAAAGTTTATGGTGGAAGGTGTTAAAATTACAGCAATGTGATGAGCTATGGTGAATCAAATGCTAGAATCAATATTATTAACAAAGAGATTAGATGAAAATTAACACGTGATTAGTGAGCAATTAACTGATAGCTTAATGTAGGCATGGTAATCAAAAACCAGCAAATTCTCATTAGGCCAATGCCTCAATTTATAGAGTTTACATCCAAGCATCCAATCCCACTGATTTCTCCTTGATTCACTCCACCTCTTCTCCTTGATTCTCTCCACCTCTTTTGCTTGATTCTCTCCACCTCTCCCAGAATATCTCCACACCTCCTAAATCTCCTCATGCTACCCTTTATTCTCTCCCAGTAGATACTTCTCACCTTTTCACAAGTTCTCTCACATTTACAGATTCTCTTTTACAGCCTCTTGCTAAGGGCTTGTTCCTGCACACACCCTATTCACTTGTATATTTCAACACCTCCCCTCAAGTGAATACTCCTAGCACACCTGGACCTTATACCAAGTTTCCCTCTTACTTGATAGTCCGCGACTAGTGCCTCAAGTCCCTAAACTCATAATCCTTGACACTCTCTCTCTCTCTCTCTCCATGTGTCTAAGGCTACTACAAGTGCCCGTGACCTTGACTAAAGTGCTCACACATACATCTACCACATGGCCTACATCATTGGTGGCTCAGAGGTGGTTTTACTCTGTTGGGGGGCAGGTTACATTGGATTGTGGGGTTTCTCTCTCTCACTCTCTCAGAAAAGATGATCTGACTCCACTTCCTTAGGAGCCTCCATGAAGTTTGCCGATGTCGTTCCTTCTCCACTGGGCTTGCTGTAGCAATCTCTTGCCATGTGTCCTAGCTTTCCACAGTTGTGGCAAGTGAAGGTCCTTCCTCCTACTCTGCCTCTTCCTCGTCCTCGTCCTCGAGAGAATCCTCCTCGGGTGAAGAATGCTTTTTCTTCTCCTACTATTGAGTCGAGCCATTTCTTCTCTTTGCCTCTGGTCTCTTGCTCTAGTAGAGCTCCTTCTATCTCGTGTAGCTTCAATTCAGGTACATTTTTTAGTGTTGCTACAATGTTTTCATATTCACCTTTGTCCACACTCTTCAGAAGCACTGCTAGTGCCTCATCATCTTCTACCTTTTTTTTGCCAATGACTGCCAGTTGTTGCTTAATGCTTTTATATTTGTTCAAGTGTGTGATTAAAGGTTCACTTTCCTTCATATCCAATTTGTAGAATTGCATTAACAGATTTATCTTTGAATTTTTAACTTGTGTGCCAAATAATTTATTGAGTTCATCCTATGCATCTTTTGCCCATTGTATCCCTGTAATGTGATGAATGATTTCATCATTTAAACTGAGTGCGATAAGTCCCAATGCTTTTTCATTCCTACTCTTCCACTCTTTTTTCCCTCTCACCTCTAGGCATTCATCTCTTCCCTCAACTAGTCCCCAAAGATTTTTCCTCATGAGCAGATACATGGTTTTTGTCTGTCATGTGTGTAAAATTGATCCCCATTAAATTTGGCTATCTCTTGTGCCGTACTCATGATAATGTGAAGGGGGTCTTACCTCTTGATCCAATTTCAAGATTCAAGGGCAGTGTCTACCCTTTTACAACTCAACCTGGTGTTTATGAGATGATTACAACATATTTATCAACATAAAATTACCAAAAATTACATTAAATCAGGGGTAACCAATTTGTACGGAATGGTTGGAGAATCAAACCATCTCCGAATTGCAATCTGAAGTTATAGGGATCTGTTTTAGATACCTAATGGTTAATTTGAACCCTCAATTGTACCAAAATACAGTGATTAGTATTGATTAATCATTGATTAACAAATTAATCCTCTATTTTGTATGCAAAAAACAGAGTATGCAGGGAGCCCAGATCTGAGGCCTTAGAGTTCAAATGAGCTCAAATCCTTTCAAGGCCATCAATAGCAATTAGTCTAGTAGAGGATTAAGCCAAGAAACACAAGATTTGACTAAATATTGAATGCTTAATCTTTTTTTTTACCAAAGTCACCTGCAGATTTGATGAAGAGCTTGGATCTCACTGTAGACTTGATCAAATCAAATTCTGTCTTCACCAGCTTGTAGAGCACCCTTGAAAACCTCTAGGGCCAAGAGGAATTAGAGCAATTTGATCTCGAACAGCAGAGATATCAAATCTTCTTCAGAAAAAAGATGCCATCGATTTAGCGAAAATTGGTAGCTACGCTTGGTGGTTTGTGATTCTATTTGGATGGGGGGGCTGGAGCACAAGGATGTTAGCTATGTTTGGCTAAAGTGGCTTGAGCTAATTTGATGTATGATGGGAGATAGAGCTCCTCCACTAGCTGGGGGTACAGAGGGTTTGTTGAAAGAGAGGTAAAAATATTAATTATCTACTAATCTTAATTAGCCAGGTGATTAGTAAGATAATGGGCTCACAAATTGATGGATTCTAGGCTAGGCTCTGATACCATGTTAAAATTATAGCAATGTGATGAGCTATGGTGGATCAAATGCTAGAATCAATATCATTAGCAAAGAGATTAGATGATAATTAATATGTGATTAGTGAGCAATTAACTAATAGCTTAATATAGGCATGGATAATCAAAAACCAGCAAATTCTCATTAGGCCAATGCCTCAATTTATAGAGTTTACATCCAAGCATCTAATCCCACTGATTTCTCCTTGATTCACTCCACCTCTTTTGCTTGATTCTCTCCACCTCTCCCATAATATCTCCACACCTCCTAAATCTCCCATAATATCTCCACACCTCCTAAATCTCCTCATGCTACCCTTTATTCTCTCCTAGTAGATACTTCTCACCTTTTCACAGGTTCTCTCACATTTACAGATTCTCTTTTATAGCCTCTTGCTAAGGGCTTGTTCCCGCACACATCCTATTCACTTGTATATTTCAACAGAAGGCACATAAGTGTGAATAGGATAAGTGCCTAGCCAAAATTGTAAAAGGAAAGCCCAATCTTGTACATGCACTCTATTATTAGCTCAAGGGATAAATTTTGAAACATGATTAAAAATACCCATGTCATGGTGGAGAGCTTCTCACACATACAGGGAGGAGAGATTGAACCCAATGGTTTGTATAATGTGGTGAAGTATTTTTTTCCATTCAAGTGTTTACATTCATCACTTCTATGCTTTGTATTATTTTCTTTATTTATTTTAATTGAGTTATTGAGAGTATATGGTTTAAATTTGTACTTAGAGAAAGAGTTATGTTTTAGTGGTATCAGAGCTTTGGCAAGTACAAAGGACATCTCTTCAAGGTTTTTATATCAAAAACGTATTTTTGAAGCAATTCCAAAAAATTCAAGGTATGCCTATTCCCTTTTAAATTTTGATTTAATTTATTCAATTGAGAAAACTAGTGGCATGACCCATCCCTGAACGAGAAAGAGTATTCTTGCATGCATAAAAACACAGACTCGTCCTCAGGGGAGAGTAGAGATAAGCCTTATATTTGAAGCCCATTTCGGGTTTCATGGTCCTCAACTTGGTAACCTATATATGAGCACACCATGCTTGCCATATATATCCATGTAGGAGCTCCTAAAGCACTTACTTTTCTTTGAATAAGGCACCAAACTTGGCATAAATATACATCTAGCATTCCAACCCAATATATTGGTGATAATCTTAATACACTTGAGAGCAAAGCATCAAAACAATTTTCAGGCAGCTAGATTATCTCTCCTTGGAAGCCTATACTCCTCGCCTCCATCTGTCCAAAAAATATATTTAAGATAATAACATTAGCTATTGCAAGATATAATTTTCAAAGAAAAAAAAAGTGCAAAACATAGGGTTGAATCTGGGGCAACAGAGGAGTCACTAAACCGGGAGCGATGATACCATGAAATCGTACACAGAGTGGAAGCAAAAGGGCACTAGAGTGTGCTGAATAGAGAGTGCAAGAAAGAGAGAGATATGGAGCAACTATGCTGAATATACTGAAGCAAAATAGTCCCAAGAAAGAGACACAAGTAGTCTCATAAGTGAGGGAGCAAAAGATGTACAAGACAAGATGAAAAGTGAGAGGCCATAGGTGGGGAGAGCTGGCCGACTGGAGCTGAATAAGCTAGGCGACTGGAGCAGAGTAGCTGGCCGACTAGGAAAATACCAAATGGGCTCGAAAAAATCCCAAAAAAATATGGAAAATAGGGGTGGCCAGCCCACAATCAAGGGCCATGCAAAAGGGACCAAAAGGACACCAGAAATGGGCAGAAACTGGGGATGAATGTGCTAACACATAGCATTAGGAGTTACTCTATTACCCGGATCTAAGTGAATTCTAGCATAGAATTCTCTATGCTCCTCATCTTCAACCCCTCCAAATGTTTCAATTTCATTTATATTAAAGTACTCTATTAAATTACCAACAATTTATTTTTGAATGCAAGTCCTAGTTCACGAATATTACAGCGAGACATGCGTGTTGCATCCAAAATTCAAAGCTAATGAATTTGGTTCAAACTTAGGTATATACAGCTCCTAACAATCTTTTACCTCCTTAGAAAAACAAATACTAATTTGCTTTTTACAAACATTCTTAACTTCAAAAACGAACAACATATTATTACCTTATTACATTTATTTTACTTCAAGTGCCATAATCCTCACGTATGATCTTGGATGCGTATATCACAAATGTGACCCGACTCTCAATGATAGACTCTGCACAATAGCAAACATGATGTAATTATTAGCAAATGTGACCCGACTCTCAGTGATAGACTCTGCACAATAGCAAACATGATGTAATTATTAGAGAAATTTAGAATATGTGTGTCTAACATATACAATCAATCTCCTTATGACACTAATAAGTGAAAACCTCTCCCCGTCTCCAAAGAGAGAGAGAGAGAGAGAGAGAGAGAGAGAGAGAGAGAGAGAGAGCAAGAAGAAAACATAGAAATATAAAACATGTCGAGTGACAGAAAAAGAAGAGCAAGAGAATAAAATAGAAAGAGAGATATAAAGACTTTGAGAAAATAAAGAATTCATAAAAATCACCACACCACCACGGAGAGCCAAATCTGGAAAGTTGCAATATAATTTGTCCCTTGAACAAAAACATCATTACTCTTACAAAATCTCTAATTTCCAACATACGGCTCATCTTTTTCATAATATTATTGAGTCAATTAACGGATATCTTTAGACTCAATACCTCCAAGCCTAATGTACATATTTGCTCTTTCAGAGAATTGGCTTGTTCTTTACATTCCCTATTACATCCACCTAGACGTTCCTAATTTCAACATGCAAATTTTCCATGAAAGAAATCATGTCTAGTTGGTTAGCCTCCATGTGACCACTACTATCAAGAATGAGATGAAGATGATGTGTCAACTCATCTCTTAGCATATCTCCCCTTTGGCTGCCACTTCCATGAATCTCATCCCAAAGGGCATCTAAGATGAAGATGATGTGTCAACTCATCTCTTAGCATATCTCCCCTTTGACTGCCACTTCCATGAATCTCATCCCAAAGGGCATCTAAGTACTCCTTGCAAGCAACTTGATTTTTCTCAGTGCGCTCGCATATGTCCGCAATAGTTTGTAGATGTTTAGAGCTTGGTTGTCTAGATGGAGACCATGACCAAGCGAGGTGTTTGTAGCGGAAACATTCATCAACTCACGTGGGGTACATAAAGTTACTTCGAAATTGGAAACCCCATTCATCTCGCAGCCACCACTACGGCATTGGAAGTTGAGAAAAGAAAGAGCAGAAGAACTTGCAAGCCCAAACAAGCGACAAACGACTGGAAGATGAAGGCCCAATTGGTGACACTTCTTTCTTGCATAACTTAGAGCCGCTTCTTGTAGGAGACAATGGAAGGCCTAGACATCTTGCTGCAATTACCATGCCGCAAAAACAGAAGGCGCAGCCTCCATAATCGCTTCTATCTGGGAACAAGAGCAGAGGGTTTGGCACTGTTACTTACTTACTACACACATGCTCTAGGACAAGAATGTCACCTTATAGAAGCAAGTATAAGAAGCCACATATCAAGTGCAACAACTTAAAGAGTAAATGGCGGCAACCGATGCTACACACAAAGAGGTCATCCTCAAAAGCTTGAAGGCTACAGAAGAACAAGAGGTGAGATACCAAGTGTTGAAGGAAACAACCAAATGCTCAGCAAAATGGTAGTGTAAAGAATCAAAGAAAACAGAGAGCTGAAGGCACAAGTTGAACAAGCTAAAGAGTAGCTTCAAAAGGAAGTGGCAAATGCTCGAGAGAAAGAAGAACATATAGAGCAGCTCCATGAGGCTTATGTAATGTTCCAGGTCGAAGAATAAGGGTTAACAAAGAAAATCACTACCCTCACTGAATCCGTCTCACTGCAGCAGAACAAAAAGTGGTTAATCTTCAAGTTGAAAGGAAACATTTAAACAAAGCCCATGCCGAGAAGGTTAAAGCTTTGAATGAGGTAATCACTGCCAAATCTTTGGAAATAGATTAGATGCTGGCCAGTCCACAAACAAGTGCTTGATCATGTCAATCAACAGCTAAGAACAACCAGTTATTAGCCGAAGATTAACTAAAGAGGATTGAAGATGCTAATGCATTGGAAGCATCGACAAGAAGCGGCTACATGAAGATATGAAGAGTTGGATGCTGCACAAATTGTACACGAGACTATAATATCTTTCCTTCTATCACAAAAGACTCAAGGATAGAGGAATTAGAGTGCCAGTTGGCAATAAAGAACAGATGAATTGAGACTACTCATTGAACGAGCCTCGGAGAGATAGGTTCGTTGTCGGTAACTCCTCGGGCCCCTCTTCAAACCTTAACCTTGTTTCTGTCTACACTAACTCTCTCCCTTCTTCAATATGAGATTAACTTAACTGACAACCTTAGTTTAAGAGACTTAACACTAATTCACTAAAATACAGAAAGAGATGCCAACTTAACACTAATTCACTAAAATACAGAAAGAGATGCCAATCCAATTATCATTATGGGTATCTTTAGGGGGGACTTAGTACTAAACGGATCCAGTTGATATATTTTTCTATCCCTTACATCCAATTATCATTATGGTGGGTATCTTTAGGACTTAGTACTAACCGGATCCAGTTGATATATTTTTCTATCCCTTACATCCAATCATGCTTAACCTCCGTAGTTGGTGTCGGGTGTTACAACAATCTGACATCTTGGATAACAGTGTCGACAAACTCAACCTGTTTATGCCAGATGATACTCGCATCACCACTGACTAACTACGAGGTGGTTGCACATAGTTATCAATGGATCATTAGTCATGGGTGGTTAGAGGTTTATAATACACACCAACATTTAAATCTATTAAATCCACCCTTTATCATCCGTTTGGTATTATAAAAATTTACTGTAATATACATAAACATTTGGAGGCCATGATGACTAATGTGGTATATAACTTTGATAAAGTACATATAGAATATCCTAACATTACCATAGAAGATCTCACAAAACTACAAGAGTAAGAGTTCATGAAAATTAACAAGCCCACCCACTCACCCCTAGTTCAGGTGAGGGCCAAGAGGAAACACAAGGCTTATCCATTTCTACTACCTATCCAGTGTTCTCTTCTATGGCAAGTAAATTACTACACCCCTTTTCGAGTGTTATTCTTACTAACAAAACTAAGGCCGGCTGTATTTTCTCTCGAATACCTTCTATACCTATAGATTTTCCCACTAACACTCGTCCCCGAGGAGATGCCGACAACAAACCCATCTCCACCAAGGCCAAGAGGTATGTCCCATTCAACCAAGAGATGACATTGAGCGTTTTACTAACATCAATATTCTTGAGTCCTTGTCGTGTGCAGAATATAAAGGATTTATCAGGGTAGGTAACCCATTACTGAAGCCAAAGCTAATGTTCAAGGTGTTGATGCAAATCACACCGTTTGATCCCAACCAGAGAATTCTGCCAAATGTCTATTCTACAATATCATCTACGTGGCAACCTTATGTGCCCCATCCTCTCCGAGTACCAATGCTCAAATTGGAGATACTGTTACCAGTTGCAAGAGAAGGTATATTATGGGAATATGTGGCAAAACATACAAAGCTGACCAACCCACACTTAGCAGACCTGCTCGAGATAAGAATTGTGACATTCATGATTAGTCACTATTTTCTTATGGGTGGTGCAAAAGGCAAATCCTATTCATGCAAGAGGGGGCTATACTGCCATCATAACATATGATACCAATCCTTACATTGAGGATTTCGATATACAACCAAAGTTGCATAAGGAGTATTTGACAATTCCTAAGTATAGTCAGCAATACCAATGCTCATCACCAACCCAAAGGGTTGATCCGCTATACATGCCTCTAAAGCGGAGGCTCACCCCACTGTAGTTCCATGATGCCAAGTAAAGGGATTCTCATGTGTGCTATAATTTCTCGCAGTTTGTACCAGCAACATTTTCAGATATAGCATAACAAAGGCAATAAATGCTGACCTGGATACGAGCATGGCATCGTATTCTAGATCTCGGTATCGTGGCAATAGTCAGGTTCCTGAAGTTAATTTTTGTGCTTCTTGATTAACCAAAGGAGAAATATGATGGTTTTGGTGCATAGCACCTTCTCTTCGACATGAACACATGGCCAAATAAAAGAGACATGATGTTGTACTATCATTGTCTAAGGTGTCTTCTAGGCTACATGCATATAACCTTTGAAGATATGGTCAACACAGGGTTCTGGACATATCACTTAGCATTTAGAAGAACCTTAAAAAAACTTCAATCATGCCACAACTTCTACAGACATGAGTTCGGCAACCAGGTCTTTCAACCTCGATAAGGTTCTAGGGATAGAACCTACATCAGGTAGTAGGGGGGATGTTAATCCCATTTTGGATTAACAAATATGCTCCTCCATTTGAGGACATTAATAAGTGTCATGCAAAGGCACTATACAAGTTGTACATTATGAGATATTAGCCACCCAAGGCCTTAGTTATAAGTGTTAGGCACCCAAGTGTGAATAAGGGCCAGTTGTATATAAGGCATTTTCTTATAATGAAAGGACACAATCCCCTTTGTACTATGAGAGCTCTTTCTCTGTCTTGTGTAAGAGAGAGAGAGAGAGAGAGAGAGAGTACTCTAGTGCATGTTTCTTTTCTATGCATGTATGTGTGGAAGAGTGAGAGGTAGATTGCCTTACGTTGTGGTGTGAGCGACTTTACGGTGACAGCATGGAGGTGGTGTTTGGAGGAGTGGAGCTGTCAAAGTGAGCTTCGGTAGCCTCAAGGGACATGAGCTCAAAGCATTGGTAAGTACCCAACGATTTTTGTGTCTATTGCTTCTCCTATTGGTGTTTGTGTGGAGTTCCTTCTTGGGAGGTACGGTAGCCCATAGCAGAGAGAAAAAGGGTAATAATAAAACTAACCTCAAGTTGAAGAGAGAATGATATTCGAAACCACCAACTTTGATAGTTATCGTCCTTGTGCTTACCTCTACACAATCACACACAAAAACCAAAACAACAAAACTTATGGTCTCTCTATTTTTCTCACGTTGTCCCATCTACGTTTCACACCAAACACATAGAAAAAGGCAAAAGTAACTATTTGTGTATTACATGTGTGTGTGTGTGTGTGTGTGTGTGTGTGTGTGTGAGAGAGAGAGAGAGAGAGAGAGAGAGAGAGAGAGAGAGGAGACATTCATCAATAATCTCAAAGATTACTACATCATTATCTTTATCAATTTCCTTATCGGAATGCACTTTAGTATGTCCCTAAAAATGAAGCGCTTTTCCTTGGAGCTCCTACATCTGCTACCCACAATATAAAATCCATCTAGTAGTCCCAATGCCTCTTTGATTAAGAGGAGCTTGAGATTGTCATCTAGCATATAGGGGGTCTAAGACTATATAAATATACCATGGATTAGTATCATCCCATCCATCAAATCCAAGAACTTTCTATTTTGGGCTAGGTTGGTATCCATGGTATCCAAAAAAACACAACTGTGACATCTCCTAAAAAAAAGATCGTATCTGACAATTTATTATTTTCGTAGATCAGCTTTAAAATGTCTAATGACCTATCTCTTGCATAAAACATAATCAAACTTTACATTAAATAACAATCATGGTCTTTTTTATAGTGAGTGACAGAGAGAGTAGAAGAAAAGAATGAGAGAGACAAAGATAGTATATATATATATAATTTACAAACTATTAATATAGATAATCAAAATTTACATTAAATAACAATCATGATCTTTTTTATAGTGAGCGATAGAGAGAGTAGAAGAAAAGAATGAGAGAGAGAAAGATAGTATATATATATATAATTTACAAACTATTAAAATACTAAAAGAGACCTAATGGTCACAAAAGGAGGACACACCTATATTTATTTTCTTATGCTTCAGAATACATTTAATAACTTCATCAAATACTTATCATACTTGATCTCTATCACAAAGACATTATAGTCTATTTCATAAAAATCTATCAAGCATAGACTTTCCTTAATATACATAAGCACAATATTTTTATCTACTTTTTTTGGCTCTAAATGTATAATAATTTTAAAAGCATCATACCATCCAGCAACTTCAAACCACCATGAATAAAGTGACGCTCGAACTCTGTATGCTAAATTCACCCTTTCCTCAAAGGAAAGGGTGCTCCTCATGTGTATTAATTAAAAAGCAACATTACATAAAAAACATGTATATTTAAAAGAAGGTTCTCCTCTAATACTATAATTTTTTGCACACGCACATGCACACGCACACACACGCACACACACGCACGCACACACACACACAACAACAACAACAATATTTTCCAAGTCTTTGCCACCATTGAACGATTCTAATTTTAGCAATAATTTGTAAAAATCATTAGTGTCGCTACTATGTGTATAAAAATCATAATTGTAACTACTATGTGTGTGCAATTGAGTGTAAATTTATAACTATTGTGTGTGTGCATGGGTGTAAAAATCATAATTGTAACTACTTTGTGTGTGTACATGTGTGTTTGAACTTGTACATTTGGGTGCTTACCATTTTGTGTGTGTGTGTGTGTTAATTTTAGCAATAATTTGTAAAACTCATAAAAGTGTAACTACTATATCTGTATAAAAATCATAATTGTGACTACTAAATGTGTGTGCATGTGTGTATAAATCATAATTGTAACTACTGTGTGTGTGTGTGTGTGCATGGGTGTAAAAATCAAAATTGTAACTACTATGTGTTCGTACGTGTGTTTAAATTTGTACATTTGGGTGTTTACCCTTTTGTGTGCATGTGTGTGTGTGTGTGTGTGTGTGTGTGTGTGTGTGTGTGTGTGTGTGAGAGAGAGAGAGAGAGAGAGAGAGAGAGAGAGAGAGAGAGAGCACTTCTAAAAATTCATAAATTTCAATGCAAGCCTTTGTGATGAGAGGAAATTTGCTCAACATCTAATCAAAGGCAACAAACATGCAAATTTTCATTGAAACTACAATCAAAGATCAATATTACATTTCAAATCACCATGTGATTGAGCATGTGTATCCATGTGTGATCTATGTGTTACATGTATCTACAAGTGTGTGAGTGTGGGTGGCTCTTTTAGCTCGAGTATGCATTAAAAGAGAACCTAAAGCACCCTTAGTCTAACATTAAAGACACATTTCTTTATCATCTTTCATTAACTATATTGTATGGGTGTCATAATCAATCTGAGGGTTATGTTCTCTTTTCTTTCATTATATTCTTGAGTTGCGAAGGAAGAAAATGTTTCTTTAGTTCAGTTTTTGGAATTCCTTCCATAAAGTAGGTCGATGCTTGCCTTACTTAATCACATTCCACCATAAAGTAGTGCTTTCAACAATTAAATGATTACAATAACATTTAATCTTGTCTTTTTTCAAAAAAAATTGCGTGAAAATAATAATCCAACTGATTAAGCCATGTAATAACCACTCGAGCATCTTCTTCCCATCATAGTTCTTTGGCTAATTCATGAGTCTCTTCAAGAACTCTGGGTATGCAAAGTAGTCTTAATAGTGGATCTAACATGATCACTTTCCTCTTCATCAAGATCAGAAGAATCACATTTACGCTTAATACGGCACTCCAACTCATGCCTATGATCATGCCCATTTGCTATTTTCTCTTGAAGTGTGGCAATTTGCTCCTTCATAGTGGGTTGTGTGGGTAAATTGGCCATTGCAAATAAAAAAATATACATTTATAATGTAGATAAATAAAATAAAGATGAAAAACTTATCTCTTGATATACCTTGAACCATGTTGAATTCGAGTTTGAAATTTGTCAAAAGGTTATCTTAGCATCATCCTTTACTCTAATTCCGAATGAATTTCGAGCATAGTCAAGAGTCTTGAGTTTTCAGTCAACTTTAGCAAGACTATAAGCCACTTTGAATTCGTAGAGTGTTGAAAGAATCTTGCCAAAAGCTTAAATTTGATGAAGAAGTTGTGAATTACACTTTTGAAAAATTTTTCCCTCCTTTGGCTTGCTAGAATTTGTCTTGTAAGTGACTTGCAACTTCTTTAGAACTAAATTTACAGGGCTATGAACTTCCTTTGTGTGGTGGTAATTTGATTTTTTAAAGCTTTATCATAATGGGCTTTTAGCTTATGAAGTTATAAGACTAAGCTTTTAAGCTTATAAGGTTATAATCTTTACGCCTTAAAGCTTAAGTTTTTTAAAAACTTTTACTTCTCCATGGCTGTAATAATCCACCTCCCGATAACAACACCCACACACACACACAGAAATTCGCCTATGCCCGAATTTGCCACCGATTTTTGGAAGGAGGGGAAGAAAAAAAAATAAAACTTTGATTTTTTTCTTTGAAATCTTGATAATCAAGCTTAATTAATATTTAATTAAAAGATTAATAGCTTATAAAAAATAGCTTTCTCTTTTTTTCCTCAAAATTGAATTGAGAGCAAACAACTGCCATCCATTATAGGTTTCTAACACTACTACCATTGGTTTAGTGTAGAGTGACAATTGGGCTCAAGCCTCCTTCAATTGCTAATTCCATCTATATGATTGAATTATGGAGAGGTTAAGAATTGGGAAAATCCATTTTTCATGAAGAAGAGTGGTTTTTGGCTTATATAAAGTGGTTTTCCACCTTCTTCTGCCTTGTGGTCTTTGCCCTTTGGATAAAAGCTTGCAACTCTTCAAACCTTTGATTAATCTTTCAAGCTTTTAAATCTTGCCTCTATCTTCCTAGACCCATAGTTCGAATACCAATGACAGATCCACTACTAGCAAAATAGAATAAATAGAGACTTGCAAGAAATATATTATTCAACCAAAATAACGCATGAAAGACAACAAGTTTAACATATTCAAGAATTGAATAAAATAACTTGCAAAAATACTTAGCTCATGAAAACGACACATTAATGGGTGCAATCTTCTCCCCTCATATGTGTGGCCTATCCCACACATGCGTATTTACATAATTTTATTCCTTTAATAGGCCATAGTGTCCAAAAATACAAAAGGTATGCTTTTCCTTGCATGGCACTCTCTTATGCTCAAATAGAGTGTCAATATATTGAGGCTAGGGTTAAAGCATATAACACTTTAAAAAAATATTAAAGTTTGAATATTCAAGTCTAAACTTGATAAATCTAAGATTTTAAATTAAATCAAAATGTGCATAAGCTAGCATATATATATATATGTATATGTGTATATGTATATGTATATGTGTATATATATATGTATATGTGTGTGTGTGTGTGTGTGTGTGTGTGTGTGTGTGTGTGTGTGTGTGTGTGTGTATATATGTATATATATATATATATATGTATATGTATGTATGTATGTATGTATGTATGTATGTATGTATATATATATATATATATATATATATATATATATATATATATATAGCTTGTTTCCAAAAATGTGTGCCATCAAATAATAATGTGCACATCCTCCTCAATCTTATGAATCCTCTTCACCTATAAAATATCCAACAATAAATTGGTTAAAAAATATTCCATGGGAACCACACACATATTTGCTAGGCGCGTAAGGAACCCAGGAATCACCCTGCCAGACAAACCAAATGTAACAAACATTGGACGCCCCCAAACATACATCAATGTATACTAAACGTATTAATATTTACAATGGCATCACCCATGTTATTAACATAATTTGGCATGATGTAAAGAGAATCCAAGCATCCCTTAATTATCTAAGAGGGTATAATAATATTTTTAAGAGAGCTTAAAATACATTCTCATAACACAACATTAGATATTTATAATTTGTACAAAAAACACTATTAAAGAATTATTCAATGCACTAGATCCGAAGAATATTAGAAATTGTTTAATGCACTAGATTTGAACAATATTTTTGAATTTGAGATTTTTCTCACAAAACTTTAGATAGTAAAGCAAACATTATGACACAAAGTCATCACCCACCAAGAGGTATGCATGACCCAATGGATCAAAACATGACACAAAGTTAACACCCCCACCAAGAGGTACACATGACTCATAGCAGGACACAAAGTTAACACCCACCAAGAGGTGCACATGACTTAATAGAACGACCTATTATCCCTAAATCATAGGGGTTAGTAGTTGCATTACTTGAGTTTTTTTTAAAAGTACATTATTATAATAGTTATAGCATATATCTTTTTAATATTTTGATATGTCATAAGTATAGTGGTTAATTCTTGTAAAGACTATCCTTCTTATGTATGTTCTTCAACTTTGGCTCTCCATCTTTCTTGTGTATTCTCTTCAAATTTAACTCTCCATGCAACTACAAAAAAAGAGGGCTTTTCGGCCCTTTAGTAAAGTTTTTTGGCCCTTCAAGACATGCAAAAGGGTAACTTATTTTTTTCCCTTTTTCAAAATTTCAAACAAAAAAAGGGGTGAACATCTGTCCACCCTTTTGACCACATTTTATGTGGATGTGAAATGGCCAAAAGGGTGAGCTTTTTCAAATTTTCGTCTTTAAAAAAAAAAGGCCGAACAAATGTTTGCCCTTTTGACCACAATTTTTTATGCATGGTGAAATGACAAAAAGAAGAACGAACATTTTTGAACAATGGTGAAATGAAAAAAAGAAGAACGAACATTCATTCACCCTTTTTTTAAATTATTGTCTTAAAAAATCGACAGATGGTTGCCTTTTAACATGAACGTTTCATAATTTTTAGACTTATTTTTCACTCTTTGATTTCTATGATTTCTTGCAAAAAATCACTCATTTAAAAAAGCATAATTTTGATTCAAAATTAATCATTTTTATATAAGTCAATACCCTTGGTTGTAAAAAACTCAGCTTATAAGCCAAAGCAACTGTTAAAATCCCATAGATCTCTCTAGCTAATCACTATGCATAAACACACATAATCCAAGCATATACTCATCCACCCGACCACCCTCGAGCCCAAGGGTGCATATATCAAAGTAATGAAGAACCACATACCTAACCTTGGTATCCCATACCACCAGGAAGTATGCCTTCAATCCAGCAGCATGTAGCTCTAGCATGAAATGGCAAGAGAGTAGATATCATGCCCTACACAAGAGAACATCCCTTGAGAGTGCCCCATGCCCCTATTATATATAGGAGAGCTCTCAAGTGACTCTTGACTCTCCATTTCCATGTGTGACCCTTGGTTGCTTGACCCTAACCCCAACCCAAGGTTAGGTCTAACCCTTTATGCTCACATGCTTATGTATGGGTATCAACCCAGGGCACTTGTTGATGTCAGTCTTAAGGACATTGAGCTTGATGCATCGAGAGATTTCTTGCGACCCAAGCTCAAGATTCTATCAGGAGTGCTCATGATAGAGCACGGTTTTATGCTGATAGGGGAATCTCACCTAGATCTTTTGAGCTAGAAGCTTTGGTTTATTTGAAAGTTCCTAAAGATTCTTAGACTTTATCAAACAGGAAAGTGCTCAAAATTATCTCCTAGATATTATAGTCCATTCCGAGTTATACGTCAGTGTAAGATTCCTCCCTCCAGCTTTTTGAGGTGTGCAGGTGTAAGAACCTCCCCTTCTGATCTTATAATTATTCCCCTCTTTGAAATAAAAGAAAGATTCTGTTTTACCTTGTTTTGATCTAGAGAGAGAAAATATCTAGAGGGAGGTAGTCCAAAATTGAGATATTTTTGGATATAAAAATCCTCCTAGTGTCTAAAATGAATTCCCCTGAAACAGAAATTCAAAAAGAACTTTCCAATGTGCAATTGGAACTAATTGGAAATGGGTATAAAGAACCTTAGCCTAAGGGTCTAGATTTTCAAAAAATTTTGGATTATGGTCCAATTAAGGTTCCTATGGGCCAATAGAATCACTCCATGTGTGGGGAGGAGATAAATCCAATTTGTAAAAGAAGATACCCAAAAATGAGTGAATGCCCACATAAGATGAAGAGTTGACTATGTACAAGGTTTAGTAAAAGACTATGAGTTTTAGAAAAAAATGAGATATTTTGGGTATAATGATTCCATTTTGACACATGTAAGGAAGGGGAGTCCCTTCAAGGAGGCGCCTACTTCACATGCTTGAATGAGTTTTAAACTCAAAAATAATGTGATATTTTTATCTCTCCTCTCTCTTGGATCAAACCAAATCAAAAGGGAACCAAACTAGGTCCAAATCTTGTCCAAATTCAACCAAGCTGAACCTGGAAAATTCTAGAAATTAGTTGGACTTGGTTAGAGGCCTTCCTCTCCTATAAATAGATCCTTAGCCCTTTGTAAAAAAATATTAGAACTATACTATGCCAGTATTATGCTGAAATAATAATAATTTTTACTATTCTCTCCAAATTGAAGAAATTAGAACTTCCCTCATTCTTCAATCTCCATTGGTGGCTCCATCAATATACCAAACCAATTGATTGGTTGGGGGCCTCTACCGTGATCAAAGAATCAAGCAATTTGTAAGGTAAAGGGTGAATTTTGATCTTTTTCTATAATTTCTCAATGTTTCTCTCTTCTCAACCCCTCTCAAGCTTGAGAAGCTTAATTGGAATGGCTTTTTAATGCTATTGAAGTTAATTGATGAATGGTAGTAAGGAAATACATAAATTTCTATTTATGCTTAATTTTAATAGTTTTTATGTAATTTCTCTCTCTCACTCAAAGAATGGTCATTCCCATGACCTATTCTCAATCCAAATGAAGCTTCTCATGAGGCTTTTCCCTTATCCAAGAATAAATTCTATGCTTGTTTAATTGGAGGTCAAATTAATGGCTTTTTTATGCTTTTAAGTTAATTATTTCATGAAAATTTATGATTCAATCCATAATGGGTTAATGATCCAATTAGGGATCATTCTAATCATATCCATAATGTTAAAGTTCATTCTTCTAGAATAAATTGAGATTTATCAGTAATAGCAGCAGCGGAGCTATGGCGAAATTTCTGTAAAAATTACACATAAAATAGTTTCATTAAAAGTATGAAAAGAGGACTTCCTACCATATTCTAGGAATTATCATCCTAGATAAACTGATTGATTCTCATTGTAATCATAGAAATATTGATTTTTAGGCTTATGCATAATTAATGAATTTTTTAGATAAATTTATTTATCTATGAGAAATAATTAAATGTTAAAAGAGGAATTACCATTACATTTGGAATTCCATCATTGGATGGGAAAAAGAGAATTTCCTATCATATTGAAATTATGGGATAATTTATTTAATTTCAAAAATAAATTTTTAGATAAATTTATTTATCTATGAGAAATAATTAAATGTTAAATGAGGAATTCCCATTACATTTGGAATTCCATCATTAGATGGGAAAAAGAGAATTTTCTATCATATTGGAATTATGGGATAATTCATTTAATTTTAAAAATGAATTTTTAGATAAATTTATTTATCTATGAGAAATAATTAAATGTTAAAAGAGAAATTTCCATTACATTTGGAATTCCATCATTGGATGGGAAAAAGAGAATTTCCTATCATATTGGAATTATGGGGTAATTCATTTAAACTCAAAGATAAATTTTTAGATAAATTTATTTATCTATGAGAAATAATTAAATGTTAAAAGAGGAATTCCTATTGCATTTGGAATTCCATCATTTAGATGGACAAAGAGAAATTTCTAGCATATTGAAATAATGGATATTTTAAATGAATTTATTTTATAAGAAATATTTGATGGGAAAAGAGGAATTCCCATGGTAGTTGGGATCCTAGAAATTAAATGGGAAGAAGAGGAATTTTTTTGTATAAATTCGATTTATGATTATTTTACCATAAGAGGAAATATGGGTAGAATTGATTTCTACAAATCCCATGAATTCTTTTATTCAAAAGAAGAATATTGAATATAATTCAATTGAGGAATTAAGAAGGAATACGGAACTAGTTGTCAGAAAAAGAATCTTTAATTAGGCCAAGCAATTCGCTGAAATTTAGAAAAAAGTCCTATTATCGGTATATCAATCTAGAAAAAGCTATTAAATGGTAATAGCATGTGACTGGATGTGATAAGAAGAAAATAGGATGTGATAAGATGTGTATGGGTTGTGATAGGATGAGAATGGATGTGTGTATGGGATGCGATAGGATGTGAATGAATGTGGATGTGGATGTATGAATGTGGATGTGGATATGGATGTATGGATGTAGATGTGGATGTGGATGTATGAATGTGGATGTGGATATGGATGTGTGGATGTGGATGTGGATGTATGAATGTGGATGTGGAAATGGATGTATGGATGTAGATGTGGATGTGGATGTATGGATATGGATGTGGATGTGGATGTGGATGTGGATGTGGATGTATGAATGTGGATGTATGAATGTGGATGTGGATGTATGGATGTATGAATGTGGATGTGGATGTGGATGTATGGATGTATGGATGTGGATGTGGATGTATGAATGTGGATGTGGAAATGGATGTATGGATGTAGATGTGGATGTGGATGTATGGATATGGATGTGGATGTGGATGTATGAATGTGGATGTGGATGTGGATGTGGATGTGGATGTATGGATGTGGATGTGGATGTGGATGTATGAATGTGGATGTGAAAATGGATGTATGGATGTAGATGTGGATGTGGATGTATGGATGTGGATGTGGATGATGTATGGATGTGGATGATGTATGGATGTGGATGTGGATGTATGAATGTGGATGTGAAAATGGATGTATGGATGTAGATGTGGATGCGGATGTATGAATGGATGTGGATATGGATGTATGGATGTGGATGTGGATGTGGATGTATGAATGTGGATGTGGAAATGGATGTATAGATGTAGATGTGGATGTGGATGTATGAATGTGGATGTGGATATGGATGTATGGATATGGATGTGGATGTGGATGTGGATGTGGATGTATGGATGTGGATGTATGGATGTGGATGTGGATGTGGATGTGAATGTATGAATGTGGATGTGGATATGGATGTATGGATGTGGATGTGGATGTATGGATGTAGATATGGATGTGGATGTATGAATGCAGATGTGGATATGGATGTGGATGTACGAATGTGGAGGTGTAGGTGGAATAATGAATGCAAATGTGTATGTGAAAGGGTGTGACATCGATATGAGTGAATGGATGAGATGTGATGACATGTGAATCAGGACGTGAATGAATGATATGGAATGTGAATGAATGATATGTGATGTGAATGAATCTAATGTGATGAGATGGAAAATGATGTGATTGGATGAGAATGGGTATACATATGAATTGAATGTGAAATAAGTAATGTGGACTGATGAGGGATAATGTGGAAAGATGAGAGTTCATTATAGAAACTGTATTTGTGACCTGTTTGTAAATGATTGTTTTATGTCAAGAATGCTGGGGAAGCATTTTGACCGTCTTGTGAATAAGGTCGTGGAGACCTAACTGATAAAGTTGCAACAGCTGACGGAGAGTCAACGGAGGACGTCTCGCGTAGCAAGGTCGACCGAGGTCTTGACCAGCCTCGGTTCGATTTAAATGGTGAGCTTCCGGTACGATGGATGAGGGACCAAGGAAGCAGCCTATGAATGAAGCGCTAGGTGACCTGCGAAGGATCCTAGAGGGTGCTGACCATACGGTGCTCGGGCTCTGGGTCACCGAAGATACCTACACGTGCGTCGTGGAAGATATTGGAACAAGGAGTAAGAGTTGTTTTCTGAAACTGGGCATGGATCTGGTTGACTGACCTTGCTGGTCCTCAACGGATGAGTCCATGGCTTTTTTTTATATGGATCTGTTTTGGTTGATCTTGCTGATCTTCAACGGAGATTCCATCTTGATTTTTATAAGTGAATATACTGCCGGGTACTATGAGCTAGGAACTATTGAAAAGGCTCCTGAGTGGACAGGTGGTGAGCGGTCTGGTTGCCAATGATGCCATAGATACTCCGATGAAGGAATGATTGGAAATTAAGATTCAACCGGATATTTTGGAGGATTGTGATCAGTGATACTATGGTTTCATTAAATGATTGTTTTAAAGATGGTTGAATCTGTGAAAAAGGCAATTTCATATTGGGTGTGTAAGTGGCATGACTGGTGTTAAATTTGCATGAATATCCGGCTAGGGGGCCTGGGAACTCTTTTATTTGGTACCCAAGACAAAACCTAACCAGATTCTAAATTGGATCCCATCACTACAGTGGTTGGGAGGTTGGCTAACCCATGGGACTAGATGGGGTTAGGCTAGACTGATGGATCCGTAAAATGAGACTCAATTCTGTTATAATATGATAGATGAAGTAAATCCCGGATAGTAATTGTTCTATGGATAAGAATCAACGGATGTGCCGCTCGATGGGGAAAAAAGCGTTGATCTCTATGATGCAAGTGCAAGTTTCTGCCTTGATCTGATCGAGTGTCTTTATAGGTTCGGTCAGATCAGTTTGGTTAGTAATGACCTTGACTACATTAGAGTAAAAATATCCTGGAGGAATCGCCCGTGCTTTCCGGGCAAGGGAAGTTTTTTTGGGGTTCGGTTTTGGAAGAATCGAGGGATTAGTCTCCTATCGTCCGGATATCCGTGGGTGAGGCCCCGAGTGAGAGGACCTTGCACGGCGCAAGGAGTGCTACTTCCGCTGTTAGCACCCCAGAATCCGTTGCGCGGAGGGGGCAGGGATTTTTTAGTCAGATTGGCACGGTTGCGTATGAGCTAAAACTACCTCCACATGTCATAGTTCATCTAGTCTTTCATGTCAGCGTGACTAAAAGAGAACCTAGGAGGTGAGGATAACACAGTTACTCCTCACGAACTCGTTGAGGTCAAGGATTTATCCTATGTTCCACATAAACCTGAAAAGGTACTTGAATTCAGGGAAAGGAAACTTCATAATCACTTAATCCCTGAGGTTAAAATTAAACAATAAATCTTTTGCCCAATACTTTGTACAATGGGTCTAACCATATTAATTCCAAAATGGTGCACACGTGCACTAAGCTAAAAATAATGTTGGCACCTAGGTAGAAGTTCATATTTAGTGCCCATTAGCATCATCCTTGTACTCATACAATCCACAATGTTAGGTTACAATAAAATTGGAATTACTCAACAAAATAATACTAGCATGTGGTAACAATTAATTCGACTTATAACCAATTACTATCATGTGAATACAAAATTTTTGGATTCACTTAATAAATCAACTCTCACACATATGGTATAAGCACAAACATAACAACCTCACAATCCACATAGGTATATATATAGCATCAAGTATTAAATAGAATCACCCATGATACTGAGCTAAATACAATCTCAAATTGTGCTCATCTAGTGGTTGTGTAAGGTGTGTTATTATAAGCAAAGTGTAGAAGATGAATATAATAAGATTCCAAATTTTTTGTTGTTGAGGAATGTGGTGTCAAAGAGCATAAGGAAAATATGGAGTGAGTATGAGAAGCCACATCACCAACAAGTGAGAATTATCCCACATGCAAGAGAAAGGCCATATTGTACTCTCCTCATATAAAAGGAGGACATTTCAAGCATTGGAATACAAGCACAACATCTCAAGTCTTTTTATGAGTACAAATTTCCATCTTGTAACCTAACTGAACTTGAGTCTAAACCTTAATTTGCACACACTCATGATGAGTTTTTTTTTATTTCTATCCACCTTAGTTTAGCATTGTGATTAGTGTAGGATTTTGGTAAATGTCTTGTTATTAGGTTGTGTCTTTAGGAGAGCTTGATCCATGATTCTTTACATGGTATCAGAGCCAGGTTGAGTCTCTCCATTAGCTTAGTTGCAAGTTATTAACATTTGATTAGGGTTTCTGTTTTAGTGGTAGATTTAGGAAAGATTTTATCTTTCATTCAACACTTTGCTCAATAGACTTTAGATAAGCCTTGTGTGTAGAAGCAAAGGAGGAAGAAGAAGAAGAAGTTGCAAAGAAGGTTGAGCGTAGCTCATGGTGGAGAGATTATAGTTAGAGAGAGAAAAGAAGAAGTAGAAGAAGAAATAGGTGGTTGATCAGAACAAGCTGAAGCGGCCAGTGATTAGTAACAGCTATAGCTAGAGCAAACAACATCCACAGCAAGTTCACAGGCCCACATTAACTCCTTCTACGCAACACAGTGCAGTCGGCTTCCTATTAAAAGAAAGAAACGATGTTGGTAGCGACATAGAGAAGTAGGAAGCACAGCAGCTAAAACGGCCTGAAGCAGCTCGTGCAAATGTTCAAGAGACTAAGAAGCACAGCTGTTCGAGGCAACGCTCGTTGTTGGTGTTCTGTAGCTCAACAAGAGCATCATATATACCACATTAGCAACACAAGAAGCTCGCTCACAACTTTGTGAGCAGGAATCAAACAAGGAGCACGCGAGTAACGAAGCAACCATTGCAAATCTCCAATCGTCTCATACCAAACCAGTAGTCACACAGCGCAGCAGGCGGCAACGGCAACCACAATACAAAGATAAGGTTGATTTTTTTTCTTTTAAAAAAAGAAAAAAGAAAACCTAAGGTTTAAAACCTTATCCTTTTCCAAGAGGTGTTCACGATTTGTAAAGCCAACATAAAAATGCGCTCTTTCTTGGGCATCACGTGGATCACCATGGGATTCGACAACACCAATGACATAATGCATCAAGGTTTTAGACCAACAAAAATGGAAAATCATTGTAAGCGGCTAAATGAGCACACTAGGGTGTGTGAAAAGAAAAATTACAGTCTTTGTAAAAATACCGCAACCACATGAGTATGCGAGCATATGTGTGAAAACCATAAATGGGAAATTGCATCTAGTCCACATCAAAGAAGCTACCCACCTCACTACCAAAAAAATTGGAAATCCAACTTCCTACAAAAAGTGCTTGTAACTAGCCTCTGGGACCGATGATGTACCCAAGCTAGAAATTCACCCCTTTTGTCTCTACAAAAAGTGTGATGTAATCAGCCTTTAAGGCCATATGATGCACTCAAGCTAAAATTTATAGCCAAAGTAGCATAAAGGCCAAAGTAGCCTAGGACCAGGGGAGAGAGAGAGGAAGAGTGAAAGCCTAAAAACATTAAGGGGGGGAAGTGCCAAAGTAGCACATGGGCCAAAGTTGCTCATAGCACATAGGGGAATGTAGAAAGTAAAGCCAAACAAGACTTTGTAACCGACATCCAACCACCTTGAGTAGCCCAAAGATTTGGCACCAAGGGGGGGTGTTGATAAATGTGGTGCCATCAAAGAGCACAAGGAAAATATGGAGTGAGTGTGAGAAGCCACATCACCAAGTGAGAATTATCCCACATGCAAGAGAAAGGCCATGTTGTACTATCCTCATATAAAAGGAGGACATTTCAAGCATTAGAATACAAGCACAACATCTCAAGTCTTTTAATAAGTACAAGTTTCCATCTTGTAACCTAACTGAACTTGAGTCTAAACCTTAATTTGCACACACTCACGATGAGTTTTTTTCATTTCTATCCACCTTAGTTTATCATTGTGATTAGTGTAGGATTAGTTTATGATTAGGTAAATGTCTTGTTATTAGGATATGTCTTTAGGAGAGCTTGATCTATGATTCTCAACATTTGTTGAGATGATTTATAGGCTCTAAGTAGATCTAGGATGGTACTATTGGTCACTACAGTTTGACCAATATGAAAGGCAGTTGTGGAATCCAACTTAGTACCCAAATTCTCAAATAACCTTCTCCAAAAGTAACTATAAAATTTAGAATCCTTGTTAGAGATAATCACTAATGGCAAGCTATGATGTACAAAAATGTGTTTAACAAACATATTCGTGCCTTTTTGGGATGTTAAAGTCTTCTTACATGGAATAAAATAAACTTATTTAATTTGGCGATTTGCTATAGTCCAAATCATATCATTTTTACGAGCCATGGTAGGTAAGCCTACAATAAAATCCATAGATATTTGATCTCAAGACTCCGTAGTAGGTATGGGTAAAGGCATTAAAAGACCCTGAGTCTTGTCCATTAGCTTTTCACCTTTTGGCATACTATGCATTCAACTACAAATTGAATAATATCTTCCTTTATTAGAAGGCCAATAGAGTTATTTGCCAACAACTTGAAGAGTGGAGGAAACACCTCCATGTCCCATATACGGACCTTAATGCATCTCTTCCATGACCATACGTCTAAATGGTTGCATTAGGCACAATTTCTTTTAATAAAAGAGATAACCTTCATGACATGAATAGCTACCTTTAGGATTCCAACCATTATTATGCACACTTATCCAAACTTCAGAGAAATCTAGATCACTTGCATATGTCCCTTTTATAAGTTCAAGTGGTTCACTCTCAATGGTAGAAATATGGTTAATACTAGGCCTCCTACTAAGAGCATCAGCTACTACATTTCCTTTTCTAGATTGATATTGTATCATGGGTTAAAAACTCTGAATAAATAATGGTTAATACTAGGCCTCCTACTGAGAGCATCAGCTTCTACATTTCCTTTTCTGTTTCAATATTGTATCATGGGCTGAAAACTTTGAATAAATAATGCCCATTTGATATATATCTATCTAAGATTAGGGGCTAAGAGAGCAACTGTTTAATACTCCATTGATCTATTTTAATTAAAAATTATAATCCCATCAAATAATGTTTCCAAATCTTTAGAGTGTGCACTATAACAATTAATTCTTGTCATATGTGCTAAAATTACTCCCTCTGTTGGCTTCAATTTGCAAATCTCTAATAGAATAAAGGGTTCCCTTCTTATATAAGAACTATCCCCCAATGCCATGACCACTAGCATTGTTTACTCTACTAGAAAAAAAGCACTATCAAAGTCAGGTAGTTGCAACATTGGTACATTTGTGAGAGCCTCTTTCAAAGCTTAAAAAGATTTCTTCCATATATGCAAAAAATTTCATGAACTTCTCGTAGTAATACATGAACCTAAGAATGATTTAATATCATGTATGTTACAAGGTTGCAACTCAAATTTCATATATGTAGGTATGCCACATGGATAGTATGAATGGTTGGTGAATGGTGGTGTCTTGATGGGAAGGGCTTGCTCAAGGTACGTATGACTATTTGATACAGTCATGATGCCATGTGGGTTGTATTGTTGACTTCACTCCTTAGAAAACAAGGGTCTTTGTGGCTACCTTGGCAGAGTGAAGCATATCTTCATTTATTGGGATTGAGAGGCTGTGAGGGGGTGTTGTGAGTTTGAGGAAGTTATAGAAGAGGAGAGTGGTGAGGGTTGGTTGCTTTGCAATGCAGGCAAGGATGGTGGAGAAGGTGGGGGTTAATATTGGATTGGATAAAAAGATATTGAATAGAAGGAGGTAAAGGATAGGGTGTGGTTGATGAGGGTAAGGGTATCCACAGGAGACTAACTATTGGTTGGTAAGGGTATCCAGGAGACTAACTATCTATACATGAGACTAAACTATTGGTTGGTAAGGGTATCCACATGAGACTATTGGTTGCTAAGGGTATCTGCCAGAAGGCCAACTATTAGTTGGTAAGGTGTCAAGGTCGCATGAGAGAAGCATATCCAACTTCTTTTAGTTGTGCCCTTCTAAGAGGGTATCATCCAAGGTAAAGGTTTCCACCTTATAGATTTTTGTGTGTGCATGCCTTGGTGATGATGTTTTCTTTGTGTTAGAGGAGCTATTGGTAGGTCATTTCTCTAGCCATCCACTTGGCCTATTAGGCCAGCTACTGGAATAGCTAACCTCTCAGAAAATAACAAAGGGCTGAGAGCTTCACGATTCTCCACCCAACCATGTCGTCTACATGACTCCTTCAAGCTATCCTTGGACACCTCCTTTTTGCTATTCTAGGCTACTTGGCCACACTTAGCCAACTACCCTCCCTAGTGCGCACCACCACATGTCCTCTAGCTTGGCCATGTTGGCTCCCACTGAACCCCGCTCGTACCTTGTCCGGACGGTTAAGCTCTCTAGGCTCCCACAACTACTATTGTCGATGACATTACTCCCCCCTTAAGAGGAGTTTTCATCCTCGAAAATGAAATTTGGGAACCTTTGTTTAAGTGTGTTTACCTTTTCCCAAGTAGAACCTTCTTCTGGTCTATCCCTCCACTTGACTAAGCACTTCTGTCATACAGAGTGTCGAGTCCTTTTCTCTTGGAAATCCAAGACTTTTTCTGGTTTGTGTGGTAAGGATGGGGGTTCGATAAGCTCTACTAGGATCTCTAGGATCTCTTTTCTTTCTTAAGCCACTGGGGATCGCGATTGAAAACCATAAATTAACATGAATGGGCTAAATCCCGTTGTTGAATGTTTGGCACTATTATAAGGAAATTCCAATATGGGTAAATATTCTTCCCAATTGGTTTGCTTTTTGCTTACATATGCTCGTAGCATGTCTTTCAATTGGTTTGCTTTTTGCTTAAAATATGCTCGTAGCATGTCTTCCAGGACTTGGTTGACTCTCTCGGTTTGACCATTGCTTTGTGGATGATTAGTCGTACTCATACTTAGCATGGTGTCCAAACTCTTGAACACATCATGCCAAAAATGACTATTAAACTTTGTATCCCTATCACTAACTATATCAACAGGTAACCCATATAGTCGATAGATATTCTCAATGAACAGCCATGCTAACTTAGGCGGAGTCATTATCGTTTTTGTTGGAATAAACCGACACATTTTTGTCAGCCTATCCACAACTACCCACAAACCGAATCGTGGGCTCTGTTCATTTTAGGTAATCCAACTATAAAGTCCATTGAGATACTCTCCCACTTGCCATTTGGGATCTCTAGTGGACTTAGTAAACCACCTACTTTTAGGCATTCTGCTTTATTGACCTAGCAGGTTTGGCATTTTAAGACATAGTCCTAGATGTTCTTACGTAAGCCAGCAGACCAATAAAATTGTCTCTTAATTAGTGCATATGTCTTCTGTATTCCAGGATGACCAGCACTCGGACTATCATGACATTCATATAAAATACAGTGTCTAATGTCTAAGTTCAAAGGTATACATACTCTACCTTTGTAAAGTAAGTAATCATTATCGATGGAAAAATTCTTCCAAACAACGATTTCTTTCATCACTTGTAAGTGACATGTCTCCTTGTTGAGACATCTCTCGAGACTCACCGCCTAGTGGAAATGTTTGTCTCATTAATGGGGCTATCTTTATTTATAGTGAAGGGATCCCTCTTCTCTACGACACTCCACACGTGGGCATAATGCAGATTATTAACGCACTTTCTCTTAAGTGATTCCAAAAAATCACTCTTAATTTGAGTAAAACGCAACTCGTTAACCATGGGCATGCGACTCAATGAATCAACTACCACATTATAACGTCCTTTTCTATATCTCAGTTGAAAGTCAAACTCCTAGAGCACCTTTGCCCATCGAGCTTTGCGTTCTTTCAACTTTGTTTGACTAGATAGCCATTTGATGCTCTCATGATCAAAGACTATCTCAAATATGGCACCATATAAATAATGTGTACACTTCTTTAAGGCATAAATTATAGCATATAACTCCCTTTCATAAGCTGAATAATTTTGTTGAGCTTTATCCAAATTTTTACTTTCAAATGCAATAGGTTTCTCCCCTTGTAAGAGGACTGCGCTACTGCATCGTTACTTGCATCCATCTCTATCACAAAGGGTTGATTCGGATCGACCACTTTGTGAATGGGAGCTATAGATATAGCTACCTTAAGTTTTTCAAAACTTTTTTGCTGGGAATCCCCCCCAAACGAAGGTCTTTCCCTTTCCTTTAAGCCGATTCGTCATCGGAATAGCTATTCCGATTCGTCATCGGAATAGCTATCTTAGCATAATCTCGAACATACTTTCTATAGAATCCAGACAAACTAATAAAAATTTGTAATTCTTCTAAGTTTGTGTGATGTGGTTACGAAGAATTCACATGTGCTCTCTTTGGCATAAAGTGAATGCTTCCTGAGTAATTCAAATACTTGTCATAATAAGTGTTCGAGTTGTTCTTTATTTGTGCAGCATACATCACGATACCGTCTAGGAAAACCATGATAAATTTTCCTAAATAAGGTTTCAAGACACTATCCACCATGAGCATCATGAATGTGGCCGGAGCATTGGTCAAACCAAAGGGCATGACTAAAAACTTGTGGTGACCAAACTTAGTTCGAAAAGTAGTCTTTTGGACATCTGCTTCTCGAGTTCTTACTTGATAATATCCATATCATAAATCAATTTTTGTAAAGTACTTTTTCCCTTAGAGTTGATCAAACAACTCATCTATTCGCGGCACCAAAGGGTACTTATTATTAATCGTGATTGCATTCAAACCACGGTAGTCTATGCATAGTCTCATAGACCCATCTTTTTTCTTCACCAATAGAATCGGTGAAGCCCAAGGCAAAGTGCTTGGTCGAATGAATCCACCTTTAAGGTATTCTATTAATTGTCATTCTACTTCTTATGCTTCCTTAAAACTAAGCCAATGAGGAGGCTTACTTACTGTCTTTGAGCCAAGTATTACATTGATGGATGCTCAACATCTCGGACAGGAGATAGTCCTTCCGGTAATTCATTTAGAAATACATCTTTAAATTGTTGTAACAACTGCTTTAAGGATTCATTAATTTTTTTATTGTTAACATGCTGTGGTTTTGAAAATAAGTCATGTAAACACTGTGCTCATGCAAACCACTTATGTTTTCACATGCGAAAAAATAAATAACATCATCAAGAATAATGTAACACAAAAAGATGTTTTCTACTTCATTAGCTTTTACATGGTGATTGAGTTCCATAGAGCATATGAGAGGTGAGGAGGGTACATCATGTTCACCTTGCAAACACACTTTCTTACCATCTACTTCAAACTCAAAATAATTATGCAAATAACTTCTAGACAAAGATGGACCAATGTTATATAACGACCTAGAATAACATCTGCTTGAGTGATATGCATAACCTGAAAAATCCAAATGCATCTCATGACCTTGAATGACTAATGGGACATCACAAACTATTGTATCCCATACATCTTTATCATAACCGTTAATCAAAGAAACCACATACTTATGGTCACTTGAACTTTCCGGCAACTTTAATTTCTTAACTAAAATATAGTTCAAGAAATTGTGTGTGGCACTATCATCATTGTATGCTTTACCTCCTAGAGTTAAGCTTACTTCAAGCACGTGTATCTCCTCTGGAGTTTCATGTAATTGATGTAAATCCTACCACTTTTGTAAAAAAGTGTTGACCACATCCTTATTGTGTTCCTTCTCCTCCCCATTAAAAGTCGGAGGTTTCACATCTTTTAGAATAGCAGCATCATCTCTAGGGTGAGATGTACTGACATTCAAGTTACCCCCTTGGTCGGGACCAACTGGCATCCCTCCCACTGAAGCACTTATGGTGGTAGAAGCTTGCATATTATTCTTTAACTCCCGGAGAGAGAGAAGTATCTTATCTTACTTGGTCATAATGTCCAAAGTACGGGACTCTAGAGCCTTAAACTGTTAGTATTGATCATCAAGAAGGTCATTGTCTGCCATTGTGACATCGGGATCGGCCATTGCCTTTTCTGTGTTTGACAAACGAAGGGGACTTCCACTTCCAGACTCATTAGGGTTATTAAATTCCATATGGACTCTATAAATGCGATGCAAGAGAATGAACACAAGAACCAAGCTCTTGGAAAACAATCACAAGTATTAGCTCAAAGTGAATTTGTTGGTGTCATGCTGGAATTTGAAAGTCGATATTGAAAAGCACCCTCAAATCTTCATAAGAAGAACCCTAAGCTCCAATGGAGGAACAGTTGCTTAGTTGCAAAGGAACAGTTGCTTAGTTGCAAAGGTGTAAACCTTTGAAAGGCTTTAAAAGAAACTTTTTTGAGCGAAACAAACTCGTACTCTGCAACTCGTCTTCATGTGGCAAGCTTTGCTGGAGTCTGAGAGGCGATGAGAGCTGATGCTTCAAACTGTTGCTGGCTGCTCCATCTGCTGCTGCGGCACTGCAAAATTATTGGCCAGCAACCATGGTGGCTCCGTCACACTGCGCAACCAGTAATAGCAAGAGAGGGAATATTCCAGGCTACTTGGCCACACTTCCCTTTAAATGTGTGTGAACACTCCCCTAGTGTGCACCACCACTTGTCCTCTACCTTGGCTATGCTGGCTCCCACTCAACCCCGCCCATACCTTGTCCGGACGGTTGAGCTCTCTCGGCTCCCACAACTATTGTTGTCGTCGTGTGACATGGCCATGGCTTGTTTATACTCATGGAATTTTGTAAGGGGATTTGGGGTTACCTCTTCGGGTGTCTTCACACTCTTTTTCAAACTAGTTAGTCATAGGATGGCTTGGGCTCCTTCAAATTTAGCTATCTTAAACTCATATAGGAGCTGGTCCTTATGGGCTTCATGTCCCATGGCTACTGCTACATTATTGGTTGCTTCTAATTCTTGGTATTATACCAGAGGGCATCCATCTCCTCTTGCTTGTGAGAGTTGGTGATCTCCTCTTGGGTGGCTTCAGCCACCTACGAGCTCATGGACTCCCTATCTATTTCATCTAGCAGGGTGTTTGTAGTACAAGATATTTTATGACAAATAGATTGTAGCCATGGAAAAAGTCATCCATCAAAGACAACATAATAAATGGCTTCATAACACCAACTATCTTGTCAGCATTGTGCTAAAATGTTACTTGACAAATGAATCAAATTAACACACTTATCAACAACACATGCATTAGTGAATTAAATTAACATAGTTTGTAGCACATGGATAATATGCTTCACAACTCCAACTATCTTATCGTCATTATGCCAAAATGTTAGTGATGAAAGAATTAAATTAACATAACAACATTGGATTCTTTGCCACCCAACCATCCCACCATCTATCCACCACTATCTCATCTCAACCAATAACAATCTCTTTAATACATAATATGCAGTGGCAAATCTTGTTGCACAAAATATTTCCATGAATTAAAACACGTGTGAATTGATGCTCTCCAATAAACTTCATAATATAATTTGTATCTATCAACGTAGACTGTACAAAAGGTTATGCAAAATTTATCTTTCTAATATCTTTCAATAATAAGTTTAAAGTAGGTGCAATACAAGAAACCCATGTTATTTCTGGTGTATAGCAAGACTTACACCTTTATAACTTGATGCATTACTTGTGTAATTGGTTTTGTCATATTCTTTGGTCCACCACACATACCAATTGCTCTTTCATACACCTTGTTAGTATGATGATGTCTTCCCTCTTAAGAATGTGTCTATTTCTTTGAAGAGGATGTGTCTATTGCTTTGAAGAAGATGGAACCTCTATGACAAATGCACATTACATTTATTAAGGGGTTTTATTGATAGCTAGTCCATGCATGTATTGCAATGGTACAACCATAGACACAAAATAAAAAATAGTGCATTTCAAGGGAAGCTATTGAATGCTCCACTTTCTCAAATATATTTAGTACACATTTTATTATAATTAGGTAGTGTAAAACAAATTTTATAATTATGTAGTGTAAAACCAGCATTTGTAATCACTTTCTCCAAATATTAAGTGTACATTTTATTATAATCATGTAGTGTAAAACTAGCTTTTATAAACACTTTCTCCAAATATCAAGTGTACATTTTATTATACTTAAGTAGTGTAAAACCAACTTTTATTTTGATCATTAATGCATCCTAAAATATTGGATGTAGTAACGTAGTCATTAATGCATCTTGAAATATTAGATGCATTAATATATTCATTTATGTATCCTAAAATATTATATTTTGAATTACATTAAAAGGAATGCCACATGCTATAAAAGCTTGGGTCCACTTCAAATGTCTTGAGCATATTTTGTTTCTCAAATATGTTGCACAATGTTTCTTAGTAGATTTACAAGATAGAGGCCCATCAAACAATACATCTTCTCCTAGATAGCAAAACATTGTTTGGAGTATCTAGAGGTTGTGTTTCTTCCTCAACAGGCATTGTTATATGTATAGATGACATTAAATGTCTTTTACATTGGTCTTTTGAGCAATTGAATATATATAAATAAAGTAACATATAAATGTGAGGAGGCATTGAGAAATGCTCTACATTAGCTCCAACTCCATATAAGTGCTCTTTTTGATATGTATGGCACTGCCATGAAAGCGTGACCATAACTTTTGCACTGCACATGTGAGCACACATGCGAGGTGTGTTGGGATTCAGAGCTTCATACGTAAACAACCCTTAAAAAGGCTAAGTGTGTTAGTGTGTGTGAACCCACCTTTGGGTATGGATAAGATAAATGTGCCCTATGTCACTTGTCTTGTATGTGTGTGTGAGTCCCTTGAGTCAAAAGATAAGGCTGACAAAGTACAAAAGCATGCACAAGGCTTATAAGGTACAAAAGCATGCACTTGTTGGCATAAGATTAAAAACAATGAGTCAATTATGTCTCAAAGCCTAACTTGGCAACCATCAAACCCCATTCAACAAGTTACATATCAGAGTCCACCTCTCATCTTCAAATACAAAAGAGGAATTTTCCCATGATATCTAAAATCCCAACTAAATACAAGTATATATTGGTCCCAAAAAAAAAATAATGAGTCAAGTATCTCATTGAACATATGCTCTCTCTTGAGTCAAGTATATATTGGTCCAAAAAAAAACAATGAGTCAAGTATCTCATTGAACATATGCTCTCTCTTGAGTATCATTATATAATTGCCATAGCTCAACTCTCTCTCTTATGTGTTGTGCCTCATTGTCTGCACAATAGCACCACTTTGAGACCACCACCACCACGAAAAACGAACATGGTATTAGAGCTAGGGCATGCACTCTATTCGGATCTTAGCCTGCCATCACCACTCTGCCCAATTAATCTTTAGACAACTGCCTTTGCTTAATGCCTAGCCAATATCTCTTGTGGGTAACTTCCCACCTCTGCTTGGTATGCTCCTCCCAACTGGTGTCTCTAGTGGGCAGGTCCCCATCGCCATTGGCCTACCCTCATCGCCTAGTCTTACATACCTCTGCCAGTGCCTTCACCACATGTTCACCAACTAACTGCTCTGATTTTGCAGCCCTTGCCTGGCTTGTTCTCTACCACACACACTCATTAAGAGTGGATTACATCTTGCTTCTTTTGTTGTTATCTATTCTTACCTCCTCTATACCACCATGGAAGCTTAGAGTTTAGGTATCACCTTTGAAAGGTTTTCAAGCAATATCAAATTTCTCTTGATGCCTGATGGAGTGAGGAATGTGGTGTGAAAGGTATCGATGTACGAGAAGCTAGAAGGTATGAAAACATTTCCAGAAAGTTCAAGCTTGGAATGACCAAAATGACAAGGCATTGGTACACATTGGCCTTGGTCTGGCTAGCAACCTCATCCATCATCTTGACCTAGAGATAAGCAAGCAAAAGTGCTCATTGCTTTAAAGGCTGTGCCTCATGAGACGACAACATGAAAGCAGTTGTACTTACTAGTTTTGAAGAGATTAGCAGATTTGTGGAAACCCTACAAGTTGAATGGCCTAAGAGATATAATTATGATGAGATGGTGGCTATTATCCTTATTGTGAGATGAAGATCAACATCATCAGTAGGACTCAACTTGAATAGAGCTTTCTATGGAAAGATAAAGGCAAGGGAAGACCAGAAAAGCTTTTAAGTGCTCCTACTACAAAAAGCTCAGTCACATCGAGGATAGGTGCTTCAAGAAGATGTCCAAGGAGCAGTCCAAGGACCACACCGATCTTGTTGCAGAAGAAGACAAAGAATATATTAAAGTTGTATGAGAAACTTGAGCAACTAAAGAAAAAGCTCTTATGGTGATAAGTAATCTTGGAAGATTATGATTGGGCCTTCTAAACCTTTCTCCTTAAGTGTCAACAATAAGGGTTCTTTGCCCAAGTTATCATCATGTTTACAATTTGCTATATAAGCCCAAAAATGTATAATCCATTAAATGTGATGTTTCATCGTATAATTCTCTTGTATAAAAATGTTAAATGTATTATTCAAGCATTATTTTCATATAACATATAACGTATAATCATATAACGTATAATGAAACTTAGCTCCCATCATTCAATAATAAATTAGTAAAATCACTCCCAATGTTTATAATGAAGTAGTAAAAGCACTCCCAACATTCATAAAAGCAGAAAAAGTGATAAGCAATCCTTCTCCACTCCCAACATTCATAAAGAAGTAGAAAAAGCAACAAGCAATCTCAATTGGCAATCCTTATCCACTCCCAACATTTATAAATAAGCAGCAAAAGTAATAATCATTAACCTTTTATGTACATAATCTCTTTCTCGTTTCCTTCTAGAAATCTCTCTCTCTCTCTCTCTCTCTCTCTCTCTCTCTCTCTCTCTCTCTCTCTCAAAACCAAGAGCAAGATAGGATTGAAGGGAAAAGGATTAGAGCTAAGGTTAGAAATTTGGACAAGATAAGGATTACAAAAAGCACCTAGATTAGAAAAAAACAAAGATTAGGCAACTTGAAATCCATTAGAAAAATCAAATAAAAAATGGGTGTTTTAGATATCCATACCCATGTAATCTCACCTATGGGAGAAAGGAAGTCATTTTGGAGAGAAAGAAAATGAAAGGGGCATAAGTACCTTGGAGATTGTAATGTTGAAGCTCCTTTTAGAGCATGCTTAGATTTTGTAATTTGCTATGTGCTATGTGGCACATCCTTAGTAATATATTTTTTATGCATGGTGAACATAACCAATTTTCAAGATCCATATTTTTTAGGACTTCTTTCCAAGAATAGGTATTGCTTCTATGCAATCCATATTGCAGCTGGGTTTTAAGGATACCCTTACAATATTCCATGAACATCCATAGGAAGTTAACCTATTCACATGATCTCACTTTGTATCACAAGTGCCTTCGGCTGAAAGCCAACTTGAAAGTGCTTTAAGAAGATTAAGAAGTTAGCAGGGTTTCACCAAGAAGTAAGAGACCCAAGGATTTATTAGGCTTGATAAAGGCATATATAAGTTTTATCAGCTCATTCATCCAAGCGGGCACCCTAAGATCTCTCTAGATAATTGTTATGCATAAACATGCATAAATCAGGAATAAACTCATCCACCCGACCACCCCCGAGCCCAAGGGATGCACACATGAAATATAATGAAATACATCATACCTTTACCTTGATGTCCCATACCATCAAGAGGTATAACTCCAATCCAATAGCATGTAGCTATACTGTGAAATGGTAGGTGAGTAGATATGATCCTCTACACAAGAGACCATAGCCTAAGGCTCCAAGCCTCCAACCCTCCCCTTGAGTGTGCCCCGTGCCCCTATTATATAAGAGGGCCCTCAAGTGACTCTTGACTCTCCATTTCCCATGTGTGACCCTTGGATGCCTGACCCTAACCTTAACCCTTAAGGTTAGTCCTAACCCATGCTGCACTAGAGCTTGTTCCCATGCTCCCATGCTCACAAGCCTAATGTGGGTTAGCCTCCTAGTATATGCACACATAATATTTTCAAGGGCACTGCATATTTATGGGTGCATATTTATGGGGGACTTCAATATGGTTGAGAAATGGAGGGATACATGTAGGGGGAGCATTGTTTTGATGGGACAAGAGAAGATGAAGTGGGAAGGGCTGAGAGGGAGATTAGGCCTAAGGGATGGATGGGAAATGGGTGATTGGGGCTTAGATCTTGGGCACACCTATTTTAGCCTTCAATACTTTGGGTCATCATCCAGATTAGCCAACAAGCTGTGTGGGTACCTTATACTTTCAGAATGTCTGTGGATTCCAGTATGCATTATCTGATCACATGGGATGCAATATAATGGGTTGGGAGGAAGCTAAGCTAAATAAGTTTCCTACTAGGAAACTAAGGGTAAACAACCTACTTCTAAAGTATGATGATCATCTTTCAATTATCCGATCACCTTTCACCTCTAAGTTTACTCTTCACAAGGACTGATGAACGTAGCGAAAGGCTATTAGGGGGATTCCAAAGAAAGTTGGAAGAGCTTGCTGACCCACATTCGCCGGGGGGGGGGGGGGGGGGGGGGGGGCTTTCCACCGTTTAGTGCTTCAACCTCTTGCCATAAGCATCTGACTGGGTGTAGAGTTGGTTCAAGCACATCCTCGAGAAGGGTTTTCAAAGTTTTAGTTATGGAATGATAAAACTAAGTCCCTTTCGTCTAGTGGTTAGGACATCGTCTTCTCATGTCGAAGAAATGAGTTCGATTCTTGTATAAGGGATAACTTTCTTGGGGAGGCTAGCGAAGGGTCCTCATTAGAGGGTTGGGCAAGAGGTCCACGGGACCTTGGGGTCCCGTAGTCCCCACCATGATGAGTGAGGGCTGGTTCCTCGTGGTTCAGAATGTAAACATCCCCCGATCTATTTGGCAGCCATATTGAAGAGGCAATAGAGAGACTTAAAAGGAGAGGTAACATGCAAGGTTCTTGGAGGACTTTTGCCAATGAAATGCAGGGTATAATTAGGGTGGTTGGGAAATTGAGAGATAAGGAAAGAAGACAAGAAAAAAAGAGATGAGGTGATCTCTTAGAATCTCTGCAGAAAAAGAGGCAAGTTGGGAAACTAACTGAAGAGACAACTTGGTATTTCAAGTGTCAAGCTGGGTTAAAGAGTGAAGATGAGAAATGCACCAAGAGCAAGGAAGTTATATATAAATGGAAAACTTTCAGCAACAAAAGGAAGCTAGATGTGTACTTGTTTAAGCTGACTGAGAGGCTAAAGGGCAAGTAGGTGATAGGTAGGGTTTTGGATGAAAATGGATAGGAGATAAAAGGGATGAAGCTAATAGCCAAGAAATGAGTGGAGCATCTGGGGTCAACCCTCAGCCCCTTAAGGAAGATTACTCAACCAGAAGGCTCCAAGTTGAGACCAAATTGCTGGAGCAAGTTAAAAGGAGATTGCACCTTGATAGGGCTAAATGGCTAGAAAGGGATATAGAACTAAAGGAATGCTAGGATGCCCTTCTAAAGTTGGGGAGAGAGAAATCTCCTGGATGGGATGGACTGTCTATGGAGTTTTTCATTGCTTTTTGGCCTTCTTTAAAGGAAAGACAGATTTAATCATTGAAGGCCTATTACATTGCTAACTGTTATATACAAAATCTTGGCTAAAATCATTGCCATTATAATTACCCTTGCCCTTAAGGAGAACATATCTGAGAAACAACATGGCTTTATAAAAGGAAGTCTATATATGACAATATTTATGCTGCTTTGCTGGGGAGAGATGTGGCCCCTGAGGACTAAGTAGAAATGCATTCTCTTGCAGCTAGACTTAGAGAAGGCATATGATACGGTTCATTGGTCATTTGTGGCTAGAGTGATGGAAAAAAACAGGGTTTGGTTTCAAAATGGTATATTGTATATACACCCTTACCTTGGGAGGAAACTCCAAATTATTGTTGAATGGGAGGGTGGTTGGGGGTTTTGAGGTAAACAGGTCAGTTAGACAGGGTTGTCCTCTTGCTCCTTTATTATTTGCTATTGCTTCTCACCCCCCGATTATGGCTTTAGAATATGCCTCTGCTGAGAGGCCCATCTTCCAATTAACTAGTCCTCCCATTGTCCTTATACCCCTAAGTTACTATGGATCCATTTCCCAATCTTGGAACATGCACCCCTAATGGCAAGTAGTCCCAAAATGCATGCTTCCCATCTTAGTCTTACATTTAGGGAAGCATCCACTGGTAAAATCCCTCTATACCAATTTAGAACCACTGGTAAAATCTTAGTCTTACATTTAGGGAAGCATCCACTGGTAAAATCCCTCTATACCAATTTAGAACCAATGGGCAAAGCTCCCATGCACACTCTCCACACAAAAAGGCCTAAGATTTAGTAGGTATTTCAATCTCCCATATTGCCTTCCATTTCCTTGTCCAACAACTGGAAATCTAGCTCACTCTCCAGATTCTATTACAATATATGACATTATCCTCACTCATTCTCAGTGCATTGTACAAAGCTTTGGTTGTGCCTCTATCCAACTTGGATCCATTCAACAAGGCCCAGCTCCTTACCCAACAAGATTCATCCCCACTGCTGTGGATGTCCAACCTTTTTGCACCTCATCCAACACATATTTGACAAGTTGCCCTTCCCTATGAGACAAAGCAAGTTCCATTTCCAATCGCTCAGGCTCCTTCCACCCAACTAATGCTCCATCCCAACAATGTGAAAATCTCCTTGGTCCTTTGTTGTTCAGAGTCTTGGCTATTCTAGGGTCTTGTAGAGCTAAGAGAGGGTTAAACTTGTGAGTCCACTAGATCGCTAGACACAACAAAAAATTCCTTGAAGCTCTACCACATCCATCCCAAACCATTAATTCCAACACCTCTTTCCATTTAGTGCAAAGCATCTTGTAGAAGAGGGACCCTGTGATCTTGAGAGGAGCATGAGAAAATAGTTTGTCTTTCCAACCTAGACCTTGCCATACCCCATCAAAATAGATAGTTGAGCAATCCACTAGTTCTTTTAGCATCCTTGTCCAAATTTCCTTCTGCTTCAAACACTTGGGTAGAAGCAAAGCTAGCCTGGAAATTTTATTGATAAGGGAGATGAAGAATACCTAGACCTCCATCACTTTTAGGTAGGCTAAGTCTATCCTAATCAAGCTAGGCCAATGCCTTTTTATTGGATCCAGCATTCCTCCACACAAAATCTCTTACGGGTTTAACAATCTTCTACCAATGTCCTTTTCCAAAGTCCAACACTGGGCATAAGAACATTATATAGGCATTCAAAATAGTGTTGCATAAAGCCACCCTATCATGGAAGGGGACTCCGATGCCTTCCCATTTCTTGAGTTTCAAAAAGAATATGTCCAATGCCTAGTCTGTCAACTATTTGTTGGTCACCTCAACGCCAAAAGGGGCCCCTAAGGATCTATCAATTTTACCCCTCTTCACAACCTCACACCCCCATCTTTCTAAGTCAAAATCATTGTCATCAAAGAGGCTGATTAATTTAGACTTGTGAATATTACATTTTGAGCCAGAGGCACTAGCAAACTCTTGTATAATGATTAAGGCCACTCTGACATTATCATTATCAGCTCCCAAAAAAGTAAGGAATCATCTGCAAAGCATTGAATGACCAATTGTTCTCCATTGCTCAACTTTAGCCAAGTTACCCTCCCCAAATGGTGTATGTGTTGATTTGATGTTTAATATTGTCAGATTCTACTGTTTGTGGGAGATTTTAAATTCCAGAAACTATATTGTTTTTCAAAAAGCTTGAGACACAGGAATTGATGTGAGTGGGTTGATGCATAAGTGTATATGTATGTGCTATTCTATATGCTGGTTAACAAGTTGAATGGGTAGAGCTGGTTCAGATGATTCAGGCTTTGTAGTCAACTATCACTTGATCCCTTCCCTTTGGGTGTGAGACCTGCAATCATACTGGGCTTTGCCTAATGGTGTGGTGTTCTTGGTTGTTTTAGGGTCTTGCAAAGCTAAAGTTGGAAGCCAAACTAGTCAGATATGGACCTAAAACTAAGAGATGGTACAAGAAGGTAAAGCAAGCACGCTACACTTTTCTTGCCCTTATTGAGAACCCAGATGGCACCAAACCAACATTCAAAATTTGGTTCAAGAAGGGTGATGAGTTGGAGAAATAGGCTCCTAGAGGATGCACCACTGTAAGGTCCCCCCTTCCTAATTAGGGGTAACCTTAAGATAGTCTACTAAGTCTAACTTGATAAATTTCCTCCTTGTCGACACCTTGACCATGTAAAAAGATGCAAGGATATGATTAGTAGGTAAGACCTAGTTCTATTCCACAAGGGAAGCGTGGTCTTTCTAGATGATTCCTAAAATCAAACCACTCATAGAGTGATCGATCTTAACTCAGGCAACCTCTATTCTTGACTTCTAGAAATGATGCTTTTTTCCTGATTTATGCAAGGCACAGCCGCCGCTAACCTAGTCCTCTAGAGTAGGATTGCCCAGAGACCTATTTCTCTAATGTAGAAACTTTAATTAATTTGTTGGAAAGCTACCCAACTAATCGGGTCCACCCGTCCATAGGATGTTACCGTCACGGCATTCTATCCTTCCACTTTCCACCCAACTCACGTGTCAATTTGTTTTCTAATTAATCCTACCACACTGTTTGACATAAATAAACAAGTTCCTTAATTAATGGCCTTACATGTTGTTCATTTAAATAGCCTTTATCAATGATACAACAATGCTTACAAACAAAGGATTTAATAAAACAAATAAATACAATGTTCAAAATTATCCATAGCCAAATCCAGGCTCTTTACTTTATTCTACCAATGATTTAGAATTCGGCCTTCCAACATACGGGACCATACACCTCATCGTTGATAGATGGCGAGAGGACTCAAGCTGGCCTGTCGCCCTCTCAGGCTCCATCGCTTGATCCTTCCGCCCCTCAAAGGGATGTGTACGTGCTAGGGAGGGCTTATTCGCCGCACTGGCCGGGGCTCGCATAACTAGACAGCATCACAATATGCCTCAATCGGCGAATCTCATTTTCCCAATGGTATGAGGGATACCTTGGGCCGACTCCGGGCCTTGCTAACATCGCCACCCACCAGCTACACAAGCACGGAAACGGGGTTAGCGTTGAGGCAGGGAGAAGATGTACCTATACTTTTTAACTTAATCAAGATAACAATTTCTAAACTAAACCATAGAATATGATAGATAACATCACTTTCTCGAGAAAACAATAATTTCATAGAATTTTTGGTATAAAGGAAAATGGCATCTTCTTTCTTAATTTATTAATGTTAACATTAAAGATTAATCAAAAACCTTTTTAAACAATGACCAAGCTAACCTAGCCATTAATTCCTTGGGGTCAAGGGGAGAGTTGGGGCCACATTCTGAGCAATCTCTTTAGGCTCATTGTTGTGCGCGTTTCTTGAGGTGATATTTTGGTGTTTTCATGAAGGAGCCATTCTGCCCACCTTCTTGTAGCCCACATGGTCTCCCACGAATCCAATGCTTTAGTCGGATCACAAATTGGAGCTCATTTACTCACTTATGAGCAAAAAACTTCTAGGTGTGAACCACCTCTAAGAGTCAAAGAGCCCTTACTAAAGTCACCGCGCTAATGGGGGGGACGGTGTCCTTAAACTAGATTTTCAGGGCAAAAGGCTGCACCTAGAGGGAGAGAAGGGGGAGTTCTCCCTTAAGTCTATTTGTCACGGTTTGTCCATCCATCCTTTTGTGGTTAATTGGGGATGCCTAATTACCACTATGTTCAAAGCATGGCACTTGGGTGATTCCAAATATTCCATGTGTAGGACATATGAAATTAGGGATAGCTGGAACTAAGTGTGGATTTATTACTTATATGGTGTCGTGGACTTGTGGCATGTGTTGCTAACTCGTAGTGTGTTTGAATGGACAACCTTGTAGGTTGGTGAGATTGACGTGATAGCGGCGATATGGTGCGAGCTTTATCGGGATGGTTCACATTTTGATATCTTTGCCGTAGTGTTTACTACGAGGTTTTGTATTTGGCTGCCCATTTTGATGTATTCGGGCATGGACCTATTGAGCCGCCCACTTTTGTTATATTGGGCATGGATTTATTTATTTACACGTGAATTAGCCCTTGGGGTTCTTCTTGTAATTATCCTTTAGTGTTTAGATAGGAACACTTTAGCTAAGCTTGTGTTAAAAGCAACCCCCATTTTTGTAAAGAGTAAGCCCATGCATAAGCGTGCATCTATTTTTGGCTTATGGGCTATTTTTTATTAATAAAGCATAAATACTCAAGAAGTGGGAGGAAGCAGACACTTCTTGAGGGGGGATAAATTGCACCCAATGATTCTCTCTTATGTTTTTATGCTATGTTATGTTTTTTTTATATTTATTAATTTTTCGGTTATGGTAATTTGATTGAAGTGATGAACCAGTTGGTATTTGGTTGGACGGTGTGTCTCCCCATGATCCTAGTGGTTTCAGTGGTATCAAAGCAAAGGGGGGAGAGAAGGTGAAAAATATTGAGAAAAATCAAAGGGAGGAAGTCTTGCAAAAGAAAGAGAGAAGGTACGTGCAACTTTCTGGTTTCTGAGAAAGAAAGAAAAAATCAGAAAATCAGTGAAGGCTTGGCTGAGGTCTCTTCTTCAAGTTACACATCAAGGAAATATCCAAGAGATAAAGACTTTATCCAAGGCTTTAGACAAAGCATAGTACAAAGCTTAAGACAAAGCTTAACTAAAGCTTAAGCTTGGATGTCATGGTTTGTCCGTCCATCCTTCTGTGGTTAATTGTTGGGACGCCTAATTACCACTAGGTTCAAAGCATGACACTTGGGTGATTCCAAATATTCCATGTGTAGGACATATAAAATTAGGGATAGCTGGAACTAAGTGTGGATTTATTACTTATATGTTGTCCCTGTGAGTGACGGGTGGAAATTCGAGCACCTTATAGAGTTAACCCTCTTGAGCAAAGAGAAATTCAGACTCAAATCGAGGAATTACTTTCTCGGGGACTTATTAGACCAAGTAGTTCACCATATGGAGCACCAGTTCTTCTTGTATTAAAAAAAATGGTACTTATCGTATGTGTGTAGACTACAAGGCTCTCAACAAGAATACTATCAAGAATAGATTTCCAATTCCTAGAGTTGATGATCTACTTGATAAATTAAGAGGAGCCAGCGTCTTTAGAAAAATTAACCTAAAATCTGGATATCATCAAGTAAGAATGGCCGAGCAAGATATCTATAAATAAGACTGCTTTTAGAACTCAGACTAGTTACTTTGAGTTTTTAGAAATGCCATTCGGTCTTACTAATGCTCCTGCGACTTTTAGTCATATGATGAATAGAATCTTTCTTGAACATCAAAACTTTGTGGTTGTTTTTTTCGATGATATCTTAGCTTTTAGTAAATCTGAAGAAGAGCATGAAAAACACTTGGAAATTGTATTTAATTTGCTAAAAATGAACTTTACATTAATCCTGAAAAGAGTAGTTTCTTCTAGAGTGAGATTGAGTATTTGGGGCATATAGTTTCTGCTAAGGGCATACATGTTGATCCAAGAAAATAGAAACTATTACGACATGGCCACGTCCCAAGAACCTTCATGAATTACGATCTTTTGTAGGGTTGTGTAGCTATTATCGCGCAAATTTGTTCGTAATTTTGCATATAAGGCGCACTATCTCACTGAACTTCTCAAGAAAACCAAACCTTATGAGTGGACCGAACTTCAAGAGAAATTTTTTCTTGCATTAAAATATGCACTTACTCATGCACCTGTGTTACAATTACCTGATTTTTCACATCCTTTCTTTGTGGTTGTAACCAATGCTAGTGGTAAGGGCATTGGTGATGTATTAATGCAAGATGGTCATCCTATTGCTTTTGAGAGTAGGAAATTTTATCCTGCTAAAAGTAAGTATAGCACCTATGACAAGGAGTTGTCTACTGTAGTCCATGCATTGAAAATTTGGAAACATTATTTGATGGGCTCAGAATTTCTTATAAAGACTAATCATAGCAGAGTATCAAACATTTGCTTTTTCAACCACTTATTTCGAATAGACATATTAAATGGGCAGCAGTATACTTCTCCGGGGGTAACGGTTTGTACTTCCCGTATCCCTCATCCGATGACTTTGAGTCCCTCATGTCATTCCGTCTTCTGCGTTGACGTCTGGGAGGGGACCTCAACCTCATCTGTCTTGGCGAGACGAAGGTCGGCTGCCATCCTTCTTGTGTAGTTGATTGACTAAGGAGGCCAATATGCCTTCTAGCCGGTTCAATCTGTCATCTTGGTGATCTTGCCAACTCAGCCCTGGATCCCTTTGGTCATCCATTTGGTGTT
This sequence comes from Cibotium barometz, assembly GCF_041138505.1. Taxonomy (NCBI): domain Eukaryota; kingdom Viridiplantae; phylum Streptophyta; class Polypodiopsida; order Cyatheales; family Cibotiaceae; genus Cibotium; species Cibotium barometz. Next base: position 11,711,623 of record NC_141102.1, on the reverse strand, counting down.
GTCGAGTATCTATTGCTCTTAACTTGAGACGTCTGTTGTGCCTTTCACGCCGAATCCAAGCTGCTACTTCGGCGTTAAGCTCCGCCTGTCTTTCTTGCCTTGCTTCCTCCTCAATTCTCGCGGCTTCTTCCATGTCCAGATAGCCACCTTCCGTGGTCTTTCCCTTTGGCATAAGTCTTGATCAAACTCACCGCGATGCGGCATTTCCTGCTCTGATACCAAGTGTCACGGAGCGGTGATCTCGGGTCGCGTTCTGGGTGCGAGTTCTCGCTCGAGACTAGAGAATCCAGTACAAAAGTAAAAACAGAGAGTACTTGCTAAATGTTGCACACTAAGACCTATAGCTCGTCTCGAAGAGGACAACGAGCCAGTCGTTTTGAGTACTAGAACTTTGAAATCGGACTCCGTATGAAGGACTTATGACCAAAAACGTACAACCGGCAATGGAAAATGGTGTCACCCAAATGCGGGCTTCCAACCCAAAACTTGTATTGATAAAATGCCGACACGCGACGAGATTACAATGGGATCACAAGAGTGATGAGAGAAAAATGACTTGCAGGTATCCGAGGCACGGGATCCCTTGCCCACAAGCCGTCTTGTATTTAAACGAAGGTAGGAGAGGCAGGCTAGGCCACATTACTCCACCTCAAGGTACTCCCATATAGATGCAAAGAATTCGGGGTGTCCAAGCATACCTCGAGAGCACCATGTGAGGCCGGATAGAAATCCCAAAAATCCCACGCCTCACAGTTACGCACTTCCTCTAGAAACCCCGCTAAGCGCTCCTTATCCTAAAATTTCGGGTGGGTAGAAGGGGGTTTAAGCACTTCCTTTAGAAGCCCCGCTCCTTACACTAACATTTCAGGTGGGTAGGAGGGGATTTACGCACGTCCTTCAGAAACCCTGCTCCTTACCCTAAAATTTCGGGTGGGTAGGAGGGGGTTTCGCACTTCCGTCAGAAACCCCGCGCCGCACCCTAAAATTTCGGGTGGATAGGAGGGGAGACTCCCTATCCATGAGCTTGGGCGCGCGGTGGATGCCCTAAGTGTGTAAACCTCCTTTCACATTCCCACTAATTTGTTGTCAAACCACAAAAGTTTGCCCTACCTTCTAGAGTCCTATAGAAGATTGGGAGCGTGCATCTGAATCCTGAATCTTTCTGTTTGTATCTGCCCTCCCGGCCTCTGGTTTTTAGAACCCTAATTCCTCCCTCACCTCATTGCCTTTAAGTGCCTGTCAAAACCCTACTTTGACTCGAAAAACCCTAGCTTGCCTCGGCAAACCCTTTCCTGGGCCCTTTGTTCTTGCAGATTAGGTGAGAGGATGGTCGGTGGGATGAACAAGAGGGACGATGGATTACCAGCGATAAGCAGCACCAACATCTTCTCCGCTCTCGAAAGCCGCCGCAGGAAGTCTAGCAAGAAGCGATCGGACAAGGAGAAGACCGATTCCAAGAACAAAGAGGCGCAGCAGCAGGAGACGGCGCAGGTCTGGACCCCCACGCCTGTCTCTGTCACCTCCTGGGCCGATTGCGAGGAAGACGATGACGACTTTTTTGCAATGCCCGCCCTGCCGCCGATTGTTGATCAGCCTGCACACACCGCCCCCGATGCTTCACGAGAAGATTTGAGTCAGGTTAGGGTTTTGGTTTCTGGCTTCAACCTGGTTTTTCCAACGTCTGTAAGGTTTGTGCATGGCTGCAGTTCTTCGTCAAGGTCTCTCCATAATGGCCATGTTTGCATATCAGGGTCATCATCCTGTTTCGTGGACATACAGTCCTGCTTGTGAAATTCATGGCCGCTGCCATTACGTATCATTGCCGCATATACGTCGTTATGTATAAATATAATGATAGGATACGGGCAACACTGGGAGAAATTGTATCGTAGAAGCCGCATCCCGTCACCGCCAGGCTACACACCTAAGTGTATCTGGTTGCATTTTTATTAATCTTGGCTAATCATTGCCGTCATGGGTTTGATCTGCATTACAAAGATCTCTTCCTATACAGATCTTGGTCAAGTTTTGTCATCTTGCTAAGCTGTCTGTCTTCTTTCCAAAACTTTGTGATAGAGTTATTGGTTGCTATCTGCTTTGTGAAACTCTTTGCTCTGTATTGTAAAGTGTGTACATCTTCAGATTTTTGATTGGTCAGGGCCTCCAGAGATATCCAGTCTGTGTTATAAGCATGCTTATGTTAGGGTTATGATTTGGGAAGGGTTTAAAGTTCTTGTTTTGTTTTGTCAACCATGGGCGGTTTAGTCTTTGGTTGTGTTTGTGGCTCATATCTTGCAAAGCACATGGCTCGTGTCTTGCAAAGTCACAGGCTTCTTCAGGAGCGTACTTTATAAGAGATCATTATTTGCTTCCTGTTTGCAGCCCTTGATCCCAACAAAAAGCATGTTGGGGTGGGTTTCACTTTGCACTTTACCTATCCTGTATTTTGTTTTTTAGCTATCTGTTTATGCGAGTGCTTGGCCATCAAGGATCCATCTGCACCTGTTTTCTTCCTATATGTTCTTGAAAACTTAAAGAACCTGGGTATGTAATATGGCCCCCTAAGGAGTTTTCGTGACAGCATAAAAAGAAACGGAAGTTTTAGTCAAAGCTGAGTAAACTTCTACCTTATCTGAAAAATACCCACTAGCCTTGCATGTCAGCATAAGCATGCATTTTACTGATATCGGTTGATTCAAGGTATCGCATAACATGAATGTGCATTTTTCTAAGAGTTGACTGATTCAAGGCATTGCAAATCAATCTCTCTGTGTGTGTGTGTGTGTGTGTGTGTGGGTGGGAAGGTGAGCCAGATGGAGGGCTGGTGGAGTTATGCGTGTACGTTCAGTCCTGATGTCTGTGCGGCTGGAGGATCAGAAGGGAAGTGGTTGCAGAAAACAAGAGAAGGGGGAGGAGGAGCGGATTGACAAAGGAGGAGGTAAGGGAGGGGATCGGATTTCAGTGGTGGAGAAGAAAGCAGGAGAGGCCAGAGAGCACTATGTAAAAGGCAATGATGCCTTGTGCTAGCAAGGAACCTGCTGTCTGTGTGGCTGGGGGATGGCGGCAGTCTTGCTGGCCGAGACAGAGCGTAGGTGTAGGTGTAGGGGTGCAGCAAAGGCAAACGGAATAGGGACCTAAGGGATTCAGTTTTCTTAAGGTTAAGATAAAGTTTAACCTTGTGTCAATTAAGGCCTGCCCATTTAATTAATGCAAACTAAGCGTTTTTTGTTTTGTTATTCTCAAACAATGGTTTTGTTGTATTACCTGGTACCATGTTTGGCTTATCTAGTCTGCGTGTCAATATAGCATGTGAAGACTTTCAATATGTATGACAGGAAAGCGAAGGAGATGAAGAAATTGAGGAGGATGCTGATGAAGAAAATGAAGAGGAGGAACCAGAGACTGAAGCAACTGAAGTGGCTGCTGATGTGAAAGTGCCCCTTGTTGTAGCACAAACTGCTCGTGAGCCGGACAGGCAGCTGTCAAAAAAAGAGCTGAAGAAGAAAGAACTAGCAGAGCTGGATGCTGTTTTGGCCGAGCTTGGCCTCAGTCAAAAAGACGAAAAAGGTGATGTTTGTTGGGTTGATATTTGGAGCATTCAATCAAGCCTAATGCATGTATAGCTGTATTGGCTTCTCATTCCAGGCCATTCTTTAAGTTCACACATTGGCTGAGCTGAATTATGAATTTGGGCTGTTCTAACTTCTGAGGGAGGGATAGTACCGAGATTGTCTTTGTAATTTTACTTTCAATGTCGTAAAACTTTTAGCTAGTTTCTGATTGTTTTATGTTACTTCCTGTTTCAGATTCTACAGAACCCACTGAGGTTAAGGAAGAGCATGCAAATGGTGAAGTCCATGGGAAAGTAGAAAATTTAGGAACGGGGGCAGTTCTCACTGAAAGCAAAAGTTCTAAACGGCGGAAGGCCAAGAAAGAAAAACCTTCCAAGGAGGGCAAGGATGAGGATGACGCCCAGGAACCCGATGCCATTTTCAAAGAGGATGTATCTGTGGACGATGGAGAAGCCAATTCAGGGCCTGCAGATCGAAAGGAAGTCTTGAAAAAAATTTCATCAATGAAGAAAAAGAAATCATTCAAAGAAAGTGATGGAGCTGCTAAAGCAGCTGCAGCTGAAGCAGCTGCTAGAGCAGCAAAGCTTGCTGCTGCAAAGAAGAAAGAAAAGAATCACTACAATCAACAGCCGGTTAGGTGAAATGTGTAGCTAGCTACTCGAGGTGTTACAGAATGGTATGAAGCGGGTGACACGAGGACAGGTTCTGCTAGAAAGTGTCTGAAATTTGGCATCTTTCACTTCCAGATGATTTGCACCTTTGTAGATGAACAAGGCTGTCTCAATATGATAGCTCTGCCTCCAACAGCTGGAAAGCTTTTATTTTAACATCTTTGTGCTAGCTTTGTAGCCTTGAATTCTTTCGAGGGTCTTCTACATGTCAAAAACCCATAGGATCTCCTTGTAGAACGTTCTTGGTACGAGACTCCAAACCTGCAAACAAAACAAACAAACAAGAAGGGGGTGCAGGCCTGACTCACCTCCCAACCTCGACAGTCGTGGGCAAGCCCACAAGACTTGGTTGTCCCCACCGAGCCACGAGCTGAGCTAACTAGATGGACGTACCGACCAATCTCTACCTCGCGACGTCCCATACCGCCACGAAGCTACCCTCGCGGGCCTCGAGACTGTTGCCGGCCTCGGCTGCATAAAGCAGGTGCACGTTTGCACTAGATCCAGGCTCTTGACCATAGAGCTCTCACAAGTCATGCGAGACTCTATATTCCTAATGACTAACCTTGGCCATCCTTTTATAGGCTCCTGGTCGGTCATCGGGTGTCCACACTTGGGCGCCCGCTTGTCCATACTTGGGTGCTTGCTTGTTAGTCTATCCCTAACTTAGCTCGCCAATCAGCCTGTCTAGCTCCAAGCTTCCCCAAACCTCGAAGCTAGTCTTGTGTGCGTGTAGCACACGATAGATACACACTGTGCACATGACATACTCTCCTTCCTCTAAGAGCTCACTCCTGAGCTCACTAAAAAGCCAAGGTAATCTCTTTGAAGAGTAGTCAATGTCTCCCATGTAGCGTTCTCAACACGATCCCTCCACTTGTCTTGTATTCCGTGATAAGCATAATACGCAATCTTCTTTCACGAAATCCAAGAATCTTTTCAGGTTCATGTGGAACAAATGTCATGTCCTCGATATCTATGATTTTTTGAGGAGTAACTAACTGGTATGTTCCACCCAGTACTTTCTTAAGTCTACTGACATGAAATATAGGATGAACTTTCACATGAGAAGGCAAATCTAATTCATATGCAATTGAACCAATCTGTCGTGTAATACGAAATGGTTCACAGTATCTAGGGGATAATTTCGAAGATCGACCTGTTCGTAAAGTCTAGGAATCTTTCGGAACTCGCAAATACACCATCGTTCCTTCAGAGAACTCTCTGGGTGAACGATGTCTATCAGAATAAAATCTGTCTTGGTCTTGAGCACTTCTAATAGATTCTTTCGCAACCTGTAACATTTCTTGCATATCTTGCAAGAAATTACGTGCTGCGTCATGCTGAAGTCTTGAGAATCCCACTGTAATAGGTGATGTAGGTTGAAATCCTTACATAAGCATGAAAGGACTAAAACCTGTACTCGTATGCTTAGTATTGTTATATGCAAATTCTAGGAAGATAATCCTCCCATGATGAACTCGTCTTTTGGATACATATGCTCGAAGCATATCCTCCAAAATCTAATTCACTCTTTCAGTTTGGTCATCAGATTGAGGATGATCTGAGGAACTCAAATTCAAAGTTCTTTCCAACTTCCCAAATATAAATTTTTAAAAATCACTCATAAACTTAGAGTCTCTATCACTGACTATGTCTTGCGGTAAACCGTATAGTCTAAACAATTGGTCGATAAATTGTCGTACTAATTGCGTAGCTGTAATAGTCTTCCGGGTCGAAAAAAATCTAGTCATTTTTGTCAAGCGATCTACCACAACCCAAATAGAATCGTGGCTTTGATGTGTTCTTGGCAATTCGGCAATAAAATCCATGGAAATACTTTTTCATTTATTACTTGGGATTTGCAAAGGATGCAACAACCCAGCCTGTCTAAAGTGTTCAGTTTTATTTGCTTGACAAATTTGATACTTGAGAACATAATCTTCTACATACCTTTTCATCTTTGGCCAATAAAAAGTGTGTTTCACTAACGATAATGTCCTGTGTACCCCAGGGTGTCCAGTAGAAGGGGCGTCGTGACACTCCTTACGAATCTTGGACCGAATGTTCGAGATCTGTGATACACAAATTTTGCCATTATGGAATAGTAAACCATTCGGAATCATCCACTGGCCTCTTTTGCAGCCTGAATGGTAGGTTGTTCAGTCATCAAGTCTTGGTCAATCAATGAGCTCTCGTCTTGGATCTTCTGTCAAAATGGACCAAAATAACTATCAGTCTTGCAAAGCTCTCTCAATGACTGAAATAAGTCAGTAGAAATCTCGGTGAACAACAAAGTATTCACCTCTCTAATTCGACTAAGCGCATCTGCAACACTATTCATGGATCCTTTTCGATAACGAATCTCAAAATCAAAATCTTGCATTAACTCAGTCCAACGAGCTTTCCTTCCTCTTAAATCATCCGCATCACACATACTTGATTGACTGATGATCAGTCAATACTACAAACTTGGAGCCATATAAATAATGTCTCCAAACCTTGAGAGCGTGAATCACAGCATAAAGCTCTTTCTCAAGGGTTGGCCAACGAGATTGAGTGTCGTCTAGCTTTTTACTTTCAAAAGCAACAGGTCTACCATCTTGAAATAAAGCAACCTCGATGGCATAGTCACTGGCATCAGTTTCAAGAACATAAGGTCGATTAGGATTGGGTAATGCTAAGATAGGTGTTTCCTTGACTTTATCTTTCAAAAGTTTGAAGATCATATCCAGATCATTATTTCAAGTGATAGGCTGATTTGACTTACGTCATTGACCTTTCAACAAGTCGGTCATCGGTAGTGTGAGCTAAGAGTACTCCCGCACAGATTTTCGAAGAAAAACAACAAAATCGAGAAAAGAACAAAGTTGTTTCATTGTTTGTGGTATAGGCTAGTCCAGAACCTTCTGAACTCGATCATAGTCAATGCTTAATCCATCTTTGGTGATCTTGTGTCCTAAGTAAATGATGTCTCTGTCATAAAAAACTCACATTTACTTAACTTAGCATATAGTCGATTCTGTCTTAAAATAGATAAGACAATCGTGAGGTGTCTAACATGATCCTCAAGAGTACGATTATATATCAAAATATCATCTAGGAACAAAATCACAAATTTTTCCAAATGTTCACGAAAAAGATCGTTCATCATTTGTTGGAAAGTGGCTGGAGCATTGGTTAACCCAAAAGGTAATACGAGAAACTCGTAATGGCCATATCTAGTCCGAAAGGCGGTTCGTTCGACATGCCTTTCATGAATACGTATCTGGTGATAGCCAGTATGTAAATCTATTTTCGTGAAATATTTCGTTCTTGCTAACCGGTCAATCAGGTCATTTGATCTAGTGAGAGGATAACGGTTCTTAATTGTCAGCTTGTTCAATCTCTTATAATCTATACACATTCTCCAGGTGTTGTCCTTCTTTCTCCTAAGCAACACAAGTGTACTCCAAGGTGATTTACTTGGACGGATCTGGCCCATCCTTAAATAATCTTCGAGTTGTTTAGCCAACTCATCTTTCTCAACTTGGCTCATCCTATAAGGTGGAATACTGACAAGGTGAGCACCAGGGATCAAGTCAATACGATGATCTACTGTCCTTTCAGGTGGTAAACCCGATTGCAGTTCCTTAGGAAATACATCTTGAAACGAATCAGGTATCTTCTGTAATTCTTTGCTTTCAAATACACTTAATTCATTGACATCCATGGAACGTATGAGAAATGAAGAAAGTGGAATCAATACACAATGGAAAGCGGTATACAAAGAAGAATCCATTATATTTCCAAAATCAACTGTATTTACAAGAGGTCCCTGAGAGGGATGTATACAATCACCTAAGATACTAAACTAGCTGTTCCTATGTTGAAAAGAAAAAATATGACTAGACCAATCTATCTGGACTTGAAGAGTCTTAAACCACTCAATCTCTAATAACAAGTCTACATGTTCTGGGTGCATAATATAGCATTCTAGAGTATCTTTGTAGTCCTGAATCTGAATTGGTAGCATCTCCATCTTTCGATCCCATACTTGCCGACCTTGCAGGTACCTCATAGGTATGATCATTGGGTGTTGTATCAAGACTCAATTTTTGCACAAGTTTGTAGTTAGCAAAGTTGTGTGAGCTGCCAGGTTCTAGAAGAATGTGGATTCTATGGCCATTTACTTTTCCATAAACTCGGAGAAGATCATGCAAGCCAAAAACTTTAGAGTTGAACAAACAATCAGAACATGTACTAGGGCGAGAAAGTACAGTAACTGACGTACCTGTCAAAGACAACTGGTTAGCTGTCTTTGGCTTGGGTCCTGTGTTGGTCTTTCCACCCTTTTGCCTCGGGCACTCGCTACAATCTGATTTTGCACATAATCGTCGAAAAGATCGGCATCGGTGTCTTCCGTCGATCTTGCACAAGAAAAGTGCTAGAGAATTTGAGAGCTTGAGAGCTTGAAAACTTGAGAGATGTGTGGCAAGAAGCCCGCTTAAGGAGTTTATATAAGCTTCCCCAAAAGCAAACTTGAGCTTTTGCTTTTGTGTTTATATATATATATATATATATATATTCTATTTTCTTTTAAAAAAACACCTTTAAGCAATAAGTGGGACTTTAAACTCTTTAATAAGGTTCAATCCCTAAAAAAAAACAAAAGCTCAATTCGATGCTAGAATGCTTTTACGTTTTTTTTTCTTTTTTCCACTCGCCTAAAAATAGCACCGCCTGTTGAACAGTTGACGGCATGCGTGGACCTCTTGCGCACGTCACCCGCGTGGTCCTGAAGATGCTGCTCGACTGCTACGTGCACTTGAGGTTGTCGCCCGATTGCTTGTGACTAGCCAGAGAACCGAGCCGCCTACCTGCCTGCCTGTGTTGTCCACGTCGACAGTCCATGTGTTTGCGTCGCCTGTACACCTGTGCCACAGCACGAGTGCAAGCCCCGGCCAATAGCACCCGACTGTGCATAAAACAAGCGGCAATCCTTTCTCTCGCTCTCTCTCTCTCTTTCTCTTACAACAATAGCCGACTGGCTTTTTTGCTTTTTTTTTTCTCACAACAGTTCATACGACTGCAAAACACATCTAACTGTCTTCTTGCTAAACAAATCGACCCTTCCTAGACCACCATCTCCATCATCACAGGTTTCTTTGATGAAAAAGCAACATACCAATTTGAAAAAACAACAGTATGGATAAACTAAACAACAAGCTTCTTGAACACATACCTATCTTCCACCTCATCTTCTCTACCTACCGACTTACTCATTCACGAGGCACGCTCTGATATCATTGTCAAAAACCCATAGGATCTCCTCGTAGAACGTTCTTGGTACGAGACTCGAAACCTGCAAATAAACAAACAAGAAGGGGGTGTAGACTTGACTCACCTCCCAACCTCGACAGCCATACAAGACTTGGTTGTCCCCACCGAGCCACGAGCTGAGCTAACTAGATGGACGTACCGACCAATCTCTACCTCGCGACGTCCCATACCGCCACGAAGCTACCCTTGCGGGCCTCGAGATTACTGCCGGCCTCGGTTGCATAAAGCAGGTGCACGTCTGCACTAGATCCAGGCTCCTGACCATAGAGCTCTCACAAGTCATGCGAGACTCTATATCCCTAATGACTAACCTTGGCCACCCTTTTATAGGCTCTTGGCCGGTCATCGGGTGTCCACACTTGGGTGCCCGCTTGTCCATACTTGGGTGCCCTCCCGTTAGTCTATCCCTAACTCAGCTCGCCAATCAGCCTGCCTAGCTCCAAGCTTTCCCAAACCTCGAAGCTAGTCTTGTGTGCGTGTAGCACACAATAGATACACATGCCCTGGTATTTTAGCTGGAAAATTTACATCATGTTATGAAAGCTGTTTGCTTGATTCTTTTTTATCTTGTAGATGTAATATTGATGGTCAACTAAAGAGAGGCTGTCGTTTGGTTGGACATGCTTTGATCGTTTATGAAAAAAGCTTGACCGTCATGCTGCTTAGTCGGTCTTAGATTGAGCACTTTAAACAATGACTTTGGACGTTGTGTTTGATCGGTTAAATTGGCTTTGAATAGGTTTTCCTTTCTTTATAATGCGAGAATGGGCTTTAAATTTAGACATTGCTGGGTTTTTAAGGTTTTGAATATCCACTATATATAGCTTGTGATAATGAGTAACGTAATTTAAAGTGGCTCTCGAAGCTTCTTCTTCGGAACGTCAAGCACAAATTGCCGCGCAGATGCAGGCTTTGCAGAGCTCCATCTCTCTGTTGACCACTACCCTATCTACTCTTTCGGGTATGGATACCTTGGCCTCTGCTTTAGGCCTCAGCATTATTCCGCAACAGTTCGGGGGCGAGCACAAGCAGCGTACCAAGGAGATAGTGGACACTTGGTTACATAAGTGGCAAGTCCATTTTCAGTTCCATCCATATGACGATGGAAAAAAGATCCAATTAGCAGCAAGTTTCCTCTCAAGCAAAGCTTTGCTTTGGTGGAGAAACTCAGCCCTAAGCCAACGACTTGGGCACAATTTGAAGATGTCTTCAAGAAAGAATTCCTCAAGAAAGAGGATGATTATGATGTTGTTGCCCGGTTTACAGCTTTGACCATGACCTCACAGCACCTCACTTATGAGGTCTACCTCCAGAAATTTAGGGACTTGTATATGAAAGCTACGAAGATGGATCCCATAACTCTTTTGGGGTTCTTTGTAGTCGGTTTACCCGACTCATACCGTTTACAGGTTAAAAATAACAAATGTAAAACTTTGGACGAGGCCATTCATGCAGCTCGTATCTATGATGATACAATGGTCTCTTCCAAGTCTAAACCCGTTACCGAGCAAGGGAACAAGCACAAAATAAAGTTTTCCTTACCAATGGCTAACATGACTAAAGGAAAGTCTTTGGACCAACCTTCGAAGAATTCAAGTTGGACACCAGCAAAGAAGAAACATCTCCTTTTCAATCTTAAAGAAAGGCTTAACTTGTGGCAGTTACAAATTAGGGTGCTCTTTCTAAACAAAAAAGAAAACCATAGGCACTCGCTTATTTCAGTTATCAGAGCAAGGTCAAGCACATCTCTCGGAGGCATGCATCACTTTGAAGTGGCTATTTTTGGTCACATGTGTAGAAGCCTGGTCAGTAAATAACATCTTATACCTTGGTTTTGTTGATGAACACAGTCTTCGAAAAGTGCCCTATAATTTTTTTGAAAGTGTTCGATCATGCTTTTCGCATTATACGTTCAAGTTTGCAACATCGTGGGAGCTTGCGTAGTTATCAAATTATTTTGAGAAATGGTGCCCAATTATTTTGGTCCTGAAGGAGTAGCCTAGTGTAGGCTATTTTTAGGCCATTACTTGGAGTTTATATGTGCAACATGCAGGTAGCCAAATAGATGTCTTTCATGGCCTATAGAACTTGTTTGTTTCACACGTCACCCCACTTCTTCATTGTGCATTGTGTATATGCAAAGACCCTTTATGTGAGTGTGCAATTGGTCACACCACTTAGTTGTGTTCTCTCACATGGCATGACAACTTTTCCGATGACAGCCTTGGTATTAGTTTTGGCTTAGCACGTATCTTCTTTGCTACTTATTGTTCAAAAACACATCTTGGAAGAAATGGCCAATAGGGTAACCCACTTAAGTTTGGCATCGAAGAGAAGCTTGAAATATTGGTGATGGGTTGTGCTACATCTAAGAATAATCCTCACTCAAGAAGAGGTTGGATTTTTAGTGCAAGAATAGGAGCTGTGGCACAGAACAAAGGGAGGTGACGATGAGATATCCATCTTTCAACACATGACATGGTAGGACTACATGTTAGCATGAGGAGTGGTGTTCGTTTTTGTCCAAGAAAATGTAGTTGCTTGGAAGTAGTCCAGGGAACAAATTTCATCACTTTTACATGCTTCATGGTGGGAAGCAAATAGAGGATGAGCCCATATAACTAGCATTGACATGGAGCTTGCCATATATCATGGGAAGTAGAAGATGAGCCCGTATTTTTATCAAAGGCACGGAGCTTGTCTTGTTTAGATGAACAACACATGAAGGTGTCCACTATGTCGATTTGGAGGGAGGAATGGGCAACCTTGTTCAAAGTTGTATGCCGTTGTTACACTTTTTCTACCATAGCTTCTTTGTCTAGTGGGAGTTCATGGTTCAAAGATGCCAAATAGCCTCTAGAAATGTTATCTACCATATCCATGTCCAAATGAACAAGGCTTGTAGTTGTGTTAACCTCGTCATCACGGGCACATAAATGTCTTTCCCTAGGCTTGTAACCGCTAGTCATGTGAGTAACTACACTGCTAAGGTAGGTTGGTAAGGCGTAAGGCGACCCATTGGATGTTCCTCCTCCTTCTAGCTGTCACCTAGAAGAGCTAGCACCAAATTCGAAGGGGGGTACCAAAACTAGGATTCTACTTATGGCTTCACTCCCATTCCTGTTCCTACCTACTCTAATTGAAGTTCTATGGAATATCATCCTCCTCCTAGTTGTCACCTAGAAGAACTAGCACCAAATTCGAAGGGGGCACGAAAACCAACATTCTACTTACCCTACTCCTTTGGTTGCACTCTAATTCGCATTCCTACTTACTCTAACTAATGGCTAGCCTGTCTTCCTCTAGTGTTTTGGCACAAGTATTCATCAAAGTCGAGGAAAATATGGGATCCAAATTCCGGAGACTTGCTACCCTCTTGCTTCAACTCGGGTAAATTAGGACTATGGATGACATGGGTGCGAGTGCAATGAGGTGTGTTTGAGATGTTTATTTGCTTTAATCCACCATGAGCTCAACCATGATGTTTTATGCATATGGAACTGGAGCGCATATGGAATCGGAGCAAGAAAGCTTCTTGTTTGAGGTCAGCATATGTGACGAAATTATTCCTTTGATCATATTGTGATAGCCATTCAGAGAGCTTTTTACCTAAGGTTCCACGGAAAGCCGATTTTTTTCGTTCGTCTGGAACTATGGCCTTCATTCCATTGGCTGATCATATGTTTTTAAATTGTGTTGTGTGTAGTAGCATAGGAGGTAGGAACAAACGGTGGGGAGGAGTGGGTGGAGGGGACGTGGTGGAGCTTGATGCTGCTAGTTGTGGTGGTTCCAAATGGTGGACTAAGAGGTTCTGTGCAATCTTAGCTACTTGTTTCTTTGTGAGAAGAAGTGATTATTGTCATGTTCCCCTACGTGGAACCACTTGTCAAAGTTTTGAGTGTGCTAGATAGTTGTAGCATTGTCATGTTGACTTGCATGCCAAGATTCTTCCAAGCCCCTTTCATCCTAGAGAGTTCGGAGATAATCAAGTTCTTCTTTGGCTTCTAGGTCAAAATACTTAAGCATTGGGGCTATAAGGTCATCAAAGTATATGCTATGTGTTATGTGGGATACAAGATTGTAATAATGTGCATTCAGTTCCAATAGTGGTGGCGTGAATTGCCAATATAGGATAACGATTACAATGGTAAAAAGTGAGACTAAGTATTATCTAATCAATGTGCCTACCAACACTGTTCCTAAAAAAGAACCCCAATGGAATGTTTAAAGGGTGAGCTAAAGAGAGAAAGTAGGGCTGTTGCACTCTTGTGCTCATATGCTGCATGCCTTCCCAAGGTGAGTAAATATCTACTATTGGCATGGGGTTTGGTGTGGTTGGCTAAAAATCAATGAGGATTGCATTGCTAACTATTCCCTTCCCTAGAATTTCTTCCTTGGGGTGGGTTTTGGTGTTCACCTCCTTCAAGATTTGATTCCTAAATTTTAAACACCTATGCTTTTCAATAGTTTTTATAGTTGGCTTTACATAGTCACCATTGCTAGTTTTAGCGCTCCAAGTGTCCTTGAAAGTTTTGAACTACTTGTGGCATACTCCTTTTTACCAAGTTGTGCCTTGAGTGCTCTCCTAGCATGACTTCTTGCCTCTGTAGAAGAGATGTTGCCTTCTCTTTAGCTGAGATACTTTCTTCCTCCTTGGCCTAGTCCTCATCTCCTTCTCAAGGTTTCTTCGTGCTTTTGTTGGCGCTTGAAGTTGTGCTAGAGAGCAAGTAATTACCAAGCATTCTGCTTCTTAGTCTCCTGCATCACTTTGGAGGGTTCCTCTAGCTCTTCCAAGAACTCACAATCATCAAGAGTCTTGGAATTTCATCACTGTGCACTCCCAACAAGTTGAGAAGAAATGTAGAAAAACTAGGCCTACATTAGTGCCTGTTTGTATATGTGACTATGCCCACAATCCTAGCAAAAGGGGGGGGGGAATGGCCTTGTGTAATCTTGTTGGGGAATTTGACAACACGGTGTGGTTGCCCCCACATCCAAAGCACTCCATTGGTTTCATAGGTGCATATTGTTGGGCCGTTGCATATATTGGGATACACCCACCTCTTTCATCTTCCTTGTAATACAAGATATTGGCCTCTTTCTCCTACCCTTCATAGCCTTTTCAGCCATTCTTTCTCATGTGTTTGGTTATTCTTTGAGGTAAAATGGGAGGTGATAATAATCCCCTTGGAAAGGCCTCACTAGCCCTTGGCAAGGGCTCTTACACTAAGAGCCCTAAGCCACTGCATCTTGAGGCTCCTCTTTCTTTGAAGAACTTGTTTGTAGCTATATGGGACCTTGGAGTAGACGCTGGTCAAATGCCTTAGCGTGTGTTAAGCCCTGAGGTTCTTCTTTTGAATCAATACCTACTCCTAGATCTTGGTTTACTAGAAAATTATTATCTAATAAAAGCAAAAATCCAAAAGGTCCTTCGAGAAGTTGATTTTGTAAACCTTCTGATTGTGGGCTTTGTGAGGTGCTTGCTATGGTCACCATACCTCATCTTCATGCATCATCTGAAATCTAGTTGAGGGTTCTTAATATTGAATCCCTCCTTGTTGTGAAAAGAATCTACTTGTTGACTAGCCTTAGCCACACAAATGGGATGGAATTTCGAGTAGTGTAGTGGTGCCAAAATTTTGTTAGCTTGATCATTCCTAGTGCACAAATGTCTTCCTTGATGATTGTGACCACTAGTCACATGCAGGTGTACTCTGCTAATGTGGGCTAGCAAGGCCCATGATCTTCCTCCCTCTTCTAGCTTTCACCTAGAGTCCCAACAGTTATAATAGGATTCATTTCTTAATTGCACACACCATGAGCATAAGGATACATAAATATACTCTGAATGAACATACTCTAAAATTTACATAATACATTGTAATCTTTCATATTGATAATTAATCACTCAATGGAAATCATGATCTTCCTCCCTCTTCTAGTTGTCACCTAGAGTTCCAACAGTTATAATAGGATTCATTTCTTAATTGCACACACCATGAGCATAAGGATACATAATTATACTCTGAATGAACATACTCTAAAATTTACATAATATATTGTAATCTTTCATATTGATAATTAATCACTCAATGGAAATCATTCAATCAATTTCAATATATCTTTGTGTTTCTACAAAATGTAATTTTCTCCAAGCATGCTTGTAGATTGTTAGAATTCCAATACTTGTTACTATGTTTAGAGTATACCTACCTACTGGATATTCATCTTGGTCACTACAGATTTCTCTTTGTCAATATTCACTTTCTAAACATTAATCCAAGCTCTAGCTATTTTTGCTCATAGTACGTCATTTGACAGCTGCTTCCATGATCTGACGAAAAGCTAAGGTTTCTTAACATTCTTTGGCAATAATCTTGGGTACATTACGAGAGTAGTCCCTGCGATTCTTACTTTCTTGACTTCGCGAGTAGGCTTGACATTCTCTATGGCTAACGCTAGAAGTATGATAACATTAACATCGGGTTAAGGGATGTGTAGTGGTGGTAGTGGCTATTATTTAAGCATTAGAGAAAGTGCCATTTTATTTCTCTTTTCCCCTTCCTTGATATCATCAATAAACAAACTCTTACACCTATTCTCAACAAGGCAAGTACTATAATGATGATATGAGCATTCGTATTGTCTCTCTCTTATTTGTGCTTGTTCTCCAATTTTTTCTCCATGTTAACTCATTCTTTAGTCCCTTCTTATCAAGACCAAGCATGATAGGATCATCTTCAAACCCACAATTTAATCCTATTAAAAATAATACAAAATCTCACTTAGCAAAACTCTTCCTCCTCCTCCTCCTCCTCCTCCTCTCTCTCTCTCTCTCTCTCTCTCTCTCTCTCTCTCTCTCTCTCCCCCCCCTTGTCTTGTTATGTGCATGTGTAGATAGGGAAAAAACATATAATTATCTCCTATGTGCATGTTTAGAGAGAGAAAAAATGTATGCACAAGAGCGAGGGAGAGATAGATGAGCTTAAGTTAATTCTTATTAAATATCAATTGCTATTTTGGAGAGGAATGAAGTGGATTAAGACAAAATAGGCCACCACCATTTATGTGGTTGTGTGAGGGATATTTTAGGGGCAATATTTTTCTCTTAACATACGCACCTGAAAGGGGTGCCTCCCACACAAGATATGTCGAGCATCTTTCCTTTAAATGGTCACACATAGTTAACCACAAAGGAGACCACCACCACTTGCTTGGGTTGCAAGTCGCCTTGCTCACTTATAGCCCACATGGCTTGTGCCCTGATACTCTTAAATAATCTGTAACTAGAGGAGAATGGGTAGCCCACATGGCTTAAGCCCTGATACTCCTAAAACTATAACTAGAGGAGAATGGGGCTAGCACGCCTCTTGCTCTTCTAGACAAAACCCATCATGCTTTTCTCCTAATTGGGTCCACTCATGTTGCTTTTCTTTTGTCCTAATTAGAGCTAGGCCTTTTCTTTTTCCACCACTCACATAGAGCATAAACCATGGTTCTTCAATTATCCCAAAAGCAAATCATCAATTGTGTATGTTAAAAGTAATTAGCCATTACGTTACCCAAGAATGAATTTAACTTCTTCCTATTTACTTTCTCCGATATGATTTCTCTTTGGAGTTCTGGCTTTGCTATAGTTTCCCCTTCTCAGCCAAGTAAGGGCCAGTTTCCACATATAAGACATGGTTGGCAACTAGTTAGCAATAGAAGATATGGATCTAGGGCCGTAATCTATGTCATCAAGTAATAATGCAACTCTAAAATATAAATAATGTATAAGCATTGATGGCATTAGCATAAGCTAGGAGGAGTTAGAAGATCAACGGGCTAAATTGCTCATGCCACCTTCTCTCTCATCTAGTTGAAAGAGACATCATTTGGTTTTTCATGTAGCGCTACACCTATGCATATGTCATTGCCCACTCTATTTACAAGATGGTGTAGTGCATGCACTTGTTGTATTCACTAGTTTGGAAATAGGGCATAAAAGTGCACTTGTTGTATTCACTAGTTTGGAAATAGGGCATAAAAGTGCCCTATGATATTTTTATGTCATGTAAATTTATAAAATTTACCACACTTTTGTGACACATCAAAGATGTATTTTGCATCTGTCTTTTAGATCCTCATCATCACATATTGAAAAAAAACTTGGCATTTTTCTTAATGATAAATAAGCCCTCCATCATGTAAATTTCAATGCTAAATCAAGAATTAAGTTTCCATCTTGGCTATTCATATTCTTGCACTTCATTAACTAAAATCATTTATGCACGTGATTGCTTCCGAAGTGCACATTTAGCTTGGGTATGGGATAATAATGGATACATCTCAAGAGAACGATCACCAATTTATTGCATGAGAGTACCATTATGTGTGAAATCCATAGTATGCATGGAATAATCAATATGTGGATTGAATTCATGTCTAAATGGCATACCAAGTATGATGTCACTCGAATGCAAAGGTGCAATGAGAAAGTTTCATTTTTGTTTATAAGGTCCAATTTGTATCTCAAGGTCACGCACTTCACGAGTGCCCATTTAGCGTGTGCCTTGAAATGCAAGTTTAACTTTATAACACGAAGGATGAGTCTCCAAATGCAACCTATGAATTACCTTTTCAAAAATAAAATCATGCGTACTACCATCATCATGAAAAATAGTGATATCATTTCCATTAATAGATTCATTCATACGAAGCAAAGAGTGAAGGAGTGATTGAAGTACTTGCCGATTCTCTTTGCGTACCCACTTCTTCATTGTTGAGTTATTTTTTCGTCCAATCTGGAGCTGTATCACCATCACCATCGTAGTATGTGTCGTCTTCGATATTGTGAAGTTGTGCCACTTGAGTAGGATGAACGGTACACTTGTTGGCTCGATGTCCCACTCGATGACACTTGAAGAATGTAGGCACATTATTACCCTAACGAAGTTGGGTAGGGTGAGGAGTGGGTGCATTATGATTGAAATTGGGTTTGGGATGTACATTGCTTGGGTTGGTAGTATTAAAATTGTTCTTTACATTTGAATTGGAAAAAGTTCGTGCATTGCTAATACCATTACCAAAATTACCATTATTACCATTCCATGGACGCCGTTGTTGTGATGAAGGAGATTGATAAGATCGAGGGCGTCAGCTTGTGTGTTCATTTTGTTTGGTATTTGGGGGTTGTGCCTTGTATACCTGATCTCATCTTGCCTTCTTATAATGATAGCTAGTGTGGGAGTTGAAAAAGCTCTTACATTGGTGCCCCCATTGATCTCATCTTGCCTTCTTATAATGATAGCTAGTTGTAGCTAGTGTGGGAGTTGAAAAAGCTCTTACATTGGTGCCCCCATTGAGGAAGGCTCTGAATCAGGTATAGCTTGTGTAAATAAGCACGTATTATGGAGCACATATATATGCCTACCTATTTGGGGATTCCTTTGTTCTTTGGAGAGGAAGGGGAAGACGCACATACATTTTTAGAAAATGTGACTATTTCACATATTCTGAGCAACAAAGATACTCCAGCCAGATAGGAGGACTATCTTGGTCTTGGGAATGAGGAAAGAGGCTAAGGAATGGTTTAATATATTGGATAGATAGGTTTAGCAAGATCCTAATCAATTTGAATAGCTTGATCCAAGTAAACCATTTGTGCTTAAAATGGATGCCAGTGAGTATGCTATTAGAGTTGCATTGTTCCAAGATGGCAGGCCAGGTGCTTTTGAAAGTAAAAAGCTAATTAAGCCTCCAATAAAGTGGCCTACATATATGAGAAAGATCTTTGTATTTTATTCATGCTTTGAAAAAGTGGAGACATTATTTTTATGGCTCTACTTTTGTGGTATTTGATAATTCATACATGAAATTCTCTTGAGCTGAGGAGGAAAAAGGCTCATTGGTCTGAGCTTATACAAGAGTTTGATTTTGAGATTAATTTATCATAAAGTATCTACCAATAAAGTGGCAGATGCTTTGAGTAGAATTGGTAATGTGAATTAACTTTCATTTGTTAAGATTCAATCTGACCTATTTGACTCTCTGAAGGGATTGTATCCCGATGATAGGTTCTTTAGTAGGATCTGGGATATTGTCTAGGCTGGGACAACCCATATTTCTATTAGTATGAGGGATTATTTAATTCAAAATGGTTTTCTCTTCTGAAAGGGAAAGGTATATGTACCCGATGTTGATGGTGCGAGGAGTCACATTATGTTTGAGTGTTCTGACACACCTTCTAAGGACTAAGCATTTGGTAAGAAGAGATTTCTTCTGGCCAAAGTTGAAGGTTGATGTCAAACAATATGTTTGAAAATTCCAAGTCAATAAAGTTGTGAGACATGGTGGCTTGTTGATACCAAGAAATACCTAAAAATAAATGGTAGAGGATTTCTATAGATTTTTTGGATTACCATGAACTTTCAGAGGGAGTAATGCCATCTGGGTGATCCTTGACTGACTCACCAAATTGACTAGGTTCGTCCCTATAAAAAAGAAAATCTTAGCTATACTTATTGAGAAGTTGTTTAGACTTTATGGCATGCCAGTTGATATTGTCAATGATCAAGATCCAAAGTTCACTGGACATTTTTGGCATGACGCGTAAATCAAGTCATGGAAGATATGTTGCATACATATGTCTCTTTGAGACAATTTGATTGGGAAGATTATCTTTTGTTGCTAGAGTTTTATTATAATATTGCTAAGCAGTATGCTACTAAGATGAGCCCTTTTATGATCATGTATGGCTCTCAGCCTAAATCTCCATGCATGACTGGCTTAGAAAAAGTCTAAGTCGGTGCTGTGTGATTTCTTGAAACAACAACAAGATATGCTATTGTTTGCAAGGGAGAGCATAAAAAGTGTGCAAGATAGAGCACAAGTTTATGCCAACCAAATGCAATTAGCTAGAGTTATGGAAGAAGGTCAATGGGTTTAATTAAGAATCCCAAAAGACTCTCAAGTAATGAGGACTAGAAAAGTCTATAAGTTATCTCTGAGATTTGTAGGACCTTTTATGATCTTGAAAAGATTAACAAAGTTGCTACTAATAGGTTGCGTCTCCTAGATGGGTACATGTACATCTTACTATTTCATGTTGGTAGACTGAAAGAAGTGCTGGGTGATAACTTAGATTATGATCAAGAGCTCATGAGACTTGAGGATCTATCTATCTTTTTTCTTCATGAACTAGTGGCCATTGTGGATTGTAGGGACCATGGTTGTTGATTAGATTTTGAGACCTTTTTGATGAAGACAACACCTATGAGAATGCTACTTCACTTCTTCGATGCCATTATATCTAGACTTTGTCTCGTAATCTTCCTCTTGTTAAGCGGGGAAGAATGTTATGTCTCATGTTGTGTGGACATAATGTGGCCGGTCGGACACTTCTTATAGCACAATTTTTCTACACAGAAGAAGACAACAACTCACTTTCCTAGTTATGGAAAAAAAAACATTCATCACGTGCTGGAAGTGACAAGAGCATTGGTCAACCCAAAAGATAGCTCCAAAAACTCATAATGGCCATACCATGTGTGTGTGAAATGTAGCCTTAGGGCACATCCTTGGGTTTTATCCTTATTTAATGGTAATCTTATATAAGATCGATATTCATGAAATATTTTTCACCTGAAAGATGATCAACTAGGTCATCTATCCTTGGTAAACCATACTTGTTCTTGACAGCAAGTATGCTCAATCCCTTGCAATCAACACAAAAGCCCATACTACAATCTTTCTTCAAGAGAGAAGAACACTTACTCGATTGAGATACTCTTGTAATTGTTGAGGAAACTTGTCCTCTTCCCTCTGGCTAAATCAATATGGTTGCTGGAAGACAAGATTGCTACCAGTCAATAACTTAATCCCATAGTATACTTTCCTCATAGGAGGAACACCATTTGGTAACAGCTCACTAGGAAACACATCATGATACTCAAACAAAATTTGATCCAAAAGTTTGACACATCATGATACTCATGAAAAAATTGATCCAAAAGTTCTTGTTCCTTAGTTATTTCATTAGAAGCAAAACAACACTGATTTCTCAAACAGATGACCTCAAAGAAATTTCAAAATCAAAAAGATCATTAAAACAACACAATGATTCACTTTCAGGATCAAAAAGAGTTTCATATATTTCCTCGTCCAAAGCCTAAGTCGCATATACATCTAATAATCTACAAGGGACATTACCTTGGATAACAAAAAGCTCACCATCATTAACAAAGGAGAGCCTATAAAATCGATAATCTAGCATTATCATCTTACTCTTCTAAAAAAAATCAAGACATTCCTAAGATAACATCAATTGAATTAAGGTTCATGATGTGAAATTCCAAAGCCTTTCGGTAGTCTTGAACTTGGACCTCCAACTTAGGCATTGTGCGGTCCACACTTGTACACCCTAGGAAAGTTAACTACATAACAATAGTCACTTACCATGTGGGTAGCTAGAGTGTCTGCACCAAACATGAAGAAATAAAATTGTGAGAAGAGCCTTTGTTGTCAAATAAAACATGCACTCGATGGTGTGGCCGCTTATAGATCCTTCAACTCAGAGAAGATCATACGGACCAAAGGTAGATTTACTAATTTGACAACCTTGGCAACTTCTTGAATCCAAATGATGAATTTCAACAAATGCAATCAAATAGTTACCTTGTAGTTCCATGATATTGATGGAGGTCTTACCACCCAAAGTCTGCTTCTTTGAACAATCCTTAAATGATTGTCAGGCTGATTGCAATCAAATAATTACCTTGTAGTTCCATGATATTGATGGAGGTCTTACCACCCAAAGTTTGCTTCTTTGAACAATCCTTAAATGATTGTCAGGCTGATTCCACTTAAAGTAGAGATTCTCCCTTCGGGCATTTGTTGTAGCTTGGGGAGCCTAGGAGCATAACTCCTGTAACTGTCTCTGAAGATCAAGAACTTGCACTTCTTCCTACTTTCGAAATGCAATGCACGTAAATGTCTCTTGTATACCATCTTTATTTTAGAGGAGAGACTCTAATGTATAAAAGTGAGTGAAAAACCTTCTACACTTTTATACCAATCATTTAGTACTAGATTCAAAGACTGTGTATTACATCCACATGCATGTACGTATGTGTAACAAGACTCTAATAGATAGATTGAGAATTTTTTGCATTATCCACACGACAACCTGGATAACATTTGTTGGACCCAATTCTTCGATTCACATGTGCAAGAACTTTAGCTTACAGGTCAAATTTGTATTACAGCTACAAAACATTCAAAAAGACAGCTACATCTGACTTGAGTTGCCTTGATAAAACATTCTCCTCGAGGAGACACAAGCATGACATTAATGAGAGGTTTCCTTTGCACATTTGACCCTCCATCACAAACTATTGTACATCTAGACAACAATAAATTGTCCAAAATTAATCATTCAACCCACTCTTTAACACTTGCATAGCATTTATCCACCAATAAAGCATTTTTCATTTGATGATATGAGGGAGGACAAAAACCAGCACCATACTCTCCTATCTTTTTCCATTCTAACTTCTACTCCTCTCAATTGACATTAAAGCTCCAGTAAAATATATTGCATTGGCAAGTGATAGTTGAGCCTCTTCTAGTACCATTGCATGAAAGCATTCTTGCAAACGAAGCTTGCCTCTTGTTACAAACACTACTACTACCACAAGGATGTTGTGCTCTCCATTCCTCTATTACATTCTCTTTAATCCTGGCCACATGCATTCACATTTGTAACTTCTTGATGTGTAACTGAATCTCTAGCATTTTGAGACAATGGTCATGAAGAAGCCTGAGAAGGAGGTTGAGGTGCATGTGAAAGAGGATGAAAGGACACTTTGAGGCTTTTGCCCTTGTGACTCTCCTCTATCAATTATCTTAGTCATTTCAATGCATCGATTAGAGCCGGATGATCACATGTTCTCCACAATTTCTTAATACTAACAAAAAATTATCCTTAATACATGGGACGTCTCCTTATTTATGTACATAACAATAATTGCATTCCCACTCCCCATGAATTTGACACAAAAATTCTTACAAAATTGCCACTCGAGTCTAGGCAATTTTTTCTTTCTGGTGTTGTGCACCTAAGTGGATGTTCCCTGTGTCATTGGACAAACAGTTAATTCAGTCGTCGTCGCGCAAAGAAGCCTCACATTGTGACACATGTGGATCTGAGGTGTTACAATCCATTTTGTGTTAGATATATATACTCACATTTGTAAGCGGTACAGGGTTTACTAAAAAAATTGTATGTTATAAATATAAGAACAAGATTCATATTACATTTTACACACTAATCTTGTAAGTTGTGTTAAAAAAATCACTTTTAACATTTATAGCTTTAAAAGACTTCCATAAATATACTACATGCTCTTCATCAATTAAAATTAAAAAAACCTTTCAACAAGATATAACCAAGATGTAAGATAATATAATAAAAGAATATCATACATGTCCAATTACATATAGAAATTGAGAACATACCTCAAAAAAAGATGAACAAGACATGCCACCACTACCAAGGACCACTGCAACCCAACAAAGTCCAAACTACACTTTGCAATAAGCAAGTCATATCAAACAAAGTAGCTTACACCAAAGGAGTAGTACAACCCACTAAAGAATCAATACTCCAACAGCTTCTTACACTTCATAACCAAATAGAGATAACAAAAGACAAAAGGACCAATGTTGCACAATAGTAGAACAAATGTAATAAAGTAGTTTTTGTTGCACATGCACATGGGGAATGGGACCTAGGCACTTGGGCTTATGGACATTTACATGTGTACTTTTGGGGGACCTTGGGCTATATCAGGTATAGGGCTCATGGACATTATACCCTTTTGAAAATATTCATTTTCATGAGTACACTTACTCTTTGGAGCTCTAAGCTTCCATGCTGGGCTTATCCCTCTTGAGAAGCTATGTGTGTACTCCATTATGAGTGAAATAGGTGCTACTCCCTATGATGAGTGTGTGGAACATGTGTGTACTCCATGATGCTAATGAGTACAACCCTTAGGTTCCCTTCATTGCATTGGTATCAGAGCCCTTGGCTTAGATCCTTGCTTATGGAGTGATTAGTGATACTAATTTTTAAATTATACTTAATTTAATTTTTAAAATTTATTTCTTAATCTTGATTAATGATAATTATTTTAAATATTAATCTAATTTTTTAAAATATATTTTCTTAATCTTGATTAATGTTAATCATTTTTAAAATTAATTTTTACACAATTTTTAGATTTGCTAATTTCTTGTTTTGACAAGATTAGCAATGAAATTTGTGTCAATCATTTTTGAATTTGTATTAATCACTATTTTTAAAACCTTAATCCACTTTACTATTTGATTTCTTGAATTTCTTGATCTTGATTTTCTTGAAAATTTTCTTTAAAGTTTGCAAAGATTTTAGCAACCAATTTTGAATGATTTTCTTGCATTATCTTGATTAGAGAGCTTACAGTTTCAAATATCAATCCTTAAAGCCATTATTTCTTCAAGATCAAATCTTAGATTGCCAAATCTTGAAATTCTTGAAGAAAGATTGCAAGAAGAAGATTGTGGTGCAGAAAATCAAGGTTGCTTTGTAGAGTTTTCAGGTTGCTGTGCAGAGTTTTCACGTTGCTGTGCAGAGTTTTTAGATTGTTGTACAGATTTCAGATTGATGTGCAAAAATTTGATACATTTTCAAGAAAGTGTACATAAATTTAATGCAGTTTGAAAAAAGTGTGTAAAAGCTTGTTGCAATTTCAAGAAGCATACAAAATACAGTTTATTGTGCAAATTCAAGAACATTGTTGAAGATAACAATGCATATTACAATTCTATTACATATCTATAGTGCAAAACAAAGCAATTTACAAATTACATAGCTATTGTGTTGAAATCAAGTCTTGATGCAAAACAAAACAATAAGTGATTCTTGATCAAATCTTTCAAATCTTGTCACTTTCTTACAAAGAAGTTCGACAAAGATTCAAATCTACACAAATTAGTATAAATCTTGATATATTTCAAGTAAAGACAGCAAGATAAGTGCTAAGAAGACAATTTTACAAGCATATATCCTAGAATACAATATTTTAACACATTTTCATCAAGAAATGTACAACATGTTCTATTACAGATCTGAGGATTAGTATTATGCAAAGAGCATGTTGATAAATAGTTGATATAGAAGTGTAAAAGCTTTACAATTTCAAGTACAAAAATTCAAAAAATTTATTGGTTAACACTGTGTTTGTGCAAGTATGGTCCTATTAGAAATTGAACCCAATCCATTGGTATGAACCACTGTGCCCCATACACCACAGGGCTCTACTAACTTGCATACAAGACTTCTTGAGTGTGAAGATCTTTCAGATAATTATAGATCTTCAATCTACAAACTTGGTATACAACCAATAGTGTAGAGATTCAAAGAGAAGACTAACAATTGGCAACTTGGATCTTGGCATCATAGAGGTGGCCGATTCTATAAAACATCATCGTGCACAAGATTGAGTAGTCTACTTAAAACTAGTAGCAATAACAAGTTCTCATATAGTCTCTTCATTGAGCTATAACAACTCTCAGCCAGTGGTTTATAACACCATTGGAATGCAACAAAGGCAAGCATTATAGCCTTGTGGGGCTCAGCAAGTAAGCAAGAGGTGTTGAATAGTAGTTAAGGGCAGACATGGCATGCATCTCATGTTAATTTGACACTCAACAAAATCAAGATGGAAATTAATACTGTGTATGAAGACTTAAAGTCCTTGTTGTAGACAATACAAACTTCTCAAAAGCAGCCAGTTGTGAAGCATAATGAATTTGAGGTTTGCACTGACCATCAGGCATTACGCTGGATTCAGACAATGCCAAGTGCATAGTGGAGTGACCGACAGCGCCGCTGTGGAGCCAGATATTCCAGCAATTTGGTGGTATGATTGAGAACCTTCTAGGAAAGGCCAATCCAGTGGACAATACTTTGAGCAGGAAGGGACATGTGACTTTGATTCAGACCACTAGACTCGACCTTGTTGGTACGGGACTAGACGACATGAAGCACACGTATGCGAATTCTGAGAAATTCGGTATACACAGTGGGAATAGGCATTGGATGCCATCGGATCATGCCACTTTTTGATATGCGATGGTTGGCTTTTCTACAAAGGTCGACTATGTGTCATGAAGTCGTTCAGGGGGCAGCTGTTCTCCATGACGCCCATGACGCCATTACTGGTGGTCATAGGGGGGTGAATTTGACTTTGGAGAAGTTAGAATGACAATACTATTAGCCAAAGATGAGGCAAGAT
Organism: Cibotium barometz; assembly: GCF_041138505.1. Taxonomy (NCBI): domain Eukaryota; kingdom Viridiplantae; phylum Streptophyta; class Polypodiopsida; order Cyatheales; family Cibotiaceae; genus Cibotium; species Cibotium barometz. Next base: position 11,684,737 of record NC_141102.1, on the reverse strand, counting down.
GTGTTTTCATATGTACAACACTGTGATATTTGTCAAAAGGTGAAAGCTTACAGCCCTTGCCAATTCCTGAGGGACCTTTCCAACATATTTCGATGGATTTTTTCACGAATCTACCTCCCAGCCCGAGTAAGCATAATACTCAGTGCTTAACTATAGTTGATAGATTTAGCAAATTTGTTATGCTTATTCCATGCAAGGCCAATGTGACCGCGCCGAAGATGTTGCCCATTTGTTCATTAGGCATTGGTACCCGATTGGCGGGATTCCTAGGACCATAGTGTCAAACTGAGATGCCAAGTTTACCAGTCATTCTTAGAGGGCATTGTTTGATAACTTTGGTACTAAATTGAATTTTTCCAGTGCATTTCACCCACATACGAATGGCAAGGCAGAAATCTACAACCAGTTAGTCTTTGATGTGTTGAAGTGTTATGTCCACGATCAACAAGGTAAGTGGGAATCATATTTGCCTTTAGTTCAAGCTGTTTTGAATGATTCTTTTTCTTCAACTATTGGCAAGGCTCCATATGAGGCATCGTTTGTTGGAAGACCATTCCAGTCGCTATTGACCAAAACCTCATCTTTAGTACTTGAAGCGAACAGATTAACAGAGTCTTACGAGACTTTGGAGTCATTAAAAGACAGGTTGGCTAAAGCGCAAGAGGCCTACACTCGACAAGCCAACACAGATCGAAGGGATATGAAGTTTTCGAAAGGTGATTGGGTGTATCTTTGGATTATGAAGCAAAGGTTGAAACAGGTGGGCAAGCAATGCCCAAAGTTTTCATTTAGGAGCTTCAGACCTTTTCCCATCCAGAGAAAGATTAACGAGGTTTCAATGAAGTTGAAGCTACCTCCGAGTTGGACTATGCATGATGTGTTCCATGTCAGTTGGTTAAAACCATATGCAGGTCCGATCCCTTCAGAAATAAAAGACGAGGCGGAACCAAATATCATTGATGAAGCTGAAGTTATGGTTTCAGAACAGATCCTTTTGCACCGCGTCAAGCATGTCTTAAGCCAAAGGTAAAGACAGTTCCTCACAAAGTTTCAGGAGCAAGAGACCCACGAAGCGGTATAGCTTGACAAAGTTTTTCGACGACTATCCGACGTTATTGATGAATTATTTGGAGGCTATGCAGTTTTTGTCAAGTTAAGCAGAAGGGGATGTCACGTGCATCCCGCACTTGGATGCCACGTAGACATATCTGTACAGAAGGTGCAGGACTTGGGGTGGAAAATTGGTCCCATGTGAGCCCAGTCCGAGACAAGTCAGCCAGAGCTCCACTCTAGTCGTCCGAGGTCAGATGTGCATTGTCTTGCACATGAAACAGTGCCAGTCTGCACTGGGAGTCTCCCTCTGGAATGATGTCAATGGTTCTATGTATTTGGTATAACATTGGATGTCAAACTTCTGTGTAGACTTGTACGATTTGCATGTAGGGATGGGGCCAGCCTACCCCCAAGAACAATTATGTGGGCATGGGGGAGGTGTAGAACCACCCCCAAAGGGCCAAGAGGGCCTTGGCTATGCCACCAGGGATCAATTGGAAGGGCTGTCGGCCAACCCTAGGGCCAAGAGGGCCTTGGCTATGCCACCAGGGATCAGTTGGAAGGGCTGTCGGCCAATCCTAGGGCCAAGAGGGCCTTGGCTATGCCACCAGGGATCAGTTGGAAGGGCTGGCTATGCCACCAGGGATCAGTTGGAAGGGCTGTCGGCCAACCCTAGGGCCTCTGAACAGGCAACCGACAGGGCATCGAGCCCTTTAAAACCTGTCAGCCAGGCATGGCCCACACAGGTTGCCCACCAGCAGCCCATAACAAAAGCACAAGGTGTGAATGCACATGAGTTTTTAACATTTAATGCTACTTTATACAGTCGTGGAGCTGTTTTCAGTCAGCCGACTAGGGTAAAACCAACCGACCAGCATCAGTGAGGGGTATAAATACCCAGGGCATAATTCAGTCCCATTCATCTCGTAATTTACAATGCTAGAGCTGACTCAAGGGCCAGGATAGCCAATGAGAAGCTAACGCAAAAAAGGGTGAAGAATTGAAGGTCAAGGGCAGAGGATCCTCCTCAGCCAAGAAGGTTCAGGTTTAGTCTTTTATTTTCAAATTTGCATCATTCTAATAAAAGCAAATACACCATCTGTGGTGGTGGGGGTCCTACAGAGGGTATTCGGGACCCAATACTGTGTCCTCTTCTCCCTCTCTCTCTCTCTCTCTCTCTATTTTTTGCACATCTATATTTAGTTTTTGTGCGTTATTTTCATCTCGCGCGAAAAGTGTGCTAATTTCTGAGCATTGAAGTTACCAATCTCCCCCAAAGCTTTCGCATGTTACAATAAGAGGGTACTTTCCCTTTATGTATGTACTCTTATCTTTTAGTTATATGGTTGTAGAGAAGAGAATAAGATAGAAAAAAATTCATCCATCCATCTCTCTCTTGTGTCTTGCACTCTCTTGTTTGTGTGTGTGTGTGTGTGTTTGCTTGCAAGGAACTCAAGCTCTCTCTCTCTCCCTCGCATTCTCTTATTGATCCAAAGAGATTAAAGGAAGAAATTTGGAGTAAGTCGAGAATGATTACACTTAAATCTCGATCTTGATGCTGGTACTAAGTGTCTAGCAATCAACTTGATCATTCTATTGTTAGGCATGGTATTGTTATAAACATGCACACTTTCTAGCAAAATCATCACCTCCCTCGCCAGAAAGGTATTCTCTTGGACTGCTTAGGCAGTGGATCCTTCATGTTCAGTTGACCTTGTGTCAAATGGGGGTGATAAAATTTATCGGGAGAAAAAAGTGGTAGTTTCTTTTAACCGATATTGGTGTTGTCTTCCTACGATCTCAAATTTTATGGAAGGTCACAAACCTTAGGTGATTGATATTCTAGATAAAGCCGAGAACTTGTCAATTTGGTGTGGCCAAATTGCCAAGAGTGTTCAGTGTGTACTTAGATAGGTGTGGAAATGTTTTCACATTATGCTCCGTCCTCATGCAGATAGCCAGAGATGAATCCACAGAGTATTTGGCAAGTTCTTGAAGGACTTTTCTCATTCATGGCAGATAGCCAGAGATGGATAGGTATGGAAATGTTTTCACACTGTACTCAGTCATGATAGATAGCCAGAGATGGATCCACAAAGTATTTGGCAAGTTCTTGAAGGACTTTGCTATTTATATCCACACTAAAGCTTAAGTTTAAGGCTACTATCACTGTAAGATTCCTCCCCGCCCCTCAAGATGTCTAGTTTCTTCCCCTATAATCAATCCCCTTTTCAGAATAATAAAAGATCTTGTTTCTACTTGTTTTAGCCTAGAGAGAGGTAATTCAGTTTTTAGATATCTTTGGATGGAAAAATATCCCTTCTTATTAAAATAAATTCCCCCGAAACAAAAATTTAAAAAGAAATTCCTAAGGTGCATTAAAAATAAATTATAATGTGCACAAAAGACCTTAGCCTAAGGGCCCCTGTTTTCAGAAAATTTTGGATTAAGGTCCAAACAAAGGTTTGACATGCCAATGAGATTAATCCAAATGTAGGGAGGAGATAAATTGAAGAATAAAAGAAAATACCCCCAAAAATGAGTAAATGCTCACATAAGATGAAGAGTGGACTAAGGACCAAAGAAAAGAATTAAAAAACTCAATTTTGACCTCAGTGTGGAGATCTCCCCTCATGAAGTAGGTGCCTTTTTCTCATCATTACCCCTAATTTTTAATGAATAAAATGAGATATTTTTATCTCTCCTCTCTCTTGTTTCAAATCTAGATCGAAAAAGTAAGCTGAACTGACCCAAAAATGGTCAAAATTTGACCAAACTGATCTGGAAAATTCTAGAATTAGTTTGCTTGGTTAGAGGCTCACTTTTTCCTACAAATAGAAGCATCCCCCTTTTGTAAAAGCTAAATGGTGTTTATGCACTGTTACTCTACTCCTGTCCTGAGCCATCTACATTGAATTTTTTAATAATTTAATTGTTTTTGGCCTAATCCTCTCCAAAGTGAATTGGTGGCCACTATTGCTTCAAACAAGAGTAGAGCCCTCAATCCCTCAAGCCAAAGGAGAGCTTACAAGCTCCATGTAAGCTAATTTTCTTATTTTGTTTATGAATTTTAATGAAAAATCTATGGTTTTCTTGATTTTTTATGTTTTGCAAATGATTGAATTAAGTTCAAATGCTATGCCTTTGATGAAAAGGCCACCCCCTTCTCTTCTTTACATTCCAACCTTTCTTAATCCTAGAAAGATTAACTAAGTGATTAATTAAACTCTTCTTATTGTTTACTCTCTTAAATTTAAAAAATTGTGTAGATTAGAGTTCTTTAATTCTAAATTGGGTTAATTAAGTTAAGTGAAGAAAGATAAAAATGAGAAATGGTCAGCCATACAAAGGAGGTTATGGTAAAATTTTCTAGAATTTTATGAAAAAGAAAGTTTGTTTTTATGTTATTCCAAAAGAGTAATTCCCACCATTTTTTGCATCTAAAAGAAATATTCTAATTACTCCATGTACATATTCACCTATGAATATGCATGGATATCACTGATGTTAATTATTAAATTTGATTTCTATGCATAGAAAGATGCATAAAGAAATTTTTTTTATTATAAAAGTATTATTCTTATTAAATTTGATTTCTATGCATAGAAAGATGCATAAAGGAATTTTTTATTACAAAAGTGTTATTCTTCTTAAATTTGATTTGTATGCATAGAAAGATGCATAAAGGAATTATTTTATTACAAAAGTGTTATTCTTCTTAAATTTGACTTTCATTCATAGAAAGATGCATAAAGGAATTTTTTTATTATAAAAGCGTTATTCTTATAAAAATTGATTTTTATGCATGAATAGATACATAAGGAAATTCTTTTTATTTTAAAAGTGTTATTCCTATTAAATCTAATTTTATGCATAAATATATATCCCATTGAAGTTGATTTTTATGCATAAATAGATGCATAAAGATTTTTTATATCAAAATTAGAATTGTCTTAAATTCTATGTTTAAATTCTATGAGTATTTGATAAATGAATAATTAAATACTCTAAGAGAGAAATTTCTATCGTTTTATATTCACACGGATTGTAAAAAGAAAATTCAAAGAAAATTCAAGAAATCTATCGAGATTGAAATATTCAGATAAATGATTAATTTATTCCTCATTGAAATTCGTAACTAATTTGGAAATCAGTAAAGTGAATATTCAAAGAAAGAAATTCAATAAAATAGTAACTAAATTATTAAACCTTTTCGAGAAAGATAGTTCAGGAAAAATCTTATCCAACTCGAACCTTGAATCAGACTATAACCAAGACCACACTCTTTCGTCAGTTCGAGGAAAGAAGGTGTGACCAGTTTAGAAAAATACACTCAAAACTCTCACCAAATCTGAAACTAAGTTTGAGACCCTTCGAATTGATCTGTGGATCAAGGTTATAGAATTCGAGGAATTGTGGTATGAAATTCAGAATTCCGATCAAGAAGTTTTGGGGATGCTGATTCAAGAAATACTCCTTGTATTCAAAAGAAAATCAAACTGAAAACTTGCTTAGAAACCCTATTTTCTTAAAGGATTGTCTTACACCAGAATGCTGGAGGGAGCATTTTGTATATATTTTTCTAAGGGGAGTTCGGTTGCCACAGCTAGTGGCGAGGAGTGTTCAAAGAACGGCTCATGCAGCAAAGCCTGACCAGCCTCGGTATGGTTAAAAAATGGTGTGCTTCCGGTACAATGGGCGAGGGACGACGAAGCGGTCCCTGAGTGAAGTGCCAGGACACCTAAGGAGGATCCTCCAGGTTCTAACCAGGAGATGCACAGGCTCGCGGTGCCTATGACACCCATGCGTATGCCATGGAAGATATGTATGATGGACGAAATGATTATTGTAATCCATTACCAGATCTCGTTTGCTGACCAGTTGGTCTCAACGGAGAGTCCAGAGTGATACTGTTTTTTGAGAAATAAGGGACTGGATGGGATTTTTGAGTTATGACATCTGTAACCAATAACTGTTTGTCAATGGATTATTTTATATGTTAAAGTTTTAAAGAGGAGTGTGTGCGTATCTGTATTTAAAAGCAAAAGTTAAGAACGACATTCAATTATGGGTGGGTGAGTGATTGTCTGGTTCTACCGATTCCAATGCTTGGTGGCTAATCCATGGGCCGGCTGGAATCAATGGAGTTTTAATAATTAAATTGAAATAATAGGAATACACTTAGAATTCGAGTAGTTAAATAAAAACCTAAAGAATTTCTCAAATGAGTAAATCGATGGCTGTGCTGCCTGACTTCGGTTAGGAAAAAAGTGTTGATTTCCTCAAATGATTAGATTAATGGTTGTGCCTGATTTCAGTTAGGAAAAAAGCGTTGATTTCTTCAAACTAAGTCAGTGATACTTTTCCTTCTATCTGGTTTAATCAGGTGAAGGATAGTTTAGTCTCTTGACCCCGTTAGAAAATTCGTTAAGAAAATCAAAAAGGTGGAATCGTCCCCGTTTTTTGGGCAAGGAAAATTTTCCTGGTTTGGGTTTTGGAATTACCACCAGATTAGTCTCGTGTCCGAACATTCGAGGGCGAGGCCTCGAGTGGGAAACCGTGCCCCGTGCAAGAGGAAGCTACTTTCGCTGCTGCTAGCAACCAGGAATTCAGTTCGCGGAGGGGGTAGAGGGGTCTCACAGCTGGTATGCGCTGTTGTAAACTTACGAATGTAAACTTACGAAATAACATCAGAAATTGCGTAAAATTTTAAAGTAAATCTGAGAAATAATGTTTTCACTTGTTAAGATTATGTTTGAAATGAACTTCATAAATTGAAAACTCATAAATTGAACTGGATTTTTAGATGGATACCCCAAATCTGTCTAGCATTCCTAGACTCTTCCAGAGTCAGGATATGATTGCCTTTGCCTTCGAAAATCTCATTAACTCCGCTACAACCCGAGGAAGCAGAGTGAGACTCGCTCGTCACTTTGAGGATCTATACTTTCCTGATCCAGTAGAGTGATGTCAGCATATGTGGTTCTCTGGAGCCCTTCCCGCGTGCCATATGTGGCCCATTTCATCAATGGACTCCCGACTTTTGTAGCCATAGGGCCTATTCAATTGATTGAAATTTGCTTCAAATCATTAAAGAACCAACATCTCAAAGGCCAATCAACGACATAGACTCAGAGAGAATATCTCGCTAGCCATGATCTTGATAAGGCTAGGAGTTGTTCATTATGTACAACTCTATAATCACTCACCCCGGAATTTTAAAATTTCTTGCCATATTTTTAGATTTCTTGGTCGCTTTATTCCTACGAGAAGAATTACAGCACCATTATCAGTGATGAATCGTGTATATCATAGCACGTCTCCATCGGAGTATCGCCTTTTTATGCGTACGTGATTGAGGTGGCGACTTTTGGAGCCGAGACGCTCTATGTATATATCAAAAACTTTTGATAATAAATGATGTTTTGCAAAAGATTCCAAATTGTTTTCGTGGTTGTGAATATTGGTTAATAAAATTATCAGAGTGAATCTTGTTTTCAAGAATTATGATAGAATATTTATTTGTTTAAGAAATAAATCTCAAAAATTAAATAGTCATAAATCTGATGACAAAGTTAAGTTGACAAAAATATCATTTTATCAGAATCATGAGGCGCACGGCCCGTGATAGGCAGCGGGATCCTCTTACCGATGAAGAGTTAGATCCAGATGTTCGTAAAGCCCTGCACCGATCCCAACCTGGTCTCTTCAAGGGTGAAGGGGAATAGTTAGAAAAAGTAGTAGAAAAATGGATCGAGGCAATGGAAGGGTATTTTGATGTAACCGGTTATAAAACGAGAAGAGCAAGATGGCTCTCGCCAGATTAAAAATTGTGGAAACGGCCAGGGTCGCATGGAGGAACCATTGCAAGACAAAACGTCTCGACCGAAATACCCAGACCTGGTCAGATCTTAAAGCTTACCTCAGGAAGAGGTTCTATCCTCCGAGCTTCCTGGAAACCAAAATGAACGAGTTCTTGGAACAACTGAAGCAGGATAGCCGGACGATTGAAGAATACCATCAGGCATTTGCCCTTCTCCTCAAATATTCTCCACTTTTGGATGAAGAGCAGTTGATGGCCAGATTCATTCGAGGGATGAACGAGCCATTGGACACTTTAGTGAAAAATGCCAAACCAGTCTCAATGGCAGAAGCTGTCAGAATGGCAAAGGACTTTTCCAAAGCATTTGTTGTTAAGGTCCTGCCAAAGGCTGTACCCTCAAACTTTAAAAGGTTTCAAACCCCGAGAAGTGCTTCAAACTTTCCACCCCCAAAGAGGCAGCAAGGCCCTATTCAGAATCAAGATGCTGGGAAATTCAGAAGTGAAGGAAGACCCTTCCCTCAGAACACTTTCTCAGGAGCCCCACCTCTTTTTTCAAAGATTCAAAGGGATGAGCTTAGAAGTGAGAACAGGTGTTTTGGGTGTCAGGGTTTCGGTCACTAGCTTAAAGACTGCCCAACTCCTGCCATGTCAAGAGGACAGGGAAGTCAAGGACCGAGAGTGCAGAGACCAGCCCCTTCGTATCAGTCAAACCGTCTCACCAAAATCAGGGCAATCCCAGGAGGACTCCATTCATAGTAATCTCAGAACTCCCTCCCAGAACTAAGGTAACCAAAGAGAAAGAGTTTCGCCCCAATCTGTAGCAGCCACCAGAGCAGTTACCATAGCAGAAGTAGTGGAAGAGGAAAGAGGTTAGATTTATGTCATGATTGAAAACCAAGGGCCAAATCGTCAATTCTCTGTCATCCATGCTCCAGCTGAGTATAAGGGTAAGCCATTTAAGCTTTTGATTGATTCAGGTAGTACTCATTCATTTATTTCCCCAGGATGCTTATGTAAGCTAGTATTAGAACAGAAATCAGAGAACCCTTTGCAAGTTGAATTGGCCAGTGGGAAGATTCTTTTCACCCACCACGAGACAGATCGTATTCAGTTTAATCTAGATGGGAATGTAACTGACTACCAGTTCAAAGTCTTACCTTTGGGAGTTTTCAACGCAATCCTTGGAATGGATTGGCTTTACAAAAATCAAGCTGACATTCACTGTCACAATGGAACCATTTCCTTCCGTGACCTTCACGAGAACAAAGTTCAAGGAACTGGAATTTTCGGATCCCCAGATCTACAATTAGTAAAAGCTTCTAGGTTACTGAAAGGACTTAAAGAAAGAAGCAGCTCATTTATCTTGTCAAAATGAATCCGGTAGACACAAAGTTAAAGTCTAAAAAACCAAAATGGTTAAGTGAGTATGATGATTTATTCCCTACAAAGCTAACTGAGATGCCTCCGATTCAGGAAGTAGACCATGAGATAGAATTGACCCCCAGAGCTCAGCCAGTAGCCCAGCACAGGTACAATATGCCAGTCCCTACTACAGCCATTAAACTTAAGGAACAGCTTAGGCAGCTCTTAGAACAAGCATTTGTAAGACCTAGTGTTTCACCTTGGGGAGCGCCAGTTCTCTTTCAAAAAAAGAAGGATGGAACGTTAAGATGCTGTGTGGATTACAGAGGTCTCATCAGCTGACAGATAAGAATAAGTATCCTATCCCCAGAATTGATGAGCTTCTAGACAGGCTAAATGGAGCCCAGATCTACACAAAGATAGATCTCAAATAAGGGTATTACTAGATCAAGATTAATGATCAAGACATCCCGAAGACAACCGTCAATACTCGCTATGGGCACTATGAATTTACTATCATGCTATTTGGATTGACAAATGCCCCAACTACATTCAATAGCCTAATTGAGGACATTCTTGGAGAATACTTGGATGATTTTGTTCTTGTTTTCTTTGATGATATTCCAATTTACTAAAAGATAGATCTCAAATTAGGGTATTACCAAATCAGGATTAATGATCAAGATATCTTGAAGACAGCCATCAATACTCGCTATGGGCACTATGAATTTACTGTCATGCCGTTTGGATTAACAAATGCCCCAGCTACATTCAATCGCCTAATGCAGGACATTCTCAGAGAATAATTGGATGATTTTGTTCTTGTTTTCTTTGATGATATTCTGATTTACTCAAGGAATGCAGTTGACCATGAAGCTCACGTCCGTAAAGTTCTTGAGATTCTAAGGAAGCACCAACTCTTTGCAAAAAAGAGCAAATGCACTTTACTTGGGCTTTCTGGTATCCAAAGATAGAATTTCTCCATATTTCGCAAAAGTCCAAGCAGTCATAGATTGGCCTGAACCAAAGACAGTGAAAGAAGTCAGGGAATTCTTGGGATTAACTTGTTGGTATAGATTTTTTATACCTGAGTATGCTCTCATAGCTTCCCCTGTGACTAATCTTCTCAAGAAGAATACCCCGTTTCAATGGTTTGCCAGGTGTCAGAGCGCTTTTGATAAGCTAAAGACTGCCTTGGTAACCAATCCCGTTCTAAAGTTGCCAAATTTCTCTCTACCCTTTGAGGTAGTAAACTGATGCCAGTGGTTTTGCCCTAGGAGGTGCACTCATGCAGGAAGGTCATGCAGTGGCCTATGAATCCCGAAACTCAGAATGCATGAGAGAAATTATGTTGTCCACGACCTAGAGCTACTTTCAATAGTCTATGCCCTGAAGTTGTGGAGACATTACCTACTGGGTCAAAGATTCACTTTGATGATAGATCATCAGACCTTAAAGTGGATCTTCACTCAGAAGGATCTCAACATACGCCAAAGAAGGTGGATGCAGACCCTACAAGAATTTGATTTTGAAATCAAGTACCACCCAGACAAAGAAAATGTGGTAGCAGATGCCCTCAGCAGAAAGCCTCCTTGCTTTGCAATCACAGTGGTGTCAAATCCATTGATTAATGAAGCAAGAGAGAAGATCATGCAGGATAGATTCTTTGGCCCTATTGCTACCCTACTTATGCAGGAAAGTAAAACTCCCCAGGAGTTGAACCAAGTTCAAGGGTACAACCTAGATGAAGGAATTATGTATTATAATAGCAAGCTATGCATTCCCAATGATGAGGAAACTAAGGGTCAAATTTTGAATGAAGCCCATGATAGCCTTATAGCAGGACATCCACGTTTCATCAAGACCTACATGTCTGTAAAGAAAAGCTTCTTTTGGCCTTTACTAAAAAAGGATGTACTTAATTATTTACGTCAATGCCTGATATGTCAGAAAGTCAAAGCCGAGAGAGTAAAAATGTTTGGGAATGTATCAGTATGGATTTTATTACTGGACTACCTTCACTGTAATCAGGTTATAACTCCATATTCGTGGTAGTTGACAGACTAACCAAAGTTGCCCATCTCATTCCAGTAAAAGAAACCTACACTGCAGTGGATGTGGCCAGAGTGTTCCTCAAGGAAATCTTCAGATTGCATGGCCTACCTAGGAGGATAGTAATTGATCGAGATCCCAAAATCACGTCAAGATTCTGGACTGCATTCTTCGAAGCAGTAGGAACTTTCTTGGATCTCAGCATAGCTTACCACCCCGAGACCGATGGTCAAACAGAAAGGGTGAACCAAATAATCAAAGATATACTTCGGTCATGCTGTGGAAGGGAACCCAAAAAGTGGCTAAGCTATCTGCACCACCTAGTCGAACTCACCTACAATGCTTCTTATCACCGAAGTATCGGGATGAGCCCTTTCAAAGCTCTTTATGGACAAGATTGCCTAACACCATTAACTTGGTCCGACCCATTGATTAGGGTCGAGATGTCCAGACAGATGCTTGACAACATGGAGCAGCAGATACACTGAATCCATAAGGATACAAAAGCTGACCAGGATAGACAAAAGCAGTATGCAGATAAGAAGAGGTCAGGTAGAAAATTCGAAGAAGTAGATATGGTCTTCATTCGAGTACGCCCCAAAAGAAGTTCTCTATCTCTTGGGAAGTACAAGAAGTTATCCCCCAGATACTGTGGGCCTATGAACCTCTTCTGCCTCCTCATCTCAAAGTACATAATGTATTTCATGTCAGCCTACTTAAGAAGTATGTACCGAGCCCGAATCATGTGCTTAATGATAAACTCTTAACTTCTTCAACCCAAGGGCAGATGGAACTCCAACCTCAAGAAATCCTTGATGTTCAAGAGAAGGTTCTCCGGAACAGAATTATGAGAGATGTATTAGTCAAATGGAAGTTCTATCCTTTTGAAGACGCCACCTGGGAGAAAGAAGCTGAACTGAGGAATCCAAATGTAGGGAGGAGAGAAATTGAAGAATAAAAGAAAAACCCCCAAAAATGAGTAAATGCTCACATAAGATGAAGAGTGGACTAAGGACCAAAGAAAAGAATTAAAAAACTGAATTTTGACACCTCAATGTGGGGATCTCCCCTCATGAAGTAGGTGCCTTTTTCCCATCATTACTCCCAATTTTTAATCAATAAAATGAGATATTTTCATCTCTCCTCTCTCCTGTTTCAAATCTAGATCCAAAAAGTAAGCTGAACTAACCCAAAAATGGTCAAAAATTGACCAAACTGATCGAAAAAATTCTAGAATCAGTTTGCTTGGTTAGAGGCTCACTTTTTTCTATAAACAGAAGCCTCCTCCTTTTGTAAAATAGAAGCCTACCCCTTTCCTATAAATAGAAGCCTCCCCCTTTCCTATAAATAGAAGCCTTCCCCTTTTGCTTCGTTAGAGGCTCACTTTTTCCTATAAATAGAAGCCTCCCCCTTTTGTAAAAGCTAAATGGTGTTTATGCACTGTTACTCTACTCCTGTCCTGAGCCATCTACATTGAATTTTTTAATAATTCAATTGTTTTTGGCATAATCCTCTCCAAAGTGAATTGGTGGCCACTATTGCTTCAAACAAGAGTAGAACCCTCAATCCCTCAAGCCAAAGGAGAGCTTACAAGCTCCATGTAAGCTAATTTTCTTACTTTGTTTACGAATTTTAATGAAAAATCTATGGTTTTCTTGATTTTTATGTTTTGCAAATGATTGAATTAAATTCAAATGCTATGCCTTTGATGAAAAGGCCACCCCCTTCTCTTCTTAACATTCCAACCTTTCTCTCTATAATTCTAAATTGGGTTAATTAAGTTAAGTGAAGAAAGATAAAAATGAGAAATGGTCAGCCATACAAAGGAGGTTATGGCAAAATTTTCTAAAATTTTGTGAAAAAAGAAAGTTTGTTTTGATGTTATTCCAAAAGAGTAATTCCCACCATTTTTGCATCTAAAAGAAATATTCGAATTACTCCATGTACATATTCACCTATGAATATGCATGGATATCACTGATATTATGTATTAAATTTGATTTCTATGTATAGAAAGATGCATAAAGGAAAAAAAAATATTATAAATGTGTTATTCTTATTAAATTTGATTTCTATGCATAGAAAGATGCATAAAGGCAAAAAAAATATTATAAAAGTGTTATTCTTATTAAATTTAATAAGAATAACACTTTTGTAATAAAAAAATTCCTTTATGCATCTTTCTATGCAAATTTTTTTATTACAAAAGTGTTATTCTATTTAAATTTGATTTCTATGCATAGAAAGATGCATAAAGGATTTTTTTAATTACAAAAGTGTTATTCTTATTAAATTTGATTTTTATGCATAGAAAGATGCATAAAGGATTTTTTTTATTATAAAAGCGTTATTCTTATAAAAATTAATTTTTATATGCATGAATAGATGCATAAAGAAATTCTTTTTATTTTAAAAGTGTTATTCCTATTAAATTTTATTTTTCACATAAATAGATGCATAAAAGGATTTTTTTATAAAATTGCTATTCCCATTGAAGTTGATTTTTATGCATAAATAGATGCATAAAGAATTTTTATATCAAAATTATAATTCTCTTGAATTTTATGTTTAAATTCTATGAGTATTTGATAAATGAATAATTAAATACTCTAAGAGAGAAATTTCACTCGTTTTATATTCACACAGATTATAAAAAGAAAATTCAAGAAATATATCAAAATATTTAGATAAATTATTAATTTATTCCTCATTGGAATTTGTAACTAATTTAGAAATCAGTAAAGTGAATATTCAAAGAAAGAAATTCAGAAAAATAGTAACTAAATTATCAAACCTTTTCGAGTAAGATAGTTCAGGAAAAATCTTATCCGACTCAAACCTTGAATCAGACCAAACTCTTTCGTCAGTTTCTAGGAAAGAAGGTGTACTAGTTTAGAAAAATACACTCAAAACTCTCACCAAATCTGAAACTAAGTTTGAGACCCTTCGAATTGATCTGTGGATCAAGGTTATAGAATTCGAGGAATTCTGGTATGAAATTCAGAATTCCGATCAAGAAGTTTTGGGGATATTGATTCAAGAAATACTCCTTGTATTAAAAAAAAATCAAACTGAAAACTTGCTTAGAAACCCTGTTTTCTTAAAGGACTGTCTTATGCCATAATGCTGGAGGGAGCATTTGGTATATGTTTTTCTAAGGGGAGTTCGGTTGCAACGGTTGGCCGGGGAGTGTTCAAAGGATGGCTCACGCGGCAAAGCCTGCCCAGGTCTTGATGACCAGCCTCGGTATGGTTGAAAATGGTGCGCTTTCGATACGATGGGCGAGGGCAGACGAAACGGTCCATGAGTGAAGTGCCAGGACACCTAAGGAGGATCCTGGAGGGTTCTGACCAGGAGATGCACGGGCTCGCGCTGCCTATGACACCCATGCGTATGTCGTGGAAGATATGTATGATGGATGAAATGATTATTGTAATGTGTTACTGGATCTCATTTTTTACTGACCAGTTGGTCTCAACGGAGAGTCCAGAGTGATACTGTTTTTTGAGAAACAAGGGACTGGATGGGATTTTTGAGTTATGACATCTGTAACCAATAACTGTTTGTCAATGGATTATTTTATAAGTTAAAGTTTTAAAGAGGAGTGTGTGCGTATCTGTATTCGAAAGCAAAATTTAAGAAAGGGATTCAATTATGGGTGGGTGAGTAATTGTCTGGTTCTACCGATTCCAGTGGTTGGGTGTGGCTAACCCATGGGCCGGATGGCTGGAATCAGTTGAGTTTTAATAATTAAATTGAAATAATAGGAATACGCTTAGAATTCGAGTAGTTAAATAAAAACCTGAAGAATTTCTCAAATGAGTAGATCAATGGCTGTGCCTGACTTCGGTTAGAAAAAAAAGCGTTGATTTCCTCAAATGATTAGATCAACGATTGTGCCTGATTTCGGTTAGGAAAAAAGCGTTGATTTCTTCAAACTAAGTCAGTGATAGTTTTCCTTCTATCTTGTTTACTCAAGTGAAGGATAGTTTAGTCTCTTGACCACGTTAGAAAATTCGTTAAGAAAATAAAAAAGGTGGAATCGTCCTCGTTTTTCGAGCAAGGAAATTTTCCCGGTTTCGGTTTCGGTTTCGGTTTCGGAATGACCACCAGATTAGTCTCATGTCCGGACATTCGAGGGCAAGGCCCCGAGTGGGAAACTCTGCCCCGCGCAAGAGGAAGCTACTTCCGCTACTAGCAACCGGGAATCCGGTGCACGGAGGGGGCAGAGGGGTCTCACAATCACGGCCTAGCAAAACTCATAGTTAGATGTTGAACTGTAGAGTTCAGAGATTGACATAGCCGTTGATCCAATGACATTGGATTAAAAAGGATTTGATGTTGAAATGCCCCAACTTTGTGCCATAGTGCCAAGGGTTTAAGGTCAATCTAATGAGCATTTCGTAGTAAGTGGCTCGAGCATCTTGTAAGAGGAGATGGCTCCTTCGGATATTTCAACTTGGGAAGAGTATATCCATGTGTATGGAGTTACTCAACCAAATCGAGGGAAGGATTTAGAGTTTTAGATAGATAGGAACGTGGATATAGTTCAACTTTACCAAGTAGACATCACCAAAAAAGAAAAAACCAACTTGTCCTAATTTGTGTTTTGAAAATATTTTATGAAGTTTATATGAGGACCCAATATTCCTTGTTTGTCATTGATTACAGTTGGGTAGTCTATTACCACCTACGAGTAGGTAATGCATTGCCACTGTAATGAGGAGAGGCGATAAGGAAATGTTATACGTCAGACTTCATATTGGTACTAAACACAAATTGGATGAGTGATGTTCATGTCATAACAATCTTGAAGATAGAGATTGAGTTTGTTTGTCTATCTATGTAAGGTGTGTTGGAGGCATACCTAAACAACATAGCGTAGCAAATGTATGTACAAATCGGTTAAACAAGAAAGAATTCTCAATTCTTGCTTGGTAGTAAACCATTGCTCGTGGTTTAAAATGGACGGCTTGTTGTCTATAGTTGAGAATGATTTACGATTGGTTTATTCTATTATTTGACTTAGTAGTAGTGTCCAGTGACCCACACTTGTAAAGGTGTATCTGGATGGTGCTATTAACGTTTACATATCAGCATAGTAGCCCATAGAAATGTCCATAGAGATATAGCTGGATGTTGACTCACAAGGTTGTAGTGTCGAGCAGCACCAGTGGTGGTTGCCAGAGAGACATGTGGATAGGCATGTCTTTACTCATGAATTTGGGGGTTATACAACTCTCATTGCTTGCACGTTACTCTTGATTTCTAGTAGTGCGTAGACACTGTCTATGTGGACATCATCTTCGTTGTAAGGTGTGTGAATTGTTATGGGAAGAACAAAGGACTCAAAACTATTTTTGGGTAAATACATGAAGTTTTTTTGAGAGGGCAAAGTGTAGCTTTCCTCAAACTATGCGCTTTGTCAATTGAACATTTTACCACACAATACAATACAAGTTGCTAAAGACTTGTAATAGTTGCACAAACTTGTTGCATTTAACTCCATGTGGTTTTTAACCATAAGACAGAAATATCTTTGATGTCATAGAACGTGCAAAGAAATATCTTTGATGTCATAGAACGTGCAAAGAAATCCCTTTGATGTCGGAATGAAGCTTTTGAGGATTCGATGAAAACTTCTCAAGTATACAAAGACATGCTATTATTCGATGCCTTAGTAGTGGGTTGTGTTTCATTGACATCTTTCATATTTGCAAGTGGCAATTATGGTTTAGTGTTTCCGAATGAAACACTAGCACTGCATGTTTCCTTGGTCGTAGTATTAAGGAAAATACATGACGTGTGCCCTGTTTTCCTTGTCATAGTACTTAAGAAAGTTACAAGCATAGATGATCGTATGATCTGCACATTTATAGCTTTCTTAACCGTTTTTGTGGACAAAAACTCTTCTTGAAGGAAAGAATGAATAGGTTGACTAAGATGGCCAAGTTTATTCCGACTTAAAAGGATGTGAAAACATCCGAGCTTGTCAGACTCTTTATTGAACATCTCTACAAACTATGTGGCCTGCTTGCAGATATAGTGTCTGATAGAGATAAGAAGTCTGATAGTTTTTTTGAAGGAAAATCTTCAAGTTCGATAGTGCTTTTGAAGGAAAAGCTTAAAAAAGTTGGAAACTACTCTGAATCTGAGTTCAGCCGACCATCTGTAGCTTAATGGTCAAGCATAGACAGCCAACCAAGTGCTAGAGAATATGCTTCGTGCCTATGTAATAAGCAACCCAATTGGAAGGAGTTCTTGCCATATCTAGAATCTTCTTAGAGTAATTTGAAACATTCAATGTGATTGGATTTACTCCATTTATTTGATATATGGATTCAAGTCTAGATCTCCTATAACCGTAGAGCTATAGATGGTAGCATAGCCTACAAACTTGAGTTGCCAGAGAGCTCTCTAGTGCATCTAGCTTTTCATGACAATGCGAAAAACAATGATCCATTAGGACAAAGCAATTTGTCCCAAGTTTTGTTGAGTTCGTCATAGTCAATTCCACATGAACCAAGGATGATTCATGGGTTTAGACATCGGAACACGGGGTATACTGGGTTCAGACGATTCTTGGGTTCAAACATCGAAACACGGGGTATACTGTGTATCGATAGGCACTTGTTAAGTGAAAGGATAGGCCAGAGGAAGCCTCAACATGGAACCAACTAAGAACGTTTACCCAATATTTTTCCCAGTTTGTTTTCGCACACGGAAACTATTCTGAAGGGGAGGTATGTCACGTAGCCTATAACGGTGTGTGGGGAACTTGACCGGATGCAAAAGCCTGAACATCGAAGTGTGGACAACGGGATACATCCAAGGTTTAGGGGTGAGGGCGCCCAAGTCAAAGCACTTGGACAGTCGGATAGGTCCCTGTAAGTGCTCGGGAGTGTGGAGTTATCCACACACTCCTCTATGGCTGGGTGGGACTAGAGCTCTTCTCGACTATGGTGGAGGCTATGGTGACGTGACAGTTTACAAGTTATATCACTCATTTGAAAGAAAATTTGGGTGACGATGATACTTGTGCCAATGGAGAAGATCCCTAATCTTGAGGACATGACTAGACTTGTTACTATAAAACTTGTATTAGTTTCTTTTTTTTGGGGGAGACCAATAGATATATATATATATATATTACCAAAAAACAACTTTACATCTTTACATCCAGCTTCCCAACATTATATTCAGACCATGTTCAGCAAATCACAAATTGAAGACCCTCTGACATCTTCTAATACAAAAGAACTTGCGTTGGTTCTAGATCAACATACTAAATGGTCACTGTGTACCGTTTATTTAGAGTACTTGATCAAGTGAAAAGAACAGTCTGAGGTCGAGGCCAGATGGAGTCGGTGCATAGTTCGAGCATCACTTCCTTGTATTAATTGTTGAGGACATTAAGAGGGGAAGTATATAACGTGTCCCTAATCCCTAAGCTAGGTTAACAAGTCTAACTTCAAGTTAGGTTAACCAAGGATTGTGGGCTAGGCACCTTCTGGGTAAGTTAGTGACATTTACGAGGCATGGACTATTTATGGCTCTTGGTTTACAGGAGACCTATATAAATGATTTTTGGGGTCAGTTTGAGAGAGAGCTCCTTTCACCTAGACTCCAGGCCCAAGAAACTACTCTGTGCAAACATTGGAGGGGTGTGTTCTAGTGGTATGGGACACCAAGGCCTTGCACGGATGCTACTAGCCTCCATGCTCGAGGTTGAGCCTAACTGGCTCTATGGTTGGGCGGTGAGCTAGATGCCGATGCCTGTGTTTCCATGTTTTGCTTAATCACAAGAGTCTGCTGGGTAGAGTCATGTGGAGCTCATCCCATGGCTTGTCAATTGTCTTGACTGGCAAATCTAGTGTTCCCTTGTGGTATTCCAGTGTCAGAGAGTATGACTGACTGTGAGATAGTATGGCTTTCCTTATTTAAAAAACTAGCATTTACCTGCCTGGTCAACCTTGTGTGTAATGTCCATTACTGCATCCAAAATGCATAAAGCCACCTTTAGTTCCCCTTTCAAAGGTATAGTAATGACAACTATCACAAAAAATTACAAGGAAGCCATACCGGTTGCAACCAGATATACCAGACTACAGAGCAGCTTGCACATTTCAGCTGTTTCAGGTATTGCCAATCATACAAACAGATGAAGTTGAGTGTGAGAGAACTAGCAAGTGCCAATGAGCTTAATGGCTCTCAATGTAATAGCAGGGCCAGCGCATGCAAAGCTCTCTGTTGCAGCTGCCTTGACCCAACAATTGTTGGTTATAATCCACATTGGAGTGAATTTGTCATCTTAGATCTGCTTAACAGTGGATCCACCCCAGACTGAAAACAATTTCCTCGAACAAGAGATTTACTAGAGCTCTGGAAGGATAATGACTGAGCTTCACCCATGCCAAAGATCATGCAGTATGCCAAAGACTAGCACATCAGGATGATACACTCAGAAAACAGGGCAACTGATCTGTAACATCCCACGAATCCAACACCCCATCTCATGATATGCACAGGCCAGTGCAAAGCGTGTAACCAGGCACTTCAATGGCAGAGATCATATACTCTGTCAGGCTTGTTGCTTTCCCAAGAAATGTGTAATCAGCTAAGTCTACAAGCATCTTGTCACAAAAAATTGCATACATTTATCTAATTAGCATGAAAGCAGTTCAGCTCACTACATCAGCTAGAAAATTTCTGATTTTCACAAAATTTTGAAACAGGCATAACTTTTATAATTAAAAAAAACACATGTGATAGTTGTTTCCATCAAATAAACAGGAGCAAAAATGAGAAGCACGGAAAAACACAGAATTGAGAAGATCAATGGGACAAAGATGTATAAATGACATAATTTCTTCTTTAAACAATGTACAAAGAAGATGTCACCCTCACCTTCCCCTGAACAGACTTGTACCTAAGAGTAAGATTCACCATTGTCCACACCCAGCCCATACAAGACTCCAGCATACTTCTCAGTGGCTCCATTAAAGAAATCCTCCTTGAGTTTGAGGAAAGCACAGGATGTGAGGAGGCTGTCCGAGCCAGCTTGGTGGCAGGTACCAAACCTCTCAACTTCAAGGGTCTCAGCCAGCCGGTTGAGTCCACCATGGAGGTTGTTGCAGAACTTCATCAGGTATTTGACATCATAGACTGTTGGGAAGTAAACCCTGAGCAAGCTGAAGAAGTCTGACTCTATTACTGGCAAGTTCTGGCATGTGAGGAGCTTCAAGAGATAACCAAAGTCATAGCCACTGTGAAAAGTGATCCAGTGCGTGCTCTCATTCATGACGATGCCGGACGACATGAGGAGCTCTGCAAACCGCATTGAGTCAATGCCCCTCTCTTCATTTTTCCGGAAATCCATGCCACTCTGCTTGAGAAGATCAATGGAGTCCTGTGCATACACATCCTCCCTCAGGTTGAACTCTCTAAAATTGAACTGCCAGACACAGTACTCATTCTGGCCGCTGCATCGTGGTAGGGACCCGGACTCATCAGAGAAGGTCAGGCCAAGCTGGATGAGCTTGAGCATGTTCACATTGGCACGCAGAGTCTGGTAGTGGTAGTCTGCACTGGACTTGAACACTCCTACTGGTCGTACAACAACGCCGGGGAACTCTGTATCCATGGCCAGGTATGGATAGTCGTCCACTATCTCCTTTATCAATTCAAACTCCTCCTCCAGATTGTCAGCCCATACCTCCCTTATGCGGAGGCCCTCTGCCTTAGGCATTACCGACATTTACAAGCACAGATCTGCAGGTCAAAGTTGAGGGTTTTTCTCAAGTAAGAGCGTCTGCAGGGGTGGCAAACCCTCCTGAAATCTTCCTTGTCAAGAGGATAAGGGCTTGCACAGAGAATCCTCAGCTTCAAGGGACATAGAGTGAAGAAGGAAATCGGGTTTCTGCCAGGTCCTTTGTTAAGACTTCACCTTGCAGACAATAGGGCGCACAGGGAGGGTACGGAAGCTGCCGCACCGACAAATTCTGCATAGATTTGCAGCCTTAGATGGCAATACCGAACGCCTTTTGCTCTGCTCAGCGCAGATGCAGAGTCTTATCGCAGCAAAGCCTAGTAACAACTCTAACTATGGCAACAAGAAAACCTACTAGCAAAGCGTGGGTCTGTGTGCTCAGAAAGCTTAGGAGGAGCAAACTCTGGACGCTTAGAAGCGAGCTTGATGTGCAGGAGGTGGAGGGATTGGGGCATTTATGAAGCTATGGAGTGGGCGCAGGTGGGCTTGACAAGACGCGGAAAGACCACAGAAAGGCGCAGCGAGCAAGCGAGTGCACACACCAGAAGCGTGCGTATCGCCCAAAAATGGAGAGAGAAGACGTGCTGAAAGGAACCCAAGAAGAAATTTCCTTTCAGAAGAAATGGCAAACGTGAGGGAAAAAAAGGGCATGACGGCAGTGGAGGAGGGAATCCGATACACGCCAGAGAGAGTCTAGAGAGAGAGCGCGAGAGAACAACCTTTGGAAAGGGAGAGATGGGCGCATAAGACAGCTAGAGATGGTGGGCGGTGGAGAAGAGAGAGACTGGAGAACGTCGCCCGTGAAGAGAGAGATGGGCGGTGAAGAAGAGTCAGAGAGCGATGGGCAGGCCGCGGGGGGGAGAAGAGCGACTGGAGTCAATGGTGAAGAGAGAGAGAGGCGACGATGGGCGGTGCCGGAAGGCGAGGAGAGAGGAGAGAGGAGAGGCACAATGAAGAGAGAGAAAGTGGGAGTTAGACCAGGTCTAGAGAGAGACGAGTACCTACCTACCCGTGTCCTGTTCTGCCCCCACTTGTGTGCGCCTTTTGAGCTGGCTTCACAAATCCCAACCATTTTCAAAATTTGATCTTTCACCATTAATTATTGGGCCATTTTTTGAATTTAGTATTTTAAATTTTTGAATTCTCCACTCATTTTTGGTTAGCCACGTCATAGCCTACTTGCTTTGACTCCATACTTCCATCCTACATCCCCCCATTGCCATGGCCAAGGAGTGCCATGGGTCATTTGACTTTGACTTTGACTTTGAATTTTGACTTCTATGAGCAATGCAAAGCTTCTTACTATGGATGGCTTCAAATGTAGCCTCGGAGTCCCAGTGTTCGAAAAAAACTATTTTCCCAAAAAGTAAAAAACCTTCATCTAAAAATTGTGAAATTATTTATAAAGAAAATTTTCAAATTTTGAAGGTTTTTGTTCTACAACCCCTCAAAATCTGCAGGTTTTTATACCCTCAAGTTTCAAATTTGAAGGTAGTTTTAAAAATCTGCAGGTGCAAATTACACTATACCCGGGTTTTTTTCGAACACTGCCTCGGACGTGTGTGCTTGCGCGAAAGCCTCTTCGCAAGCACGCAAACATCATGTAAAGTGCATCACAACAACCTTGCATAGCTTGGCCCGTAAACAGGCAACCTTCCTACATAAAGGCTATGGTTACACAAGAACCTATCCATGCGGCCAATGGTGAAGACAATTTTGTGTCCACACTCCTTTTTCACATTGATGATGAGGGGACACCATTTCATTTTCACATTAGGTTGACGCACCCCCTTGTGAATCCACCTTGCAAGCTCTAACACTATGTTTAATGTCATTCTAGTTCAAATCTAAGATAGTTCTCTCTCTCTCTCTCTCTCTCTCTCTCTCTCTCTCTCTCTCTCTCTCTCTCTCTCTCTCTCTCTCTCTAGGTCTCCTACCACTTCCAAAAATTTGAGAGGCTTTTTAAGGTAAATGCACAGTATTGAGAACACCCAAAAGGAAACATAATCGTTCTTTCCTCTAGAGCACATAGTGATTCCACCATTGTAGGTTAGTTTTTCATAGCCGTAAAATAAGGCATAGCACTCAAGAAAATGGGTAAGGCCTTTGTGGCCCTTGATAATTTTGTGGTGAGACGTGCTTACATCAAGTATTTCCATACATATAGCTTCATAGCTTCAGAATCATCGAGTTCTACATTTGGAAAATGGTAGGTTTATTTCAAGCAAGGGTAACAAAGCAACACATGTTCTCCTTCTGTCTAATTCAAACCAATTTGTTGTGTGATGAGTGTGTTGTCTTTCTCCCATCAAACAATCTCTACCTTACGTCACACTCTCTTTCTAAGTTGAGACCACTGTGTTGTCTTTCTTCTTACTCTGGGTCAAAGCAACTAGTGTCTTGTCTTTGGACCAGTTTGCACGCAGGTGGGGATTGCATGTTTGGACGCAACCGAGGTGGGAAGAAAGTTTCAAGGCTTCTAGCCCAGGGAAAAAGTTGTTTTCTCATGTCAAACAAACTGAGTTACCAATGTGCATCACATGCACATTGTTTTATCTTGTTCCCTCTCCCATCGAAATATGGAGAATAGAATTGCTTTTTCGACAACAATGTTTGAAGAAGGTATCTATGTCATCTATGTATTATTAATAGCTCTAATGTTGCATTTGATTATAGATGGTAAACCTCATTTTTACCAAACTACAGGATTTCAAATAACTGGATATCCAAGAAGACACTTCAATAAGAAGGGTCTTGAATCACGGGACATCATTAGACAATATGAGGCCAAGAAGAAGAGGGAACAACAAGAACAAAATAAGCGCAAAAGGGAGTAGACTATGTTGAAGGTGGATGAATCCATGAAGCAACAAATAGTCCGTGACACAATAAAGTTCTTCATTGAGAGGACATTGGGCATGGGGAAACAAGTTAAATATGAGATATTTGATCAAGTTTTGCAACACCCTGTAGTGTTGGGGTTCTGTGATCAACTAATTAGAGAACATGATGACTTGCAATCAACATTAATAGACGAGGATTTTTGAAACACTTATATGCTGAATCATCCATTGTCAGCATGTTCCTCGTGTCAAACATTGTATACTTGCCCCAAAAATCAGATAACCACTTGAAGAAAATCAACTTTTTTGTCCCTAGCATGCACTCCAAAATCCTCATATGATGGTGGTCACTCAATTGTTGTGCTTGAACTAGAAATGCAGCATTTAGCAGATCACTAATTCGCTTTTCTCGTGCATAACTCCATATGAACACAGTAAAATTGTCAATCGCCCACTGTAGAAAACATCTTGCATGATCAAGACACTATTTAGATCAAGGATTAATGCTCTTTGATCTTCCACTTGTGGAGCCAGAGTCCTCGTCAAATGAGGAGGGGGGTAGCTAGTGGAAGGAAGCTCTCTCTATTTTTCTCAGTAACTTTTTCCAAAGATGTTTGTGCAGGGGCCTCCCCCCTTCTTTTAGTTATTGGACATTGCTTTACCTCAACAATTTTCTCCACACTTTTTGCATTCCTTGGACACTGCATGACCTCTAGTGTAGAAAAGTAAAGCCCTGTGGGTATGCACATCACAAACTGTGACTGGTACCTCTAGGTAATAGAGGTTTTTTTCTTCGCATGATAGGATGTTTGGGCATCTTATCCAAGCACCGCATTATAGGACCCCAAAGTATGTGCATTAACCCCCTTGACCAGCAATCGATGTGCATTAAACCCCTTGACTTGTCGATTGCAATACAAAGACATGGGGGGGCTGCCATATGACTAACGTACAACCGGGCCTTAAATATCCTACAGCCATGGGTTTAACATCTCTTAGGCACCAACCAAAGTTAATGAAACAAAGAACATCTTGCACTGAATTTATAAGAAGCGATACTACAGCATGAGAACATTCCAAGCTTAAGCACTTTGTAGACATGGGGACTTTCAGCCCTTTATGGACATGAAACTATAATAGCAACATTATGCAATCAGTCAATTGCCTTAAATATTGTGCATTACAACAACGATTACATAAAAGAAAGTGCATTCCAAGATTACAAAAAGAGTTCCACCACCGCGGCAATGTGAAGTATGGCGTAAACCTAAGTGCTAAGATATTCTCAAGGCTTTCTTACAATCTTGCCAAAAACATGGGAATACCAAAGATGGACTCTTCTCTAGCCTTGCTAATGCCACTAGCCCTTGTGGGATGTGATTCTTATGTCCATATATAATCATGGAATTTGAGTGATGTGGAGGCCAAACACGGTAATAGGATTCCAACATGTCAGTTGAAAGACTATTTTTTGTGTCTACCTACATTTTGGGTTGTTTATCATCCACCTTGACTAGTGTCTCTAAGAGCCTCACCCAACAAGGTATAATGGTACTAGTGGGGCTTCTATAATTGAAGATGTCCCATGTAAATCATAACGTGCATACTTTAACTTATTAGTTATAGTGTATGTATAAAAATGCTTTATATTTAGAGATTATGGTAGAAACATTGGTCCAAGAAGTCTAGATAGAGCTTTGTCATCTAAAATACAAGGTAAACCTCAAATTCTCGTGGTTCTTCTACAATCTTGCTAAAAGACATGGGAATACCAAAGATGGACTCTTCCTAGCCTTGTTAATGCCATTAGCCCTTGCAAGGTGCAACTCTAGTTACATGATATATGCAATAAAATTAAATACGTGGCCTTGAGAGCCACTTCCAAGTCTTCTTCTATTAGAATCTTTTTCTAGAATAAGTGAAATGTTAGCCCCAAATTCAACTTAACAATATTTCTACTCTCCTTTTTCTAGAATAAGTGAAACATTAGATCCAAATTCAACTATATTTCTACTCTCCTTTTCTAAAATAAGTGAAATATTAGCTCGAATTTTAACTTAACAATATTTTGACACTTCTTTTCTAAAATAAGTGAAACATTAGCTCCAAATTCAACTTAACAATATTCATATTCTCATTCATAACCTCTTATCCTTCTATCATATCAAAATGCTTACTAGGGGTATCAAGGAGAAGGTGTGCTTTTATGATAAAAATGTGCATGGCCCCAATCAAAGTGAAGATAATTGTATCCTTTTTCCAGGTTGAAAATTATATGTAAATATGAGTGCATTTCACCTTTGTATAGCCTTTTAGCCTTCAAAGCAAATCAAAATAAAGAAGTCTACTATGCTGAAGTGGGGACATGGAGGAAACAAGGTAATTGCATAGCGAAAAAACTATATGGGCAAGCAATGAAAGTAGAAATGGGAGGAAAAGTTGTAAGGTGCATTGAATGGGTTATGAGATAATAAATGGGTCTAAAATAAGCCAAAAGTGAAAGTGTGATTCTCTTATATGGAAAAGAATATGTTTCTTGTTTCATCCATGTAGTGGAAAATGTACCTCCATCATTGAGAATGTTTTTTTTTTGTCCTTAAGTTATCCACCTAGGAACTCCTTCAATTTTTGGCAATGCAACCTTGAGGAGGAGTCAATTTTCAAGATTTGTATTACAGTGTATTAACAATATTTATAGGTTAAAAATTAGGTCTCAGCTATTATCGGTACAATGGAATACTAACATCTTCTTGTTTGGTTGAATATTGATGTTGAAAGATTGCTACTTGTAGCATACTTGCATTTTTTGCACATGCTAACTACCCTCTCTTTTGCATGATGTAACCGGTTGTCTATAAGTTATTCTTGTAGCTTGTGGTAGTTAAAGATCAAGCATGTGTGAGAATTTGTGAAACACTATTCCAAGTTATTCTTATAGATTGGAATAACGTGTGTAAGACTTTGTGAAACACACTGTTCAATAAGACCCAACTATAAATCCTCTTCAAGGTACAAATGGTTTTCCAAATCGCAATGAAGTTTGTTATAGCCCTAGTATATTATCGTGTCTTAATCCCTTGCATAAATCCCCATAAAATGCAACGAATATCATTTAAGTTTGTGGAGCTCCATGTATGTATTGTAGTTAAAGATCAAGCATGTGTGAGAATTTGTGAAACACACTATTCCAAGTTATTCTTATAGATTGGTAATTAAATCCAAGCGTGTGTAAGACTTTGTGAAACACACTATTCATCAATAAGACCCAACTATAAATCCTCTTCAAGGTACAAATGGTTTTCCAAATAGCAATGAAGTTTGTTATAGCCCTAGTACATTATCGTGTCTTAATCCCTTGCATAAATCCCCATAAAATGCAACGAATATCATTTAAGTTTGTGGAGCTCCATGTATGTATTGTTATTTCACAAACCACTTGGTCTTCTAGAATATTCAAGCCCAAATTTTCAAGGTTACTACAACAAATTCATCTTGCATAAATTTATACTTATTATCATGAAAATGTGCAATTTATTGTTGTTATTGTTGTAATCATCAAGAAAGAAAGAAAGTGGTTGACTGTGTATTTTTTCTCTAAATGAAAATGACATTTGTATGTATTGCCTATTTCATAAACTTTATTTATCCAAGCATAAGTTCTCTTCAATTTAGCATAGGAATTTATTGATATAATGAATGTGTTCATTCATGAAGGATGCATTTGATTATTTATTAGTTTTATATGGCACACGATGTTGATTAATACCTTTCAAGATGTGTATATGCATGCTTACGGAGGAAATGGGAACTAAAAATCTTTGTCCCCCTTTTATTGCTTTCAATATCCTAGTTATTATTTCATGTTATGGCATACCATGTTTTTTTCATTGTATCATACATTGTCAAGATTATAGTCTCTAAGCTTTGATATATTATTTTTTGGCCACCTATTTTCAACCTCTCCCAACCATCCTTGTGGCCACTCCTCTAGTTCAACTTGGTTTTCTAAAATGCTTAGCCCCAAATTTTTAAGGTTATTCAAATTCATGTTGTGAAACATATATGCACCAAAGTTTAAAAAAAAAGAAATTGTTGGTAGTATTATATTCCAATAGGTCTTTTAGCAACACTCAAGTGCCCTATTTGGCTATCTAGATACAACCCACTTTTTATCATGCAAAGGTGCGATTGATATATTGTTATTGTTGTAACCATCCATATATTTTTTAAATTAAAATAGTTAACTCTATATTTTTTTTCTCACTAAGAATGCATTTTGTCTCTCACTAAGAATGCATTTTGTCTCTTTGCATTGAAATCAATCATATACTCTCTTTACGCTTGATTTCTTTATCCAAGCATTGTCACTCTTCAAAAAATAATCTTATTGATATAACACGTGTTCATTCACTAAGAATGCATTTGATTTTCTAATAGTTTTATATCGTACACACAATTAATGTATACCTTTCATTACTTGCATGTACATGCTTTTTTTAGGAAATCAAAATTTAAAAACTTTCCCCCCTTTATTCCTTTAAATATCACAAATATTAAGTGTACGCATTATTTCATGCTTTTGTATGTTTATGACATATTGTACTTAATTTTTCTTTACTCTATTATAAATTGTCATCATCCAACCTCCAAGCTTAGATATACATATATTTATTTATATAATTTCAACCTCCCAACCATCATTGTGGCCACTCAATTCCCTTACGCTTTCTACTCATTTACATCCATCCCCCACCCCCTCAAACTGAAAGCAAAAAAACTAGACACACACAACTCTTATGCATGTGCTAATAGTGATATTTGTGGGTGTGTCTCATATGTACCTTTGTACATGGGTGTGGGGTGTGTACACATATATATCTTTGTACATGCACACACACATACATATATCTTTATACATGCACACACACACACACACACACACACACACACACACACATCTTTGTACATGTACACACACATACACACATATACCTTTATACATGTGTGTACGTGCATGCACAAAAAAACTTGCACATGTGCTAATAGTGATGTGTGTGGGTGTCTATACCTTTATACATGTGTGTACGTGCATACACATATATAACTTTATACATGTGTGTAGGTGCATACATAAATATACCTTTATACGTGGGTGTTGGGTGTGTACACATATATACCTTTGTACACACACACACACACACACACACACACACACACACACACACACAAATCTATCAATGTGTGTGTGTGTGTGAGAGAGAGAGAGAGAGAGAGAGAGAGAGAGAGAGAGAAAGAGAGAGAGAGAGAGAGGAGGGAAGGGGGGGGGGGGAACGCATGATACAATTCAACTCTATGTGAGGGTGGGTTGCTTCTTGAGCTTCTTGAGTAACTGTGTGACATTCTCTTTTGTTTAAACCTACAATCTTGAGTAGAGTGGAGTGGAAATATGGGAAGGGTGCGGATCTTGTGAGCATGAGAGACACACATTGTAAGTGGTAAAGTAGGGTGTGTAGTATGAGAGAGAAAAGAGAGTAGTGGGAGAAGGGTTAGACTTGGGAGAAGTAGCTTTGTGAGACCTAATGTGAGAGAGAAACCCCTTCCATTATGTTTATCTTGATGTTATGCCCACTTTGGGTCTCTCCAAAACTCTCTCTCATTCACAAAGAAAGAAAGAACAAGATGCAACATGTCGTTGGTGGGGAACTTACCAATGTGCCACAATGGATACAACCATGTGGCAACCCTTTCTTCTTTCAGAGAGCTCTACATCTACTCCTCTTGCTCCATTATCATGCCAGCTCAATTATCGACCATTGGGTAGCCACACACTCCTCTCTCTCTCACCTATGGTTGGTAGCTGCAGAAGCATAAGGATAGATTAGAAAAGCAAGAGCAAGACTCAATTACAATGGTGTTAATTACAATGGTTAACATCATTTTAAGCGTGGTTACGCATCATGTAATCCATTTTTATGCAAAGCTGCACTAAGCACTTCAAAGATATATAGGATGACCAAGCTTATGACATATGAAATGCCAGCCATGAAAAGCAGTAAGCCTAGGTGTACATAGAGCTAGAGATCCAATTTTGGGCCCCCAATTGTTAAATGGGTAGCTGACCATTGTAAAAAGAGAGCTCATGTATATAAGTGACTTATGAAATATTAAAAGAATACAATCCCATTATCACAAGTGAGTATTGCTCTCTCTCTCTCTCTCTCTCTCTCTCTCTCTCTCTCTCTTGTGGCATCATGATCTTGTGTGTATGCATGCATGCTTTCTTGGTTGCATGTGTGTGCATGTAGATGATGCTCCCTTTGCTTGCTCTCTCTCTGTCTCTTTCACTCTTGTATACACAAAGGCATTGAGTAGCAGTTGAGCTCTCCATAGCTCCTTCTCTCATTGATCCCTACCTAGCTTGAGGAAATCTCCACTTGGCTAACACAAGTGGTGGCAGGGTGTGCCCCTAGGCAGCTTCACATCAAGGAGTTAACCCTCAGTAGGGTTGCTAAGTGCATGTTCCTAAACTGAGCCTTGCATTGACTCTTTTCTCTTCTCTTCTTCCTCTCTCATGCAAGGAAGTATGATCATTTATGTGAACATATTTGGCACCCCTACTAGGGATAGCACTTAGCTTAGGTTCCTACTTGGCGCCCTTGCTGGGGATAACACGTAGCTTAGGGTCCTCCACATTCTATTCCTTAGCTAGAGTCTTGATTTTCCCGGATGGATTGCAAATCCATCCGTAGGAGTTGGTTATAAGATGTCTGTGATTTTTTTATTTTGTTTTTCCAATACAATGGAGTTCAATGGACCATAAGGATCTTGGGAGGCTACACCAAAAGCGAGAGCTACAAGTCAGTGCCCTAATCTTGCTCTTGATTCCATTAATTTTGGTTTTTCCTTCAATTAGTTAAAAACTGCATATTAGCTTAATCTCACAATTAATCTTAGGATTTATTAGGCATTCTATGCATCATTCAAGGCCCTCGAGGAATCAATCGATCAATCTTTCATAGAGAACTTGTCTCTATCGTACATCAAGAGTGAAGATATCTCACCCACCCAGTTGGTATAGTCCCGGATGGATTCTCCCTCTTTATATCTTACATTGTGTAACTATTTGATCGGACTCCATCGAGTTCCTTGTCTAGAATACCCAAATTTGAAAGCCTCTTTCAAGGCATTAAAGGTAGCCTTGTCTTCCACTTTGTGATCAAAACCATTGTCCTACTTTTGCATCAAGGGTGAGGCTACCAAAGGCACTCACCTTGACCTGATCATCCACATGGCCAAATGCCTCACAAATTTGGTTGAGCATCTCTAGATAAGGTATGGGGTCTCCAGACTCGATAATTTTAGAGATGTGGGTTGGTTTATTCCCTTCAAATCTTAGCCATTACACCGACCATGCAGATGCTAGTGGTGCGATTCCTGAAGCTACCCCCTTCCTATTTCCATGGCTATCCTCAATATTTTCAGTGAGTGACAGTCTTGCCATTGGTGGCTGGGGTTGGTGCAAGTTGGGGTATGATAGGTGGGGGAGCTAGGCCTAGAGGATAGTATCCTATCAGTGGACCATACCTCAATGGTGCTTCATAAGGATCCACATGATATCTAGGATACACTCTGCAAGGCGGGTAGTGGTTGTACCTGTGTGTTGTGTGCTTGCTTGAATGTTCCAAGTGGTCTCTTTCTCTTTGGTAAGAGGTCTCTGGACCTTGGTGAGCTAGTTCTTGACCTAGGCTTGGTGCTGGCCTTGATCTCAGTGATGCTACTAGAGATATGCTTATCTTCGATATTATAATATTTTCAGGATATCTACAACAATGTGCAAAAACTTCAAGAATTATCATATTTAAATTATTGTTGTGATATTTGAACACCACTTTTATTGTTTTATTCTCAACTCATCCTACCTTGAGGTAAACTTTCTTATCCGTGAATATTAGTTGCATCAGAAATATTTACACTTGTTTATCTAACACTTTACCATGTAGATGTGCTTCCCCAACATCATATGAGTACGTATTCAACCCACTCATTAATTGAATTATGTGTTTAAAATTTATACTAATTAATTCAAGACGTATTAATCCTGGAACTACTTTTAAATTGTTTGGTACCATATAGCATGAGCAATAATATTTCTTTTTCAGGATGATTTCCGAACTCCCAAGTAAGTTCCTCTATTTTCCATAATTAAAACATCACATATACTTACAATATTTGTGACCTTTTAATGATGTATTTTGTAGCAAGGTTGTTCGACACTTGCAAGTAAGTTCCTATCCTTCAAATCTTAGTAAATAATTCTTCCGATACTTTTATGAAAGTTTTACCTTCCAGACCGTGATTCAAACACTTTACAAGTAAGCTTTTCGTCTCTAACCCTACAATAGTGATCATGCTTAAGGATTTTATTTCTTATAGTCATAATCCAAAATTATGTATGAAATCATAGCCCGTTCACGTTCTTTTTCTTTTGTATACATATTTAGTTGAATAAATATATATAAAGGTACGGTTCTCTACTCTTGAATTTTGTGTCTATTATTTAAGTTTATGTCAACTTCAAAACTAAATTAACCTTACATCATTCGGACTTATTTCATCTACTTTCAGTTTATAATCTCACGTATCCTTGAGTGTTAAACCTTTTTTTTTTAATAGGTAATTTCAATGACACCAACAATGGAGGTATGTATAACCTCTTTTTCATAAATTTTTTTATAATCTCTTTTCAACATAATAATCTAATTAATAAACCTTACATTAAGATTAGTTCAAGTTCAATAAAATAAATGAAATTTCTAGATAGAGAAAATTTACGTTGGAATTTAAGTTTCAGAGGGACCTGGCCACTCTGTCTCAAAATTTTATTCTGAAGGAAGTAATGTATGAAATTAATCTGGTGGTATGGGACATCAGATTGGTTTCATATACTTACTCCAGATGTATTTATGTCTTCTATCTTTCTACCATCCTATGTGTGTATGTACAATGCACCTATGTGGTATGGGACACATAGACTCATCTTACATACATTCATTTTATTGGTTCACTGTATACGCATTTGTAGATCTAGTCTTCCACACCAATCATATAGCCATCCTCTCATGCTTTTATGCTACGTATATCGGGGATGCCCATATATGGCATGCTTTTGTGCCCTCATTGTTTGTTTCAATTAGTTCGTATGGAGGGGTGATTCCCTGGGTACTTACGCCTGGCAAACATGTGTGTGGATGCCTTCACTTTTTTTTTATTTGGTTCATATGGAGGGATGATTACCTGGGTACTTATGCCTAGCAAACATGTGTATGGCTATTATTTGATTATTTATGGGCTGTCTATATCTCTCGATGACGTGGATACCATTTGTGTATACCAAACGAGAAGTGCGACGATACCGATTGAGGTGTCACTCTGCATGAGATGTGCGAGGGTACCGATTGAGGTGTCGTATGGCTGGTGGATTTTGCGGTGGTGTGAAGATGATGATCATTTTTCTTTTGTATTAAACTTTTTGTACATGTTATCTTTGATTTGATAATCATGGTGATGATCACCAATTTTGGTGTTACACGAGTTTTCTTGATATTTCATGTCCATGAGAACCTCTGAGCCATGCCTTTGTGCCTCTGAGCCATGTTCGGACCTCTGAATTTACATTGCAGGTTATGACATCAACAATCTTATTCTCTTGGCATTTTTCTTATGCAATTGAGAACAATTGCTTCCTCAAACGGGAGGATTGTAACATGTATATATTTATTCATATTTTTGATGAATTAATAATCTTACAAAAATATGTTTAATTTAATTTGTGCAAGATTCAATTTAATGGAATATGCAAGTGGGCACAAGATTAATGTATAGGTGTAAATGTGCACATAGTCATTTTATGTAACAAGGCCCACTAGCAAGTTTATTTGGGCACAGGTTCTTATATGTACAAACCTTAGGAGACTTCATATGGTTAAAAATGTGTAAAGCAATACCCCAAAAGTGGGAAAAAGAAGCCCAATTTGTACGCTCACCTATTCTTAGCTCCTTGGGCAATTTTTATGAAATAAAATTCTTTAAATACTCATGTTGTGGAAGTGGAGCTACACGGCATGGGGAGGGGGGGAGATTGCATCCAATATTGTCTTGATGGTGATGTTATTCT
Source organism: Cibotium barometz (assembly GCF_041138505.1). NCBI lineage: Eukaryota > Viridiplantae > Streptophyta > Polypodiopsida > Cyatheales > Cibotiaceae > Cibotium > Cibotium barometz. The sequence continues at coordinate 11,650,661 of NC_141102.1, read as the reverse complement.
TTCTCTCTTGTCTTATGTTATGGTATGTGATTTGATTTTTCAATTAAATTCAAGTCTTTGTTTTAATTTTTGATATATTTTATGAGTTTTTAATTATTTCTTCAAGAAGATTAAAGGGTCCCGTGACACTAACGGGGTGGGAGGTGGGGTTTTTTGTGAATGATTACATTTGTATATGTGTGTGAGCATTTTTTTTTTGGGATGTTCGCTCACTTTGTTTTTGGTAATCATAAGTAATGTTACATTTGATTTGTGTTAGTGGGGATGCTAAGAGATGTTAATAATGGGAGAGAAGAGAGTCAAGGATCTAGAGGAATGTAGACTTAATCATCAGAGCGAGATGGTGATTCTTAGTTCCTCATTTGATTCATTGAAGCAACATTCATCATTTGAAGAAATTGGCCTTCGATGATGTCTCTTTGTGTGGCAAGATTCTTGTCAAACGTTGTTGAGAGTAGGATCTGCTCTTGCTTTCTTTTGCTCATGTGCTTTTCATTTTTTATGTATATTTAAGTGCTCTTATGAAGTAGAGTTACATGAAGTACAAGAGTTGAGTCATATAGACTCTTATTGAACTGCTTTGTGTTGAAGTAGCCATTTGTTGGTGAGGATTGAAAGAATTACGTCAACTTGTGAGGCTAATATAGATATCTTCACTAAGGATTGAAGATCATTGATTTGTGAAGATGGTGGCATTGTTTGGAGAGGTTGGTGATTTGAAGGGAAATTTCAGGTGATGGGTTGTACCATTGACCAGGCTTTCACCCACCATGGCCCCTCCATCCAGAGCGGTACCTAGAAGTTGTCGATGGTGAGGCTTTGGTGCAAATGTTCTCTAGTGCATGATTATGGATATGTACTCATGGAGCAGCTGCTACATTAATTTAGCCAAAATAATAGTAAAATAAATCAGCTTAACACATATATATTGGCTATTGAATATCATTGGGAAAGTGTTAATGCGTGATATGGCTTAATCCGTGATGATGAGGTTTAAATTGTGAAGTGCAAGTTCTTAAGCCGTGAGACTATAATTGTGAGAAACCTGAACTCATGAGATTGCAAGTTTTTTGGTCGTGAAGGGTTATTCCGTGAGATGGCCTAATTTGGTGAAGTTGCAGGTTTTGACCCCGGATAGTTTTTTTTTAATAATAAATGGGTCAGCTAGGTCATGACTTGCGAGCAACATCATCTTATACACTTATTTCTCACATCCAGAGGGGTGACAAGAGCATTGTTATTTTATCCTTGATGCGCTCGTAAGTCTCTGTTTGTAGATGTGGGTATTGATTCTTGAATTTGTTGCTCAGATGTTGTCGAGGCAGTAAGGAAGACTGCTGATTGTTTGCTTGAACACACAAGCTCTTGTGTTGGTGTGCTGAATGCACGAGAGTTGTTGAGTGATTTGCTTGTCGTTTGCTTGGGCCTCCATTCTTGTTGAACTTTAGGTGAAGTTGTTGGGGTTGAAGTCGATGGTGAGGTTTTCTTCACATTGTTCGATTTTGGCAACCATATGATGGAATTACCACCATAGTATCCTTGTTGTTTTAGCACATGCACATGCACCCATCTTTGATGAACATTGTAAACTGGTGGCCGATGTGCTTGGTGCTAAGGCTTCCTTCTATGTGCAAGCTTAGGGGACTTTTTGATGCGCTTTGGGGACCCAAGCGTTGGTATTTCTTTGGTAGTACCATTGTGTGTGTATAGCAGTGTTTTTTGTACCCACACTTGATGACTTGGTGGAGATTTTTGAGGAACTCACATAGGCTTTTGTGGACTGTGTTGTGGAGTACTTTTCTTTTTCCTTGGCCTCTAAGTGCTACGTTGAGGAATAGGTTTTGACTGTCAAGGCACCCAAATTTGATTAGCACCTTCATAGTAGCCTTGAGCTACAAGTAGCTGCTACTTCATCCACATTTTGATACTATTAAGATATCGTGATTGTGGTCTTGGTGGAGTTTTCTTTTGGGTTGATGTGGAAGGTTTGGGGTCCTCCTTGACTTTGGTTGGCGCTGAGGCTGCAGCTTTGGGACTCACGGGCATTGTTGATGATGATGAGGTTAGAGTCTCTTATGGAGTGGCTGTTGATGACGAGGCCTTTGTGCATGTGGTTGTTTCCTTTGGTGAGGTTTCTCGATGATGATGCATAGGCTCCGGGGCCTTCCCTTTGAGTTCCTTGTTAGAGATAGATGGTTGGGCTATGGGAACTTCTTTAGGTATAGATGTTGATTGCGAGGTTATGGCATCGAAATTCATAAGTGAGGATGGGGTTGATGGAGTAGATGCTTTATCGGAGTTGGTCATTGACATAGATGCTAGGTCATTGTGTAGGGGGGCTTTTGTGGGAAGAGGTTTGTATCCTTTTGTGTTCAGCATCATAGATATCCATTAAAGTTGGATCCTCTTCCTTGTAGTATGGTATTGTTGACTTTTTGTCTCGTTGACCATCATGATGACTCTATCGCTCTACAAAGCACAGTGGTGCTTGGGCAGCATTAGTCCATTTATGCCCCAAGATCAAATCTGCTTCCAACACATACTCAACCATAAAAAACTTGCAAGTGAGGGGCTTAGTTTCAATATACATTGTATGTTCAAAGTACCCCAAACATGGCATGTTCAAGTCTTGTGTAAAGGTAATCCTTTCAGGATGTGTCGTGAGTGTTGGTTGACCTAACAAATCCCATAGTTTGAGGGTTATGAGATTGTGTTCTCCTGTTGGATAAAGCTGTGCTTGAGCTGTGGTGATTTTATTTGAAATTTTGAATCCCACAAAAATCCTAAGGATCTTTTCAGTAAGATATGTTGGAAGTTCCAACTCTTACATGGTATCTTCCTCCCCCGGTAATAGCAATTTTACATTGCTTGCAGGAGTGTTCAAGGTGACTGTTTGCATGGATTCATCTATTGAATACCACGATTCACCTATCCAAGTTCCGCCAACAAGAATGACATTATACTCAAGGGAATCTAGGGTAACATGGAATGTAAATTCCATATCGCCCATCAATTGTTTGAGTAGTGTTTCTAAAGTAACTTGGAACTTCAATGTTTTGTCCATTGGCTTCTTTTGCAAGACTATTGCTTGTAGGGATGAGTTTAGGTTGTCCTAATATTGCTTGTAGGGATGAGTTTAGGTTGTCCTAATAAATGACACCCAAGTGTCTATTGTCACAATGTTATGACTAGCTTGAGGGCTAATCAATGTGCGTTTACGCTTAACATCATGGCCTGTAGGAAAATCCAACCATACTATGATAGAATCTTCCAAACAAACCATGGGTGTTTCAGTTATTGTTTCGGCTTCAGATCCCGTTTCTATTTCATACTCCCATTCACTTTCATCCTCATTTTGGCTTTCAGCTTTTTCAAGAGTACCCAATGCGTACATTGGCACGCTTGGCCCTCTGACACTTCTTAATGAGGTCTATTTGGAAACTTGCGAATCCTCACAGTCTTATTTTATAGAGTTCTTTATGTCTTGGTATAACTCAGGTTGAGCCCTTAAAGGTGCAAGTGCTGATGTGATGCTGGCTTTATCTCATGAGAGAAGAGCATTCCTTCGAATGAGGTTTTGAGAGACTGTTTTAATCTTGTAAGGAAATTATTCCTCACATGCTTTCTCAAGCGTATAATCTGTTTCAAATGACTCTTTTGTGTAGAGAGTATGTCTTCCTCTTGAAAGGGGAAGCGGTACTCCTATGGGGTTTATTTTTTGTTGCTTTTTTAGGATTGGCATTATGAGACTCAATCATAACTGGTGACCCTATAAGACATTCAACCAAGCTAAGCATGCTCTCTTGAGCTTGTTTTTTGCGTTTCATATATGTCATGTGATCACTATTGTCCATTTGGGGTGGTTGGTTGGGTCCTAGTTTCTTGATTGGTCTATGTGGTGCAGTGAGTGGAGAGTCAGAACTTGTTTCATCCTCACTTAGTGACATACTAGAACTTGTTTCATTCTCTTAATGTCTTTGTCCATTTGGGGTGGTTGGTTGGGTTCTAGTTTCTTGATTGGTCTATGTGGTGCAGTGAGTGGAGAGTCAGAACTTGTTTCATCCTCACTTAGTGACATACTAGAACTTGTTTCATTCTCTTAATGTCTTTGGCTTGTGAGTTTTTCATTATGTTTACCCATGCGACGATCAAATTTTCTTTTGGGTTTTTGTATCCTGTGTCGCACATATGGGTGTTGAGGTTTGTGTGGTGGTCTTTGAGGTGGATGCTTCTGCATCATATATAGCTTTTGGCTCTTTTGTATTTGTCCCCTTTTGGGTTTATGTCCTCTACAAGCTCTTTTAATTCGACCTTGGTTTTGATAGTTTGTTGTCCCTTGTCTTTCTTGGGTTTAGAAGGTTTTGCTTTCTCTTTTGGGTTCTGTTCTTCTACCCATGTTGAGGTATTGTCTTTTGCATTTCTTTTGACTGTCTCTCATGCCTTGGCTTGTAAACATGTAACCACATTCAAGGGCACCATGGACAACTGCCCGTTTTGTAAACTTAAGATATTAAGAGTTGTATTTTGTGAGACGAATTACATTGACGCAACTCGTCTTGAGCAATCTTGGAACACGTTCAATGCCACATTTTTCACACATTGGTCGCAAGGTGTCAGTGACTATGGGCATGGAAGTATTCCAAACTATGCAATCTGCCACCTTGTGAGGTCCACACCAATAGAAACACTGAAGTGTTCGATCAACTGCTTCTTGAGCAGTTTCTACCCTTTGGAGTATTTCTGTTTGGTGCACGGGAGATGGAGGTTTTGAGTCAATCATGGATGAAGCAGGACACTTTTTAGTATCATGGTCAAAGGTTTTACAATATATGTAGTATAGAAGAATATGTGCCTTGTATGCACAATGAGGATTGGGATGGTCGTAGTGATTGCACGCAACACAAGGCATTTCGTTCCTCACTTTTAGAGGCATTAAGGATGTTTGGTTTTGAAGGTTTTCATGCTCTCTTAGAGATGTTGGCTGTAAGGTTTTAAGTAAGTTTTAAGCAAGGCTGCATAAAATTATGGGAATGTCAATTCCGAGATCGATCTTTCTTTTGCCATTGCTTCACTTGGTTTAGATAAGGAACACCTCGTAGCATGATCATCTTCTAGCATGTTGTCATCTAAACGTATTTCTTCTTTACAACATTGATCGAATGTTTCCAGATTGGATACAATGATCAAGTTGTGTAAGCTGTTATTCTTCAAGCCCATTATAAAACATCTCTTCAATTGAACATCGTTTAATTTTTTCCATGACTCTCACAACATGAGTCCAAGAGTTTTATCATAAGGATAAAATCTAATGGATTCATTTGGTTGACGCTCAATTGAATAGAGTTCTGTTACTGCACTCCACCGATCACCTTGTCTAGAAAAGCCATGCATAAAGGCTGATTTCAAGGTTTTGAAGTTGGTCTTGATCGTCGGCATCAATGCGATTAACCATCAAAGCTTTTCCCTCTCTAAGCATAAGTTCAACGCATGTACCTTAGTGGGGTAGTTGGGATTTTCAAAGGCTTTACATCTCTATTCAAACATTTGAATAAATTAAACATGGTCTGTTGTTCCGTCGTATTTGCCCATAATTTTGGAAATTTGTACAGCGGTATTTCTGTATGAATCACTGAGGCCGTATGTGAATACTCTTGTTGGAAGAGACTTACTGAGTCCTTGGGCCACCCCCCTTTCTAGACTAGTCAGTATGTCCAGGGTGTGGGCATCCAAGAAAGGGTTGGTACTTATAGGATTTACGCGACAATGTTAGGTAAGGGACCAAAGCCTGGTGGGATTGAAGTGATAGGGGGTGTAAAACTTGATGACACACTTGTTATAGGCATGGCCAATGGTATTGGGAGGTGAATTTGTGGCATAGATCTCAATAGCTCGAAGATGTCAGCCATTGTTGGGTTCAGACCTTGTGTGATTCTTGCTGTGCTGGCAATCCCTCTATCGTGGCCATGTTAGAGTGCCTAAATGCTCCCTTAAAAAAAAAACTTTTTATATTCTCCCACAGCCCGTTATACAGCCTCAAGATGCTTGGCGTACTCTTCGTTGGGTCAAATGGGTGTCCGCTCACCCTAATTAACTTAGGCACTATATGCACGTGAACGACCTCTTAGAGATATTTTTCGAAAAAAGCGTATGCTAGTAACTTCCCAGATAGAAGAGGAGGTTCTAAAACCTATTTTCCATCACTGTCTCAAGATGAAAAAAATTTCCTATAATTTTTCTCCTGTTTCGCAACACGTTTTTGAGGGTGTTCTAAAAGGAATTTTGAAAAACTCTATATTAGGGGGTTGTAGAATTTTTGGAGTCACTACAACTTTGTTTCTTAAGTCGTCCGTGATTTTGTCGTTTAGACCTTCAAAAAGTAGTCTGAATATGGCTCGTAATTTAAAATGAAAGGGATATGGGCGTTTTCCCAAAAAGGTAAGTAGGAATAAAAAAAGTCAACCTTTTAATGACACCCCTTACACCCTTTATAAATGACCCCCAAAATGAACAATTTGACAACTCATGAGCATCTACTCATTGAATTCTCATTAGCCTAATGAGTTATGTAAAAAAAGTGATTGAGGATTAATTATTTCATTAATCTTTTCCTCTTTTACACACTAACCAAGGACTCTAATTAACCACTAATCTCTAATTAATTCACACACTTGAGCACATCATTGGATAGAGTAAGAGAATGCTAATCTTTGTACATCAATAATTGTGTAAATTAATCTAAATAAGAGATTAATTAGACTCTTAATTATGGTCTCCTCTTTTAAGATAAAATTAAGCAAAGAGAGTCAAATTTCTCCAATTGATGAAAAATTTGACGTGATTAGGTGTTTTGATGCATCTAGATGCTCTCAAAACACTCAAAAACACCAATTTCGACTACTCATATGATCAATTTAGACCAAATTACACACTTTCTAGTTTTTTTTTTGTCTTGAGCAAGATTAATCACCCTTAATAACAAAAACCAGTCCATTAAGAGAAATTAGTAAAATTCAAGGATTTTTTAATGGTTTTAAGAAATTTTTTGAAAGATTAAGCTACTTCTAATGCTTGCTAACACTCTAATCCAAACAAGTTCAATAACAAACACTCTAATCCAAACAAGTTCAATAACAAACACACAATTAAACTAAAATAAATGATCTTAGTTCTATGTTTAACACTAAAGAGAGCTAACATTCACTAAAAATTGCATTCTATTGCATTGTTTGATGCAATGGATGCAAACTAAGCCTAATACTATAAGATTCCTCCCTCCAGCTTTTGAGTGTAAAGGTAAGAACCTCCCCTTCTGTTCTTGTAATTATTCCCCTCTCTGAAATAGAAGAAAGATCTTGCTTTGCCCTGTTTTGGCCTAGAGAGAGATAATGTCTAGAGAGAGATAATCCAAAATTAAGATATCTTTGGATATAAAAATCTTCCTAGTGTCTAAAATGGATTCCCCTAAAACAGAAGTTTGAAATGAACTTTCCAATGTGCATTAGGAATTAATTGAAAATGGTATAAGGGACCTTAGCCTAAGAGTCTACATTTTTAGAAATTTTTAGATTATGGTCCAATTAAGGTTCCAATGGGCCAATTGAATTAATCTAATTTTTGGGATGAGATGAATCCAAAAGAATAAAAGAAAATACCCAAAAATAAGTAAATGCTCATATAAGATGAAGAGTTGACTGAGTACAAGGTTTATTAGTTAAAAATTATGAGATATTACTAAAAAAAATGAGATATTTTGGAATAATGATGCATTTTTGACACCTTAGTAAGGAAAGGGGGACTCTTGAGGTAGGCGCCTCTTTCACATGTGTGGAAGGGTTTTTAATTAAAAAAATTATGATATTTTAATCTCTCCTCTCTCCTAGATCAAACCAAATAAAAAAGGGAGCCAAACTAGTCTAAATCTGGTCCAAATTGAGTCAAACTGAACTTGGAAAATTTTAGAACCCAGTTGGACTTGGTTAGTGGCCTCCCTCACCTATAAATAGACCCTCATTCCTTTGTATTTTCATATTGGAGCTATACCATGCCAGTATTATATTAAAATAATCATATTTTCTATTATCCCTTAAATTTTCCTCTCTCTTTGGGAGCTTGGAGCTCTCTCTCTCTCTCTCTCTCTCTCTCTCTCTCTCTCTCTCTCTCTCTCTCTCTCTTTACAACAACTCTTGGAGTTGCTCTTCTCCTTTTGGTGGACCAATTGATTGATCAGGGGCTTCATTGCAATAATTAGAGAATCAAGCCACACTTAGAGGTAAATTCAAATTTTATGGTTTTTTTCTAATTTTCTCAACTTTCTTCTTCTCAACCCCTCTCAAGCTTGAGAAGATTTCTAAATGATTGTTTTAATTCAAATCAAGCTTTCCCTTAAAGTCTTAATGCTTAATTAAGAGAAAGTTAATCTTTATGCTTATTTATAATGCTTTCTTTAAGTAAATCTCTCTCTCTAAAAGAATAGCCATCTTTATGGCTAAATCCCTTGAAAAAGGATGCTTCTCAATGATAGTCTCTTAATTCAAAGCTAAACTCTAGGCTTGATAAGCTAGAGATTAAGAAAATGGTATTTTTATGATTTTGTGTTAACAAAATAATGGTTAATTATTTTAGATTATTTATAAGTAGTTAAAAACTACTTTGATTGATTCTAAATGAGAAATAGATTATACTATCAATTTGGAAAAAGATAAATAATGAAATTAGCTTAATCTAGTGAGATAATCATAATTAAGTTTATGATTATGGTTAAAATTATGATTTAAATTCATAGTTTGATTTTAAGCATAAAAGAGGAACTACTATCATATTTTCATTACAAGCTTTTATTCTTTAGAAAAAAAATGAGAATTATCAGTAATAGCAACAATGAAGCTATGGTAATTTTTTTTAAAAATAATACATATCTTATTTTTATGCATAATACTAAAAGAGGACTTCCTACTATATTCTAGGATTGGACATCCTATGCAAAAATAATGATTTTTATCATATTCATGAGAAATTATTTTTTAGTAATTATGCATAATTAATTGATTATGAGAAAAGAGTAAATTTTGGTAAATTTATTTTTTATACAAAAAGAGAAATTCCCATGATATTTGAGATCCAAGTAATTAAATGGTAAAAGAGGAATTTTTGGTAAATTTATTTTTATACAAAAAGATGAATTTTTGGTAAATTTATTTTTATGCAAAAAGAGAAATTCCCATGATATTTGAGATCTAAGTAATTAAATGGTAAAAGAGAAATTTTTGGCATAATTCAAATTATGAGTATTTATCAAAAGTGGAATTTTGAGCATTATTAATTTTATTGAGAAATATGGATAGAGTTGATTTTTGTAAATCCCATGAATCTTTTACTCAAAAGAAGAATATTGAATATATTTCACTTGAGAAATTTGAGAAAGAATATGAAAATATCCATCGAGAAAAAGTACCTTTAACTAGGTCAAACAATTGGCAGAAACTTAGAAAAGGCCCATCGGTATATCGAAAGTAGAAAACCGTACTTAATGTGAGTGCGATGTGAATGTGATGTGATAAGATGTGATGTGAATACGATGTGATAAGATGTGAATGCAATGTGATAAGATGTGAATGCAATGTGATAAGATGTGAGTGGATGTGATGAGATGTGGATGGGATGTGATGTGATTTAAATGAATGTGGATGGGATGGGATGTGATGTAAATGGATGTGGATGTGGATGTGAATGTGATAAGATGTGATTATATGTGAAAGGATGGGATGTGATGTAAATGGATGAGAATGAGATGTGATGATATGTGAAAGGATGTGATGTGATGTAAATGGATGAGAATGAGATGTGATGTGATAGATATGCATGTGAATGAATGAATGGATGTGGATAGATGTGAGTGTAAATGAACGAATGGATGTGGATGAATGTGATGAGCTGTGAATGGATGTGGTGTGATATGGATAGATGTGGATGTGATGTAATGTGGATGGAATGAATGAGATGTGATGTGGATGGATGTGAATGAGATGTGATAAGATGGGGATGGATGTGATGAGATGTGAATGAGTGTGATGGATGTGATGTGGATCTGGTTAGATATGAATGGATGAAATATGATGTGGATAGATGAGATGTGATGTGATGTGGACTTGGGTAAATGGGAATGGATGTGAAGTGATGTAAATAGATGTGAACGTGATGTGATGATATGTGGATGTGATGTGGATCTGAACGAATGTAGATGGATGTGATGTGGATATGTTGTGATGTGATGTGATGAGGATAGATGTGGATAGATGTGATGAGATGTAATATGATGTGATTGGATGAGAATGGATGAAGGACGATGGGAATACATATGACTGGATATGGAATAAGCAATGTGAATTGATGTAGAAGAATGTGGAATAACAAGAAATGATGTGGAACAATGTGGAAAGATGAGAGTTTATTAGAAACTGTATTTATGAAACCTATTTTTAAATGACTGTTTTATGTCAAGAATGCTGGGGAAGCATTTTGACCATCTTATAAATGAGATCGTGGAGACCTAAGTGATAAAGTTGCAACAGCTGATGGAGAGTCAATAGAGGACGTCTCGCGTAGCAAGGTCGTTGGTCGAGGTCTTGACAAGCCTTGGTTCGATTTAAATGGTGAGCTTCAGGTACGGTGGATGAGGGACCAAGGAAGTGGCCTATGAGTGAAGCGCTAGGTGACCTACAAAGGAGCCTAGAGGGTGCTGACTATACCGTGGTGCTCGGGCTCTGGGTCGCTGAAGATACCCACGCGTGCGTCGGGGAAGAAAATGGAATAAGGAGTTAGAGTTGTTTTCTGAACTTGGATATGGATCTGGTTGATTGGCTTTGCTAATCTTCAACGGACGACTCCATGACTCTTTTATGTGGATCTGTTGGTTGATCTTGTTGATCTTCAACAGAGAGTCCATCTGGATTTTCTTAAGTGAATATATTTCCGTGTACTATGAGCTAGGAACTATTGAAAAGGCCCCTGAGTGAATAGGTGGTGAGCGTTCTGGTTTACCAATGATGGCATAGGTACACCGATGAAGGAATGATTGCAAATTGGAACTCAAGCCAGATATTCTGGAGGATTATGATCAGTGACACTATGGTTTCATTAAAAGATTATTTTAAAGACAACTGAATCTGTGAAATAGGCAATTTCATATTGGGGGTGTAAGTGGTGTGACTATCTTGAAGTTTTCTTGAAACATCGGCTAGGGGGCTTGGGAACTCTTTTCCCTGGTACCCGGAGCAAAACATAACCAAATTCCTAAATGGATCCTATCACTACAGTGGTTGGGTAGTTGGCTAATCCATGGGATTGGATGGGGTTAGGCTGGACTGATGGATCCCTAAAATGAGATTCAATTCTGTTAAGTTACGATAGTTGAAGTAAATCTCGGATAGTCCTTGTTCTATGGAAAAGAATCAATGGCTGTGCCTCTTGACGAGGAAAAAAGCGTTGGTCTCTATGATCCAAGTGCAAGTCTCTTCCCTTGACCGGACCATGTGACTTACAAGTCTGGTCAGATCAGTTTGGTTAGTTAAGGCTCTTGACTACGTTAGTATAGATTTTCCTGGAGGAATCGCTTGTGCTTTCTAGGCAAGGGAAGTTTTTTCGGGTTCAGTTTTGGAAGAACCGAGGGATTAGTCTCTTATTCGGATATCCGTAGGTGAGGCCTGAGTGAGAGTGCTACTTCTGCTGCTAGCACCCCCGAATTTGTTGCGCGGAGGGGGCAGGGATCTTTCAAATACAAACTATGTGCAAGCCCTAAGAACATGAAAAACCATAAAAACAACAAATTAATCTAAAAATTAAGCAAAAAGCATTCTTATCAACAACAAAAAAGAGAGCTATTCTACACCAAATCTCACACAAATCACCATCAAATCCACATCTTTTTCATGGGAAACCATTAATCAAGATAATGGGCAATGGGTAATCCATAGATTAGAGGCAAAACGATGGAAAAAGCCAAGGGATGGCTCCCCGACAGTGACTCAATTTCACAATGGGAGAGTATGTTGTATTATGAGAGAAATTCACTTATATACATGGCCATAAGTGTTCACACTCACTTAAACTATGGCCGGTCACGCACTTTAGGCTCATAAGAGGCCTAATGCTATTACAATGACTACTCTCATAATATGTCCATGAAGTACATCACTTAGGACTTCATCCTATCGTGCTGCCACACGCTCTTAAAGTGGGAACCACCATAAATACTCTGTCACACCATTATGCATGCCTGTCCAAGTTGTAGCTTTGGACACTATGGCTTCATTTCTTGAATGTACGACCCTTTGGTGTATCTACTGTGACTCCTTGATATAAGATAATGGCTGTAGCTCTTGTTAACCCTAGAATTGGGTTAACAAAATGGGAGGTTCCATGGCCTATCTGGCAGATCAGTAGCTAACAAGCAATGGCTATGCCTTATCTGGCCGAGCAGTGGCTATGGCAATGAGAATGGGAGGTTCAATGGCTTATCTGGCCATGGCGATTGAACGCAATGGCCAGATAAGGCTTGGAACCAAGCTTCTCTTGCTTTGCTACAAATGATAAACTCTCTCCTACACAAAGATTATTGCTATTTCAAGCAGCTAACACACATCCACCAGCTGTACTATGCTTTTTGGTTGCCAACATGAAGTAGGGGAGGTGATGGAAGGCATGCATAACACACAAGAATTGTGGCCCCTATTAAGTACTTTCGCGAGAGCATTAGGAGCTACTACAAAAGGATTAAGTAGATTCGATAATGAGATACACCAAAAGCTATTTATGTGGGGCTTTTACATTGCAGATAACAAGATTATGACAATTATAATGCCCTAGAGTATAGAACAGAACTGTCGTGTAGGTCAAACCAATCTCCACAAGAAGCCAATCTCCACAAGATGGGTTCCATGGCTTATCTAGCCATGGCGTTCAATGGCCACAAACTTGCTATCATGAGGAAGGCATTTGGCTTTTACAAGAGCAGTGAAGGCACTAATGGAAGCTACACCTGGACATGAAATGGAAGCATATCTTGTTTTTGATCCAAGGTCTCCAAAGACAAGCTCTAGGGGAGATATGCATGGACCATTTGGAGGCTTCTTAAAATTTCTTACTCTCTGACTTGTTTTCCTTTTATAAATATTTTATGAGCTTATGAGCCCATCTTTTTTTATGTGATTCAATATAGAGATATTGATCAACTTCAATAGATCATTGCTAAATCACAATCAAACTAGAGGCCTAATCACATGAAATTTAAATAAGACACAAGGACTTCAAAAACACAAAGATTGTTCGATTCACATAGGATTTTTGAAATCAATTAGAGACAAAGACTTCACATAAATAGAGGAAGAATTAATTCAAAAACATATTAATGGAGTAACTTACATTGTAGCTGGAGACATGGGCTTTACATAGATAGTGGGAGAGGAACTTACATGGTAGCTAGTGTTCGATTAATGCGAATTGAGCAATTTTTTCTCGTTTTCTATGTGTATTTTTTAATACATTTTGAGTGTCTTCTTGAATGCATGGTATTCAAAATATGTATTTTTTTATGAGTACCAAGGTCGTGGGTGCATGCCACATTATGAAATTTTGAGATGTGTATGGATATTTGTTATCATACACGTATCTCAAAATTGCACCCACGAAATTGGTACTCATAATGACGAAATGAATTTCCCATCCTGAAAATTTTAGAAAAATAAAATGAAAATTTTATTTTCATTTCTATTTTCAATAAAATTTAAAACATGTCACTGCTTATGTTTTTCTCATGTTACTAATATAATGGTTCACCTAGCTTGTCAAAAGGTAGTAGATATTTTACAAGGTCATTGCTTTGAACCTGAATGATTGTGTGAAAACATGGAGTTTGAAAGTCCAAGACCTACTGTAAGCGAAAAAATATTGTGTAGGTGCATCAGAGTGGAGCAACAGAAGGTTCATCTACTATTGTTGCTCGGGGTTTGTTCGAGCTTGGAGAAACCGACATTGAAGAGCAACTATTAAAATCCCATAGATCTCTCTAGCTAATCACTATGCATAAGCATGCATAATCCAGGCATATACTCATCCACCCAGCCACCCCCGAGCCCAAGGGTGCACACATGGAAATAATGAAGAACCACATACCTAACCATGATGTCCCATACCACCAAGAGGTATGTCTTCAATCCAACATCACATAGCTATAGTATGAAATGGCAAGAGAGTAGATACCATGCTCTACACAAGAGGACATACCTTAAGAGTGCCCCATGCCCCTATTATATAGGAGAGCACTCAAGTGACTCTTGACCTTCCATTTCTAGAGTGACTCTTGACCTTCCATTTCCATGTGTGACCCTTGGTTGCCTGACCCTAACCTTAACCCAAAGTTAGGCCTAACCCTTGTCCCACTAGAGCATGTTCCCATGCTCACATGCCTAGGGTGGGTTAGTCTCCTATTATATGCACATAATATGATGTGCATATAACATGCTTCCCCTCTCTCAAAACATTTCACTCTTGCAATGAAAACAAGGAAACCTGCGCTGAACGTTCTCAACTGACTCCCAAGTTGAATCCTTGATTTCCTTATCTTTCCACTTAATTTTAACCTCAAGGATTAAGAAATTTATGAAGATTCCTTTCCCTGAATTCAAGTATCTTTTCAGGTTCATATGGAACATAGATAAATCCTTGACCTCAATAATTTCTAAAGGAGTAACTGTGTTATCCTCACCTCCCAGCTTCTCTTTCAATCTGCTGACATGAAAGACTGGATGAACTCTAACATGTGGAGTTAGTTTTAGCTCATATGCAATCGTGCCAATCCGATGTATAACTCGGAATGGACCATAGTATCTAGGAGATAATTTTGAGCACTTTCCTAGTGACAAAGTCAAAATTTTAAGGAACTTTGAAATAAACAATGCTCTTGGCTCAAAAGACTGAGGTGAGCATCCTCTATCAGCATAAAACCGTGCTCTATCCTGAGCACTTCTAATAGAATCTCGAGCTTGGGTCAGCATTTCCTAAATATCACGTAAGAAATCCCTTGATGCATTAAGCTCAATGTCCTTAAAACCAACATCAATAGGTGCCTTGGGTTGATACCCATACATAAGCATGAATGGACTATAGCCAGTAGCCGTATGCTTAGAACTATTATAGTGTTATGGGCTACCTCACCTTGAAGAGGGAACTCTACACATTCACCTAATGGATGAGCAATAGAACACAACCGTCGTGGGGTACTTACCAATGCTTTGATCTCGAGTCCCTTGAGGCCTCCAAGCTCTCTTGTAAAGCTCCAAACTCCAAGCTCCACCTCCAGACTGTCACCACATGAAATTGCTCGCACCATCACATAGACCAATCACACTCTCTCTCACTCTCTCATACAAGCATAAACACACAAGCATGAAAGAGGTACAATTCTAGAATTCTCTCACTCCTCACTCTCGCACAAAGCCCAAGGGGAGAGCTCTCAATAGCACAAAGGGGATTGTGTTCTTTTCATTATGAGAAAATGCCTTATATACAATTGGCCCTTATTCACACTTGGGTGCCCAAAACTTACTAACTAGGCCTTGGGTGGCCAATATCTCATAATGTACAACCTTTATACATGACACTTATTAATGTCCTCAATTGAGGATCATGTTGTTAATCCAAATGGGATTAACATTCCCCCCTTCTTGATGTAGGTTTTGTCCTCAGAACTTGTTACCGAGGTCAGAAGTCCTGGTCACTGATTCATGTTGGTAGAAGTTGCATCTGGAGACTGGAGTTTCCGGAGAGTTCGACGGAATGCTGAGTGGTACTTCCACAATACAGTGTTAATCAATGTCTTCAAATGTAAGATGCATATAGGTTGGAAGACATCGTAAGCGGTGGTAATACAGCATCATCCCTCTATTTGTTGAAGGCCCTTGGTTCTCATGTCCGAACTGCAGATGTTGTGCTTCAAAGCCATCATAAGTTTCCTTAGGTTGATCTATGAGTACCACCAATAATTTCAAGAACCTAACACTGGCCACAATAGTAGGATCAGGGATTCTGCGCCAAGCTTTGATCCAGGTCAGCAGAGCTAGTTACTGTCTTTATTCTTGAATATGGCCAAATGTTGCTGTGTGAAGATAGGGAAGTTATAGCAAACATGAGAGTCCCTATTTTTGGCCTCTTGGAACTCCAGCGGCGTCCACCTTCTCTTGATAGGAATGTATAATGGATCCACTTGCAGTGTTGGTGGCGCGCACATGTAAACTCTGCTGTATTCTAGAACTGTTAGAAACTCTTCCCTCCATGTAGGTTGGACTCCAAAATCTTGCAGTTGTGGCGCTTCCTCATTTGTGTGGATGGTGGTGTATTTGCCTCTTGTGTGCATAGGATGTTGCTTTCTCCATCTTCTATAACAATAGCTGATCATGAAGGTGACAAGGCAAATTTCTAGCAAGTCAGCTAGATGAGGGTTGGCAAGCCTTGTGTGTTTTGCGACATTAGCCCACAATGTTCCTTCTCCTGCCAACGGGAGTAATTCCTCTAGCTCGGGACATGGGGCACGGAGAGGGTATGGTACATAATGTTGACGTGTGGGTGTGACTGCAGAGTATGCTTCTGGCAGGATTTGGCATGTGGGATCAAATGGAGCAGTCTGCATCAATTCTTTGAACACGAGCTTTGGCTTGAAAAGTGGATTGCGTGCTTGAATGAATCCCTCATACTCTGTAGCTGTCAAAGAATCCAAAACATTTCTTTCAGTGAAAGGCACAATATTATCATGTGGAGGTAGATCACGTACCTCCTGAGGTTACCGTTGGGTGGAGATGGAATAGGTGCCAATACCTCCTCGGGGGCGAGACTGTTAGTGGGAAAATCTAATTCTGGCGGGAGAAAGAAGAGTAGATACAGTCACCTTGGGAAGATGTAGGCCTCCGGAGCGCTAGGATAAGGATTGAGAAGCCTACTAGCAATATTAGAATAGATAGGGTAAGTGTTTTTGGAAACTGAAGATGGACCTTCTTCTTCTCCTTGACCCGTGCTAGGGGTGGGTGGCTAGGCTTATGAGCTTTAAAAAAGTTCTGAATTTCAAGAATGTCTTCATTATCGATATCCGGGTAATTTATGTGAGTGGCAGCAAAATTATATCTTACATTGGTGAGCATAGCCTCTAAATGCTTGTGGATATTAGTATAGAGATTAAGGATTCCGACAGGGTGATATAAGTTGGACTCACAAAGATTTAAATGTTGGTGAGTATTGTATACTTCTAACCACCCAATGACTAATTACCCATTGATTTGCTGGTGTCTTTGGTATGCCATCTGGAACAAATAGATCGAGTTTGTCGACACTGTTGTCCAGGATGTTAGAATTTTGTAGCATGCAACACCTACGGAGGTTTAGCATTATGGGGTGCAAGGGATAGAAGAAGATGTCTTGAGGGTTAGTTAATATAAGATCCCACCTCAATATGCCCATAATGATTGTTGGGTCAGCATCCCTTTCAGTATTTTGTTTGATTAGGGTTAATTCACCTAGACCTATATCTTCAGCTAAGTTGATATCATACTGAAGTAATGAGAGTGTTAGTGTAGATAAAAACAAGGTAAGATAAAAACAAGGTAAGAGTGTGAGGAGGGGCCCGAGGAGTTACTGGCAGCTGTCCCAACTCTGAGGCACACTCAAAGAGGGTACGCAGATCATCTGTCAGCTCCTCTGGGCATAGACTCCTTTCTTGTGAGGCTAGTTGGCAAGCCAGATCCTGCATATGTGGATGTTGGCATTGCTGAGTTGGTTGGAGACGGCAGTTTCCTGGATCATTCATTCAGCATCCATTTCCTCAAATCTTCTTGTTGCAGTTTCTTGTGATCTCCTGGCAGTGGATTCCCTTTGGTGTGCGTCAGTAATCTGATTGAGCCATTGTGCTGCCAATCTTTGTGTGTCCTGTAATTGTACTGTCAGTTGTGATATGGTCTCTTGACTCCTTTGTGCCTCTGCTTGGTTGGTGCTGATGGTTTCGTTGAGGGCCTTGACCTTTTCTGCATGCGCTTTGTTTGCCTGTTCTCTTTCATGTTGCATACCTTGCAGTCTTTCTTGTTCTGCTGTTAGTAGCTCTATTTGTTGTTGAAGCATATCTTCATTATTCTTTACGTTGTCTTAGTACTCCTTGATTTTCCTGGCATGCATAGTTGTGAGGCTCTGTGTGTGGCCGATATCTTTTTGAAGTTGCTCTTTTGCCTACTCCAGCCTTGCATTTAAGTCAGCGTTTTCGTTGATCTTTTGTACAATTGTCTGACTTAAAACGAGATTATTACTTTCCAAGGCATTGTATCTGTTTTCTTGTTGTTCTACGGCCTTTAAGCTCTTCACGATCACTTATTTGTGAGTTGACTCTGCTACTGCAAAGAGTTGTTTTTACGCTTTGTACTTTTTCATTTGTGAGTTGACTTTGCTGCTGCAAAGAGTTGTTTTTACGCTTTGTACTTTTTCATTGGCATCTTTCAGCTGCTTCCATAGGTTGGCATTCCTGTCATGTAACATGTGCGTTGTTAATAGGTGGCAACGCCACACCTTTTGCTCCTTTTCCCAGTGTGTACTAGTCTTAGCATCCTTTTCTGTAAGTGGATCATGTAGGAGTGCCTCTAAGCCTTCCATGGTTTTCTGAATGAAGCATTGAGAATCCATGTCTTTGAAGGATTCAAGCTGTGGGCAGTTGCTCCGTATCATCCAACCTTCTCCTTTTGCTTGGACTCGAAGGATCTGGCAAGGCCCAGTCCTCCTCCTTCTCCTCATAAGTTTTAGCTATCCTGTTCAAGCCCACCCTGTTGTACCTATCAACCGGCTTTATTTGCATCATTAATGACATTGCTTTCTATGCTTTTTCGATGGCTTCATCTCTGATGTTTTCGTATTTTGCTCCATTTGAGTTGTAAGAATCTCTCTTTAGCATTTCTTTGATTGGCAATGTATCAAGGGTGTGCCTGTGTGCCTTCACACTGCAGCTCGGAGTTGTAAAGATTCTCTGATTGAATCTTTTGTGATGAGTAGCTCTTCTATGGTGCCATCCGCCTTTGTAATTCTGCCTCTTTTTGTCTGCTTATATCGTATGTCCTTAGGTACTCGGCGCAGAGGTCGGTGTCAACTCCTAGGGGGTAGTTCCTCTGCCAGTCTACTGAGGCCGACTTTGTTGAGCTTAGCTTTGACTTCAGCATCCTCCAATAGATGGAGGCGCTCTTTGCTGTGGCATTGGAGAGTTACCTTTCCATGTGGTGTGGTGACGTCCTTCCTGTTGATGAGGGTTCCCTGAAATGATAGGGCGTAAGGGCCCAAGAAGTGGTCTTTAATTTGCTGGCGCTCTGTAGTCATTGACTGGTTAGTGACCCTGTAGCACTACTTGCTTGCATTGTTGATGGTTGCTCACGTGCCTCAGGTTCAGAAACTGACATCTGTATCATCATATACAGTCAGTCGAATGACTAGTGTTTGTGTGGGAAGTTACTTTTTCTTTTGCTTTTGCTTTTTGTTTTTGTTTTTGTTTTTTTTGTTTTTGTTAGTAATTTAGTGTTAGTATGTTAATCTGTGTGAGTATGTTAGTGATGAGTTACTAGGCTTGAAAATGATGCAAATTTACAAGACGTGAGTGATCAAGTCATGAAACATATAACGTGAAGGTGCACGACATGAAAGATATGACGTGAAAGATGAAGATGTGAAAGTCTAAGATGTGAATGTCCCAGACATGAATTAGCAGATGTGAAAGTCATGACGTGAAGATCCAAGACGTGAAGGACTAGATGTGAAAATCTAAGATGTGAATGTCCCAGACATGAGTTAGTAGACGTGAAAGTCACGACGTGAAGATAAAGACGTGAATTAGCAGACGTGAAAGTCATGATGTGAAGATCCAAGACATGAAGGACTAGACGTGAAAATCTAAGACGTGAATGTCCCAGACGTGAAAGTCATGATGTGAAGATCCAAGACGTGAAGGACTAGACGTGAAAATCTAAGACGTGAATGTCCCAGACGAATTAGCAGACGTGAAAGTCATGACGTGAAGATCCAAGATGTGAAAGTCTAAGACGTGAATGTCCCAGACGTAAAAGTCATGACGTGAAGTCATGACGTGAAGATCCAAGACATGAAGGACTAGACATGAAAGTCTAAGACGTGAATGTCCCAGACGTGAGTTAGTAGACGTGAAAGTCATGACGTGAAGATGAAGACGTGAACATCTAAGACATGAATGTCCCAGATGTGAATTAGCAGACGTGAAAGTCATGACGTGAAGATCCAACACGTGAAGGACTAGACGTGAAAGTCTAAGACGTGAATGTCCCAGATGTGAGTTAGCAGACGTGAAAGTCATGACGTGAAGATCCAAGATGTGAATCTGCAATCTTGGATTTTATTTAGAGCATGCACCTTTAAGGGTGGAGTCTTTTCATTTTATTTAGAACATGTCATTTATGGAAATGCATTCAATGGATTTATATGCAATGGCAGGCATTAATCATTCAATGAACTGATTCGAACGCAGAAAAGGTATTTGAGACTTCAATGCATTCAATGGATTTATATGCAATGGCAGGCATTAATCATTCAATGAACTGATTCGAACATAGAAAAGGTATTTGAGACTTCAATGCATTCAATGGATTTATATGGATTAAAACGTAGAAAAGGTATTTGAGACTTCAATGCATTCAATGGATTTATATGCAATGGCAGGCATTAATCATTCAATGAACTGATTCGAACGCAGAAAAGGTATTTGAGACTTTCACAATCTATGAACAAAAGATAGAAACAAAGAAAGCAAAGAAAAAGAAAAAGCAAAAGTCAAGCTCCCACCTCGATGAGCTTGGGTAGGCGGTTGAAGGAAGTCGGAAGCACACACGCAATTGTACGAAAGTTGATTCGAAGAAAAGCACACAAATTCACACAAAGCAAAGTGACTAAAAGAAGATGGAAATTTGATTTTATAGCATAGCCGTCGAACAAGGCAGCTATGTTTAATGGAGCCATGTGTCATGCTATAATTAGCTACCGCAGTTCTTATCGTTTCACGGTGTGAACTTCTTTGCACTCTTTCACGGCATGAAACATCAAAGAATGGTTCACGGCGACTGTAGGGTGGTTCATGACGTGAACAATTTTCCGTAGTTTCACGTGGAGTTTATAAGATCGAATTTTTATCTTTCGTGCTCAAACACTCACACATGCACATGATGATGCATAGCTTACCTTGTCCCTTTAATTTTACCATGAAAACCAAGCATTCACCTTGGCACTTTTTGGCATATGTTAATGTAGTCTTTTTAATTCTATTTGGGAGCTTCTTGTTGTTCCTTCCACCCAACTAAATATTTTTGTCGCTGTGTCTGGTTGTGTATTACTTTCATTTGGAATACCTTTTCCTCTACCTTCACATGTCTTGTTCCATTCTGTAATCAGAGTAGGTTTTGTTGCCTGGGTCATTCTCAACTCAGTTTGCTGAATTTTCTTTATCCTCCACACACAAGTGCAGGTGTGGTGTTGGCTCTCTCAGGGAGTTTATGTTGCAAGCCCTCACATTTCTTTGTAATAGAACCTGTTGTGGTTTTGGCCATGGACTTTAGTTTGGGTACCCATATTGTTGTATTGCCTTGATAGAAGCCGTGTGCTCGCAGTAGGTCTTTTCGAACCCATTGCGAACGAAAGTCATGAGGCCTCTACAAGTGCTTGGAGTTCTGCCACTTAGTAGGTGCTGGCAATGGCCGACTTTTGAATTGTGTTTTCCCCTGAATATGTTTATTACTCATTGTCTCCTTCCTCTCTGGTTGATCCTTGAGTTGATTCTTGGGTACCCATTTATGTGTGCTCTTGTATGTTGGGGTATTGTGTAGGCAAATTCAACACAATGGGTGTAGATTCTATTTTTGGAGGTGTTGCCTCTACAGTGATTTGTTTCCCTTGATTTTTCGAGTTCCATAGTGGTATGGACATGACCTTCTTATCATCGATGCTTAGCGATGCTCTTCTTTCTTCCCATTGGATATTACACTTGTTGGCACAGATCCAAGATTGTCCTAGGATCATCTCTTCTTCCATTGTACCTGCAGGCATTACAAACACCTTTCCGACCAAGGGATTATTACTGATGGAAATATTAACATTTAGATACCCCTCGGCCTTTGTGGTTGTTAGGTGCACACTACGAACTTGCGCATCTGTGGGTTCAAGGTGTCGTCTCCCTAAGGCTATCCAAGTATCATATGAGATTAAGTTGTGGCTCGATCCTATATCTATTAATGCAACACTTGTTGCAATGTCCTTAGCTATCATGAGTCCCGACTTGAGTCGTGCTAGCTCAATGTTTAGATCCCCTTCGTCCACCACAAGGGTTACGACGCCATGTTGACATGAATAAGGCCTTTTTGCATTTTAGCTTTGACTTGCCTAGCCTTAGCTTCCTCTTGCGCTTGCTGGATCTTTTCCTTTACCAGCTATTTCTGTTGACATGAATAAGGCCTTTTTGCATTTTAGCTTTGACTTGCCTAGCCTTAGCTTCCTCTTGCGCTTGCTGGATCTTTTCCTTTACCTGCTATTTCTGTTGACTTGCCTAGCCGTAGCTTCCTCTTGCGCTTGCTGGATCTTTTCCTTTACCAGCTATTTTTAAGAGGTGTTCTTGTAAGAGCATCTCTTGGGTTAATGGTCCAAAATATTTTTTCAGTTTACTCCCATTGACATAGCCCTACATTTGGATGCCGTCAATTGTTTCTATTTGGGCAGACCCTTGAGGTATGATTTTCGATACTCGGAATGGTCCCAGGCCTCGGTATTTAAGTTTCTTTTTCCTGGCATTTCCCACACCATACATGAGGACAAGGTCCCCCGTTTTAGTTCCTTTTGCTTGAGGTTTCTATCAAACTAGTGTTTCCTGTGTAACTTTTCAACCATGAGCCCATGTGATGCATCTCATCCAGTTTTTCCAAGTCAATTAGCCTTTCAGCTAATGCATTCTCAATTAGACTGTCTTGTACAGCAATCCTTAAGCTTGGGACTAGGTATTCCATGGGCATAATCGCTTCAATACCATAAGCTAGAAGAAAAGGAGTATATCATGTCACTACCTTATATGATGTGCGGTAGGCCCAAAGAACTGCTGTCAGCTTATGCTCCCAATCTGTTCGATTTGCTTCCAATGTTTTTGTCAAGATGGTACACAAAATCTTGTTGGTACTTTCTGCTTGACCATTGGCTTCTTATGGGTAGTAAGGTGATGATTTTCAATGGATTACTAAGAATCCTACAAGCAAATGATTAATCACCTCATTGATGAAATGTGAGCCACAATCACTCACTAATTCTAGTGGGCAGCCGAACCTTGATATGGTTTGCTCATATACAAAGTTTGCAGTTGTTCGCGCATCAGCTTTCTTCAAATCTCTGGCTTCCACCCACTTCGTGAAATAGTCCATGGCCACAATTATGTAGTGGGCTTGGGATGGATGTGCCACTGGACTAATCGGCCCCACAAAATCTATCCCCCATTTTTCAAATGGTTACCTTACGATGATGGGGGTTAGTGGCATCATGTCTCTTTGTTGAGGAACAGCGAAACGTTGGCATTCCTCGCATCTTTTGACAAACTCTATGGCATCCCCGAATAATGTAGGCCATCAGAGTCCAGCTTGGAGCACTTTCCAAGCTATAATTTCTCCAACAAAATGCCGCTTGCTATCCTTGAATGAGATTCTTCCAGTATGGTCACGAATTCATGCTGTTTTATGCACCATCTGAGCACATTGTCTTTGCCTAGCCTATATAGTTCTTCGGTAATCAATTGATATGGTGCTGCAAGCTTGATAAGCCACCGCATCTTATCCTTGTTCAAGGGTATGTCGTGCGGAAAACCATAAGCTAGATACTCTGAGATCTCTTTATTCCACTCAGGTACCATATCCAGCTTGAATAAACAAGCATCAGGAAGGTCATCATCGACACCAGTTGGCTGGTTCTCCATTTGGAATTCTGGATAGGTGGTCGGCCAACACATGCTGTGTTCCCTTCCTTACCGTGACAATAAAGTCAAATTCCAACAACAATAACAGCCAATGGGTGATTCTTCCCATAGTGCAAGGCTTATTCACTAGATGTGAGATCCCACTGCCCCTTCTGTGCACCGACGAATTCTTGGATGGTAGCAGCGGAAGTAACTGCCTCTTGCGCAGGGCTGCGTAGGGCAGGGTTTCTCACTCGGGGCCTCGCCCTCGAATGTCCGGGCACGAGACTAAGCTGGTGGTCATTCCAAAAACCAAAACCAGGAAAATTTCCCATGCCCAAAAAACAGGGACGATTCCACCATTTATATTTTCTTAACGAATTTTTCTAACGAGGTCAAGATACTGAACTAACATTCATCTGAATAAACCAGATAGAAGGGAAACTATTATAGACTTAACTTGAAGGGATCAACGCTTTTTTCCTAATTGAATCAAGCATAAGTCATTGATCTATTCATTTGAGAAGTCTTCAGGCTTTTAATTAACTACTTGAGTTCTAAGCGTAGTCCTATTAATCAATTTTATTATTAAAACTCTACTGATTCCAACCTAACCCCATCCGGCCCATGGGTTAGCCACCGCCGCCCAACCACTGGAATAGTAGAACCAGATAAGTACTCACCCACCCATAATTGAAAGCCTTTCTTAACTTTTGCTTTCTCTTTAAACTTTAATTTATAAAACAATCCATTGACAAACAATTACTGGGTACAGATGTCACAACTCAAAATTTCCATTCAATTCTTGTTTCTCACAAAACAGTATCACTCTAGACTCTCCGTTGAGACCAACAGGTCAACAACGAGATCCAGTAACAGATTACAATAATTTTCTCGTCATCATACACATATATATATCTTCCATGACATACGCATGGGTGTCCTAAGCACCGCGAGCCCGTGCATCGCCTAGTCAGAACCCTCCAGGATCCTCCTTAGGTGTCCTGGCACTTCACTCAGGGACCGCTTTGTCGGCCCCCCTCACCCATCGTATTGGAAGCACACCATTTTAAACCATACCCATGCTGGTCAAGACCTAGGTAGGTTTTTGTCGCGTGAGCCGTCCTTTGAACACTCCCCGCCCCAGCAGCTGCTGCAACCGAACTTCCCTTAGAAAAAACACATATACCAAATGCTCCCTCCAGCATTCTGGCGTAAGACAGTTCTTTAAGAAAACAGGGTTTCTATGCAAGTTTTGAGTCTTGATTTTCTTTTGAATACAATGGATATATCTTAATTCTGTATCCTAAGACTTCTAGATCACAGGTCTGGATTCCCAAGCAGAGTTCCTCGAATTCTGTAATCTTGATCCTCAGATCAAAAATCAAAGGTCTCAACTTAGTTTCAGATTCGGTGGGTGATTTGAGTGTAGATTACTGAACTGGTCACATCGTCTATTCTTGAAACTGACAAAGGAGGAGCAAAGGAGTTATGTCTTGGTCATAGTCTGATTCAGGTTTTTAGACTGAAAAGGTTCTCTCTGAACTCTTTTTAATATTTCAATTACTACTTTACTGAATTTCATTCATTGAGTATTTGCTTAACTGAATTCAAAACTAATCGAATTCCTATGAGGGATAAATTAATCATTTAACTAAAATTTTGACTTCGATAGATTTTTTGAATTTTCTCATTATCATCCTAGAGAATATAAAATGATAAAATTTTCTTTCACAGAGTATTTACTTAATTCATTTACCCATATTCATGGGATTTAAACAAGGATTAAAGAGAACTCTTATTTTGATATAAAAATTCTGTATACATCTGTTTATGCATAAAATCCAACTTCTATGGGAATAACACTTTTATATAAAAGAAAATCCTTTTATGCATAAAAATCAATATTCGTGAAAGTAACTCTTTTACCCAATAAAAAAAATCTTTTATGCATCATTTTACGCATAAAAATCAATATTAGTGAAAGTAACACTTTTACAATTAAAAAAAATTATGCATCATTTTATGCATAAAAATCCATTTTGATGAAAGTAACACTTTTATAATAAAAAATATTCTTTTATGCATCTATTTATGCATAAAAATCCATTTTGATGAAAGTAACACTTTTATAAAAAAAAATTTCTTTTATGCATCTATTTATGCATAAAAATCCATTTTGATAAAAGCGACACTTTTATAATAAAAAATATTCTTTTATGCATCTATTTATGCATAAAAATCCATTTTGATGAAAGTAACACTTTTATAATAAAAAAATATTCTTTTATGCATCATTTTATGCATAAAAATCCATTTTGATGAAAGTAACACTTTTGTAATTAAAAAAATATATTCTTTTATGCATCTATTTATGCATAAAAATCTATTTTGATGAAAGTAATATTTTTATAATAAAAAATATTCTTTTATGTGTCTATTTATGCATAAAATCCATTTTGATGAAAGTAACACTTTTGTAATAAAAAAATATTCTTTTATGCATCTATTTATGCATAAAAATTCATTTTGATGAAAGTAACACTTTTATAATAAAAAATATTCTTTTACGCATCTATTTATGCATAAAAATCCATTTTGATGAAAGTAACACTTTTATAATAAAAAAATTAACCAATATGCATCTTTCTATGCATAGAACTTAAATCTAATGAAAATAACTCTTTTATAATAAAAAATATAACCAATATGCATCTTTCTATGCATAGAATTTATATATAATAAAAATCACTCTTTTATAATAAAAAGAAATAACCAATATGCATCTTTCTATGCATAGAATTTAAATCTAATGGAAATAACACTTTTAGAATAAATATATTTCTACTATGCATTTTTCTATGCATAGAATGAAAATGACACTTTTATAATACACAAACGATAGGGATTATTCTTTTAGAATAATAAAAGACGAAACTTATTTCACAAATTTTTAGAAAATTTTACCATAACCTCCTTTGTATGGCTGACCGTTTTTAATTTTTTCTACTTTAATTTACTTTAAAATTAACCCCAATTGGTTTAAAGCATTTCTAGACTAATCAAATTTTACTTTTAAAAGAGAACAATATGAAAAGTTTAATTCTAACAATTAGATTACTTAACTAGGATAGAGAAGGGATGATTTTAATAATGAGAGAGGGGGAAAGCCTTTCCAACAAGGCATAGCATCCATTTATCATTTCAAACAAAACAAAAATTAGAAAACCATTAAAAGAATAAAGAAAAATATAAGATTTCTAACTTACATAAATTCTGGGAGCTTTCCTTTGGCTTGATGATTTGAGGGATCTACTCTTGTTTGCAACAAGAGTGGCCACCAAATCTTTAGAAGAGGGAATGGTCAAAAACTAGTGAATTATTAAGAAATTCACAGTTCTTGGCTCTTGGGAGGAGTAGAGTAACAGTGC
This sequence comes from Cibotium barometz, assembly GCF_041138505.1. Taxonomy (NCBI): domain Eukaryota; kingdom Viridiplantae; phylum Streptophyta; class Polypodiopsida; order Cyatheales; family Cibotiaceae; genus Cibotium; species Cibotium barometz. The sequence goes on along the minus strand of NC_141102.1, from coordinate 11,623,223 downwards.
ATAAAACACTATTAAGCTTCAACAATGGGGGAGGCTTCTATTTATAGAAAAAAGTGAGCTCCTAACCAAGCAAACTGATTCTAGAATTTTTCAGATCAGTTTGGTCAATTTTTGACCATTTTTAGGTTAGTTTAGCTTACTTTTTGGAACTAGACTTGAATTAGGAGAGAGGAGAGAGAAAATATCTCAATTTTTGACCATTTTTAGGTCAGTTTAGCTTACTTTTTGGAACTAGACTTGAATTAGAAGAGAGGAGAGATGAAATATCTCAATTTTTGATAATTTAAAACTCCACCACACATGTGAAATAGGCGCCTCCTTCATGAGGGGGGGAATTCCCATTGTGAGGTGTCAAAAATCCATTTTTTTAGTATTTCCTTTGGTCCTTAGTCCACTCTTCATCTTATGTGAGTATTTACTCATTTTTTGGAGGGGGGATTTTCTTTATTTCTTCTATTTATCTTCTCCACACATTTGGATGAATCTAATTGGCCCCTCAAAACCTTAATTTAAAATTTTCAGAAAATCTGGACCCCTAGGATAAGGCCTCTTGAATAGATTATACTTGATTTCTAATGCACCTTCTAGAACTTTTGATTCGGGGGAACTTATTTTAATAAGAAGAGATATTTTTTCGTCTAAAAATATTCAAAATTTGAATAACCTCTCTCTAGAATATTTTCTCTCTCTAGGCTAAAACAGGTAGAAACAAGATCTTTTATATTTCTGAAGAGAGATTTGATTACAGGGGAAGATGTTGGACATCTTGAGAGGCTGGGGAGGAATCTTACATTCTCTCCCACTTGAAAAACACGAGATGTCCTCATCTTGCAAACTGGGGGTAATCCCACAACAGTTTGGCTTCTTTCTCCCAGGTGGCATCTTCAAAAGGATAGAACTTCCATTTGACTAATAATTCTCTCGGAATTTTGTTCCTGAGAACCTTTTCTCGAACATCAAGGATTTCTTCAGGTTGGAGTTCCATTTGCCCTTGGGTTGAAGAAGTTAAGATTTCATCAAGCACATGATTCGGGCTTGGTACATACTTTTTAAGAAGGCTGACATGAAATACATTATGTACTTTGAGATGAGGAGGCAGAAGAAGCTCGTAGGCTAAGTCACCTACTTTCTTTGTAATCAGATATGGCCCACAATATCTAGGGGATAACTTCTTGTACTTCCCAAGAGATAGAGAACTTCTTTTGGGGCGTACTCGAATGAAGACCATATCTGCTTCTTCGAATTCTCTATCTATCCTCGTCTTATATGCATACTGCTTCTTTCTATCTTGGGCAGCTTTTATATCTTTGCAAATTGCCTGCATCTGCTGCTGCTGCTCCATGTTGTCAAGCATCTGTCTGGACATCTCGACCCTAATCAATGAGTTGGACCAAGTTAATGGAGTTAAGCAATCTTGCCCATACAGAGCTTTGAAAGGGCTCATCCCAATACTTCTAGGCAGAGTGTGAGGCCAAGAAGATCATGGCAAAAGCCAAAAAGGACAATGAGGAGACAAAACAGATGTGCTTTCAGTACTACCTGACCATATCAAGAACTATACAGTAAATGATCGGAGATTGGTCCGGCCTAACAGCCACTAGGATGAAAGAGGAAGGGCTATCGACATCGTCATACGATGGTCCGATAGAAGTCAAGGAGGTTGATATTACGGGACCAGGGGAAGAAGCACGGCCCGTATACATTGCTAAAGATTTGACTTCTGCAAAGGAAGAAGAATTCATTGCTCTCCTCAAGGAATATAAGGATTGTTTCGCTTGGAATTACAAGGAAATGAAAGGGGCATCGTCGGAGGTGGTACAACATACGATTCCAATCATGGAAGGCTCAAGACTAACCCGGCAAAAACCAGACCAGATGAATCCAAAGTATGCAGCAATTGTAAAGCAGCAATTGTAAAGGAGGAAATTGATAAGCTCATTACTGCACACTTTATCTATGAGATCGAACATAGGGATTGGTTGTCACCTATTGTGATAGTGCCTAAAACGAATGGAAAACTGAGAGTATGTGTCGATCTTAAAAGTAAATGCGGCCACTCTCGGAAGGACCATTACCCATTACCTTATAGTGAACATGTCTTGGAAAGAGTGGCTGCTGGGAGGGGAGTGTACAGCTTCTTGGATGGTTTTCCAGGTACAATCAGGTGTCCATAGCACCAGAAGACCAACATAAGACAGCCTTCAACACAATGTGGGGGACATTTGCTTACAAGGTCATACCGTTCGGTCTCACAAATGCCCTGGCAACGTTTCAAAACGATTGATGTGCACAGCTTTTAAGGACTACTTGCAAAAGTGGTTGGAAGTGTTTATTGATGATCTATGTGCACATTCTCGATGGGAAGATCATTTGAAAGTGTTTGAACGTTGCTATCATTAAACCCCTTGAAGTGCCAATTATGGGTCAAGCATGGTGCGATACTAGGACACAGTCTCAAAAAATGGTATATCCACTAATGATAGCAAGGTCAAACTGATCTTGGAGCTACCACTGCCTACCAACTACAAAGGAGTGCAACGGTTTATGGGTCATGTGGGGTATTATCGACGCTTCATCATATTTTATGCTGAGATAGCCCAACTCTTGTACAAAATTCTCATTGCCTTTTGATTGGACTGAGGAGTGTCAAGAAGCTTGTAAGATTCCTCCCTAGCCTCTCAAGATATCCAACATCTTCCCCTGTAATCAAACCCCTCTTCAGAAATATAAAAGATCTTGTTTCTACCTGTTTTGGCCTAGAGAGAGAAAATATTCTAGAGAGAGGTTATTCAGATTTTGAATATTTTTGGATGGAAAAACATCTCTTCTTAAAATAAGTTCCCCTGAAACAAAAGTTCAAAAAGATTTTCAGAAGGTGTATTAGAAATCAAGTATAATATGTTCAAGAGGCCTTATCCTAGGGGTACAGTTTTTTTGAAAATTTTAAATTAAGGTTTTGAGGGGCCAATCAGATTCATCCAAATGTGTGGAGAAGATAAATAGAAGAAATCAAGAAAATCCCCCCCAAAAAATGAGTAAATACTCACATAAGATGAAGAGTGGACTAAGGACCAAAGGAAATACTAAAAAAATAGATTTTTGACATCTCACAATGGGAATTCCCCCCCTCATGAAGGAGGCGCCTATTTCACATGTGTGGTGGAGTTTTAAATTATCAAAAATTTAGATATTTCATCTCTCCTAAGCTAAACTGACCTAAAAATGGTCAAAAATTGACCAAACTGATTTGGAAAATTCTAGAATCAGTTTGGTTGGTTAGGAGCTCACTTTTTTCTATAAATAGAAGCCTCCCCCATTGTTGAAGCTTAATAGTGTTTTATGCACTGTTACTCTACTCCTCCTCCCAAGAGCAAAAAATTGTGAATTTCTTTGACCATTCCCTCTTCTAAAGATTTGGTGGCCACTCTTGTTGCAAACAAGAGTAGATCCCTCAAACCATCAAGCCAAAGGAAAGCTCCCAGAATTCATGTAAGTTAGAAATCTTATATTTTTCTTTATTCTTTTAATGGTTTTCTAATTTTTGTTTTGTTTGAAATGATAAATGGATGCTATGCCTTGTTGGAAAGGCTTTCCCCCTCTCTCATTATTAAAATCATCCCTTCTCTATCCTAGTTAAGTAATCTAATTGTTGGAATTAAACTTTACATATTGTTCTCTTTTAAAAGTAAAATTTGATTAGTCTAGAATGCTTTAAACCAATTGGGGTTAATTTTTAAGTAAATTAAAGTAGGAAAATTTGAAAAACGGTCAGCCATACAAAGGAGGTTATGGTGAAATTTTCTAAAATTTTGTGAAATAAGTTTTATCTTTTATTATTCTAAAAGAATAATCCCTATCGTTTGTGTATTATAAAAGTGTCATTTTCATTCCACGCATAGAAAAATGCATAGTAGAAATATATTTATTCTAAAAGTGTTATTTCCATTAGATTTAAATTCTATGCATAGAAAGATGCATATTGGTTATTTTTTTAATTATAAAAGAGTGATTTTCATTAGATATAAATTCTATGCATAGAAAGATGCATATTGGTTATATTTTTTATTATAAAAGAGTTATTTTCATTAGATTTAAGTTCTATGCATAGAAAGATGCATATTGGTTAATTTTTTTAATTATAAAAGTGTTACTTTCATCAAAATGGATTTTTATGCATAAATAGATGCATAAAAGAATATTTTTTATTATAAAAGTGTTACTTTCATCAAAATGAATTTTTATGTATAAATAGATGCATAAAAGAATATTTTTTTATTACAAAAGTGTTACTTTCATCAAAATGGATTTTATGCATAAATAGATATATAAAAGAATATTTTTTATTAGAAAAGTGTTACTTTCATCAAAATGGATTTTTATGCATAAATAGATGTATAAAAGAATATTTTTTTTATTACAAAAGTGTTACTTTCATCAAAATGGATTTTTATGCATAAAATGATGGATAAAAGAATATTTTTTATTATAAAAGTGTAACTTTCATGAAAATGAATTTTTATGCATAAATAGATGCATAAAAGAATATTTTTTAATTATAAAAGTGTTACTTTCATCAAAATGAATTTTTATGCATAAATAGATGCATAAAAGAATATATTTTTATTATAAAAGTGTTACTTTCATCAAAATGGATTTTTATGCATAAATAGATGTATAAAAGAATATTTTTTATTATAAAAGTGTTACTTTCATCAAAATGGATTTTTATGCATAAATAGATGCATAAAAGAATATATTTTTATTATAAAAGTGTTACTTTCATCAAAATGGATTTTTATGCATAAATAGATTTATAAAAGAATTTTTTTAATTGTAAAAGTGTTACTCTCGCTAATATCGATTTTTATGCATAAAATGATGCATAAAAGAATTTTTTTTAATTGTAAAAGACTTACTTTCACTAATATTGATTTTTATGCAAAAATAGATGCATAAAAGGATTTTCTTTTATATAAAAGTGTTATTCCCATAGAAGTTGGATTTTATGCATAAATAGATGCATACAGAATTTTTATATCAAAATAAGAGTTCTCTTTAATCCTTGTTTAAATCCCATGAATATGGGTAAATGAATTAAGTAAATGCTCTGTGAAAGAAAATTTTACCGTTTCATATTCTCTAGGATGATAATGAGAAAATTCAGAAAATCTATCGAAGTCAAAATTTTAGTTAAATGATCAATTTATCCCTCATAGGAATTCGTGATTAGTTTTGAATTCAGTTAAGCAAATACTCAATGAATGAAATTGGGTAAAGTAGTAATTGAAATATTACCCTTCGATAAAGAGAGTTCAGAGAGAACCTTTCCAGTCTAAAAACCTGAATCAAACTATGACCAAGATATAACTCCTTCGTCAGTTTCAAGAATAGACGATGTGACTAGTTCAGTAATCTACACTCAAATCACCCACCGAATCTGAAACTTAGTTGAGACCTTTGATTTTTGATCTGAGGATCAAGATCACAGAATTCGAGGAATTCTGCTTGGGAATCCAGACCTATGATCTAGAAGTCTTGGGATACGGAATTAAGATATATCCATTGTATTCAAAAGAAAATCAAAACTGAAAACTTTTATAGAAACCCTGTTTTCTTAAAGAACTATCTTACGCCAGAATTCTGGAGGGAGCATTTGGTATATGTGTTTTTTCTAAGGGAAGTTCGATTGCAATAGCTGGCGGGGGGAGTGTTCAAAGGACGGCTCACGCGGCAAAAACCTACCCAGGTCTTGACCAGCCTGGGTATGGTGTAAAATGGTGTGCTTCCGATATGATGGGGGAGGGCCAACGAAGCGGTCCCTGAGTGAAGTGCCATGACACCTAAGGAGGATCTTGGAGGGTTCTGACCAGGCGATGCATGGGCTCGCGGTGCTTAGGACACCCATGCGTATGTCAAGAAAGAGTTATATATGTGTATGATGACGAGAAAATTATTGTAGTCTATTACTGGATCTCGTTGTTGACCTGCTGGTCTCAACGGAGAGTCCAGAGTGATACCGTTTTGTGAGAAACAAGGATTGAATGGAAATTTTGAGTTGTGGATTAGAGTTCATGTGGGAGACACACACACAGAGAGAAGAAGGGAGAGAGAGAGAGAGAGAGAGAGAGAGAGAGAGAGAGAGAGAGTTGTGAGGATAAGTCAACTCACCAAGTGTGAGAGTGTGACTCCCCTATCACACATGTATATTGCACTAGTACACATAGTGCACTTAGTACATTAAAAGTACTGAGTGTACTATGTACTATAACTTATGGGCTTGTACACACTATATGCCTATAGAACACTTTGTTGGGATTATGTGCAAAAGTTGACATCATCTTTTGTAAAGAATCCCATGAATCCAGCAACAGTAGCATACCTCATGCCTTTTTTGGAGGAGAGTGATGTGAAGCGACCCATGCATCGTGACGAGGTGGAAGTGGATAAGCTACATTCTTACTACTATTGGATCATATCAGGTCTTCACTCAATCCATGCGGCAAAGATCTATATCCTAAGTAGCACTCATCGATTCCTAGCAACCAAACATCTATATGCCACAAGGAATGCAAGAATCTTGGTGGACTGTCCTGCTGAAATGTGCATTGAGCTTTCTAGGATGACAAATATGGAATCCCACAATGTTATGAAGAATGGTCCTTATCTTGAGCAACTTCAACAAGTAAGGGATCAATGGATAGCATTTGGGTCTCCACCAAAACCTCAACAAGGGCTTCCAAAGGGTAGTCCTCAAAGAGTACCATGGGAGGTAATGATGTACAACCTTAGCTTGTCTTATTCAAGATGCATTTGGTGTTTTCTTTCTCATTTCATATTTTTATTTTTGATAGAGATTTCTAGAATACATTGGAGAAAAGTGTGCATCACGTGATTGTCATATGATAGTGAGCACACAAGAGATATTTGATGGTTGGATTACCATCATGAAGAGATACTCAAAGGGGGAGCTTTCATCTCAAGAGGATACCACCACAAAGAAGGGAAGGCAGCCTTCTCCCGCAACTTTTCGTTGCCTTATGGGTCTAAAGGATGGGGACATCCTCACATTACAAAAGGAAGTTAATGATGGACACATCGTCTTTCTTAGAAACAAATGGGACAAAGAGGATGTTGTTGACATGGAGACAAGGGCAAAGCAAATCAAGCAAGATAGGGTGCTCCATGAGGAGCTAGTTTCTCTCTTCAATGCCTCAACTCATGCTAGCAATAGTATGATGAAGAGTTGGGAAGATCTTGTTGCTGAATACGACATCACCAACGATGTATACACAAAGATTTTAGGTGTTTGCAGTGATTGGGTGTCAAAAAAGCTCACACGTGGGGCTGATGCAGGACCATTGCCAAATGGTGCAAAAGACATTGTGAACTTTCTTATTGTGAAGAAGCAAGATCCTCTTCATTCTTCTACTAGCTTACCTTAGCAAGTATATATTGTGGGGTGCAACCTTGAGGCATTCGATCTTATATACAATGTGTATAAAGATCCTATTACCATTGGTGTGGTTGTCCTAGAAGCGGCACATGGAGTTGGGGGCATGACATGGGATTCTATCATGTTTGGAAAGGTGGTCTTCACATTGTTAAAAATGACATGTGAGCCTAAACAATTCATTTTGTTGTCATTTCTCAACCGCAAACAAATGGCAGCTATGGAGGAGGCCCTTGAGAATCTTTCATGCAAGTACCATATGCAAGTTGGAAGTGTTGACTTCCTACCAATGGCCAAGAGTCTTGCTTTTGGGGCCATGGATTCATTTGTTGTGTTGACACTTGTGACCATGGAGAAAAGCTTCATCAATCTAGATCGATATGTTGGAAATTCCAACAAGCCATGCATTTTGGATAATGAATCCATTGAAGCCATTGACAAAGAAGGAAAGGATGGAGAGCTTGAAGAAGAACAAAATATTGCAAAGGCCATATTTAGAAAGAAAAAGAAGGTCATCAAGGCTACAATCAAGGCATTCAATGATGCACATGAGGTTGTATGTGATATATTCTCATGTGGTGTTGCATCAACGCTCGCATTGGAACATCACATGAAGACTATTGCAGTGGTGTGCAATAGTCAAGAGCAAAGAGAGATTGAAGCGGCATGTTGGAGAGCCCATGAGAGCGCCAACCCACCTACAAGTGCTTAAGAGGTTCCTCCCATTGGTGCTCTAGCTCTTGACCTACCGCCGGAGGGTGTGGATGAATCAAGCCAAGACATAGCAAATATTATTATGAAAGAGAGGTTGAAGGCTACTTCAGATGTTTGAACCTCTCTATCTCTAACTTTTGTCAATGAGAACACTATGGTGTAAGGTTGAACTTGTGTTTTGGAGGATGATTTCATGACATAACATTTCCTACATATTTTCTCATTTTGTGGTGCTATCTAAAGCAAGCCTTACAAGCCTATTTCTCTCAGTTTTGTGTTTATTGTTTAAGAGTCCTTATTTCTAGAAATATTTTCATCATATTGTACCTAAAATTGGTTGCAAAAAGTTTGTGCTTCTGTATTAAAATACAAGTATGAAGTACATGATAATGTTGGAAGAAATATTTTCTTGTATGGTATAGCTAGAATGCTTCAATCAATTGCTATTACATTACTTTGATCCAAATGTTGGTATTGGTTTTCTCTAAAGTTTTGTGTCCTTCAATATTTTGCCATGTGGTCAAATATATTAGAAGAAAATGTTTTGTGTCATACAACTACATTGAGTTTTTCAATTTCAATTGCAGTGCTTTGATTGAAACATTGGTATGACTTGTATTATCAAAGGTGTCAATGTGGTGTCTATTGATATTAGGCCACATGATCTAATATTTTTTCTCTTGAAATATGTTTTTCTAAGTATGCTCAACATGCATGTCCTACATGCACATCAATGTGGAATATTGTAGCATGTGTGTATGGAAAAATATTCTAAAATGTTCATTGCAACTATATACATTGTTGTATCTTAATTCAATAGTCATATAATATTACTTTTTGAGATTTTTTTGCCAGATGGTCAAAAATATATTTTGATGAAGTATCTACCATCCATGCATACTATTTGCATATTAAATTTAATGTCTTATACAATGTATATATGGAATAGTACAATAAACTTAGCCCTATTGAACTATATATAATGTTTTTATCTTAGCTTACTAGCTCTAAAATGAAAAAAAAAACTTGTAAGAGACTAGATGTCTATTTTGTTCTTAACCTTTGTGTTGTATGATAGAATGATTCAAATTTGACTAAGAATAGTCTATTTGCATATTTGGCAGATTTGAGAAGAGCAAACAAAGTAAGTGATGTGGCCTTGGCGAAAAGTGCTACCAAACTATGTGTGATACTTGATCTCAATGGTCTTCTTTTACAACGTTGTTTTTCCACATCAAAGAGGTTCCAAAGTTTTCGAGTGGGCAAGCAATGGGTTGTTCTTCGACCAGGATGCATTGAGTTTCTTGAAGCTACATTTGCAAGATTCCAAGTGGGAGTTTGGTCTACAGCTTCACACAAAAATGTCATCGCAATAATCAATTTCTTGGAGAGCTATGCAAAAAGGAGATATCCTTTTTTCATGATTTGGGGATAGGAGAAATGCCATACGCATCCACTCAAGATCATCTATCGGCCAGACAAGATGGGGGTGGAAGCAATGTTCAAGCCCCTTCAGTATGTGTGGAACGAATATGGCAATGTTTGTGAACATAGCAAGACTATTTTGATAGATGATAGTCCCTACAAGGGGTGTCCTAACCCTCTTGAGAACTGCATCTATCCACAGACATTTGATGTTAACCAAGGAGACTCAATCTTGATTGAGGAACTTCTACCCTACTTGACTCGCTTAAGTGGATCCCATGATGCACGTGAAGTCATAAAATTTGATCGATATGGACTTGAGCCAGTTCAATATGGACATGAGTTGTACACACAATTCAAGGTTGTGATTGACACATGGCTTAAAGGAGATGATAATGCTATGTCATCTTCATCATCAGTACAACCCAAGAACATCAATCATGGAGATGGAATATATATGAAACAATCTTCAATCACTTCTTGCTTGAAGAGATCATCAATTGTACAAGGATCATCATAAAGAGTCTCAATTCATCCAACCCATCCATTGGGTGTCTCACAAGTATCGAGGTTAAAGCGGATTCCTTTGGTTTCTACTCTAAAGGATATGGAAGCAATGCAACTTGCTCATCAGCTAGGATATAAGGATGACTACATAAATGGTCGTGTAGCTAGACACTTCATAAAAAACCTTCAAAAATTGTACTTTCCATGAAAATGATGTGACACAAAAATAATACACTCTTTTCTACAACTTGTACCTTGGTGTTTATAAATGCGTTCAACATCAGAGAGACTAGCTCAAGATTTCTGGATTGTGATTTCATGGAAGAATTCATTGTATTATATACAAGCTCCTCAATGAAGAATGATATTCTAAATGTAATTTGATGGAGAAAATGTGTTTTTATGAAAAGGTATACTAATTGTGCTTTGATATTAAATGAATGCGTGCATGAATGCAAAATATACTAGAAAAGTTTAAATCTCAAATTAGTCTCGGTATTGTTGTTTTGAATTTTATTTTCAAGTATATTGTTGAAGTTATATTGGAAGAAGCAATTTCTTGTATGATGGTAGCTAGAATGCTTGAATCAATTCCAATTGCATTACTTTGATCCAAATATTTGTCTAAAGTGTTGGATCTTTTGATGTTTTACCACATGGTCAAATATATAGGAAGAATTTTTTTGGTATCATATAGCTACAATGCTTTTGCCAATTGCAATTGCACTGCTTTGATTGAAATATTGGTATGACTTATATTATCAAAGGTATCAAGTTGGTGTCTATTGATATTTGGCCACATGGTCGAATATTTTTCCTCTTAAAATATGTTTTTCTAAGTATGATCTACACATATGTCTTGTATGCATATTAATGTGGGAAGTGTTGTAGCATGTGTGTATGGAAATATATTCTAAAATGTTCATTGCAACTATATGCATTGTTGCTTCTTAATTCAATAGTCCTATAATATTGTCTTTTGTGATCTTTGGCCACACGGTCAAAAATATACTTTTATGAAGTATCTTGTGGTCATGTAGCTAAACACTTCATTAAAAAACTTTAGAATTTTACCTTCCGCAAAAATGATGTGACAAGGCAACAATACATTGGTGTTTATAATTGGAGACTAGCTCAAGGTTTTTGGGTTGTGATTTCATAGAAGACTTGATTGTTTTGTAAACAAGATCATCGTGGAAGAGTGATATTCTAACTATATTTTGATGGAGAGAACGGGCTTTGATGAAAAAATATACCAACTGTGCTTTGATATTAAATGACTGCAGTATGAATGCAAAGTATACTAGATATATTAAATCTCAAATTAGTCTCATTATTGTTGTTTTGATTTTTATTTTCAAGGGTAACGTAGATATCCTTTTTCCAACTTAGAAACATTCAGCACAAATATAGACAAAAAGAATATAGTGTGCTTTGATCTCAAATAATTCTAAGTAATATTTTTTGGGATTTTCTTTTCGAGACTATTAACCACACATACATATTCTTTCCAACTTACTAGAAAGAGCTAACCAGAATTATAACCATACTATTATATTGTATGGCGACTATGCATATGTAGTCAAAGGTCAAGGGTTGGAGAGAGAGAGAGAGAGAGAGAAAGAGAGAGAGAGAGAGAGAGAGAGAGAGAGAGAGAGAGAGAGAGAATGCATTGATGTCCAAGCATCATGTATTAATATAAAGTGAAGTAAAGAAGAAATTCCTTAGGAAAACACACATACTCTATAGTTTTCTAGTTATTTTTTCAACATTTAATTTGCTTTATTCTCATAGATAAGGTAAACTTTTAGGTTTGGCTATAAAAATACAAAAATTTCTATACAAAATTCACAAAAAATAGGTCTATTTCTCAAAGTGGGACTTAGGAAATTCCCAAATTCTCCAATATGGTGTTAAACCATCTCCGAATTGCAATCTGAAGTTATAGGGATCTGTATCAGCTACCCAATGGTTAATTTGAACCCTCAAGCGGGGAGTCCAGATCTGGGGCCTTAGAGTTCAAATGAGCTCAAACCCTTTCAAGGCCATCAATAGCAATTAGTCTAGTAGAGGATTAATCCAAGAAACACAAGATTTGACCAAACATTGAATGCTTAATCTCTGTTTTACCAAAGTCACCTGCTGTGCAGATTTGATGAAGAGCTTGGATCTCACTATAGACTTGATCAAATAAAAAACTATCTTCACCAGCTTGTAGAGCAGCCTTGAAAACCCCTAGGGCCAAGAGGAATTAGAGCCATTGTACCTGGTGCAGATAAGATCTCAATTTCTTTAGAAAAACAGGCACTGGAAAAAACATGAATTTCTGCAGCTTGCGTCAGCGGTTTGCTAGTTTGTCTTGATGGGCTGAAGCACAAGGCTTGTGGCTATGTGTGGCTAAAGTGGTTTGGGCCAATTTTATGTATGAAGGGAGAGAGAGCTCCTCCACCAGCTGGGGGTACAGAGGCTAATTGAAAAAGAGGTTTAAAAAAACTTAATATCTATTAATCATGATTAGCTAGGTGATTAGCAAGATCATTAGGACTTGTTTGGGGTCTTCTTGGGCCCTTTTATTTGGACACTTAGTGAAATGCTTAAAATGCTAATCAAGCTTTGACCAAGCTAGTGGCCTAGGCCTGAAAATGCATTTTTTCTTTTCTACAAAAAAGAAAATAGGCCAAAAGGTAATCTAATCATTAGATCTTCTGTCCTTGGGAAGGAATATGGACCTAACTGCCTTTTTGTCTTGTAGTGAAGTACCTTTCACAAAGAATGTTTGAAAATTTTCGTCACTTTGTTCCCTCCCTTTTTGGAGGTGTTGCAGATCCCACTCTCTCTCTACACTCTCTCTCTAAAACGCGTTTAGGGTGTTTTACTTGGGTAAGGGCTTCTTTTTCTCTCTCTAGGAGCCATGGCCTGCAGATCTGGACCTCCTACTCCATCATCCTCTCCACTAGCTCTCATGGAAGAGCTCACCATCCCCTCTTGTGAAGGTACAAATCTACACATCCTTGCAAGCTGAAGCTCTCCATCTCCATCACTAGCAAGCTCTCCATATCTATCATCCTCTCCACCAGCTTTCATGGAAGAGCTCACCATCCCCTCCTGTGAAGGTACAGATCTACACATCCTTGCAAGCTGAAGCTCTAGATCTCCATCACTAGCAAGCTCTCCATATCTATCTCCTCAAGGCCTCCATTTCCATCTCTATATCCATCTGCATCTCCTCCACCTCCATCTCCATCACCATCTCCATCTTCATCTCCTCCATCACCATCCACATTTCCATCCTCCACCTCCATCCTCCATCTCCATCATCTCCATCACCATCCACATTTCCATCTCTGTATCCATCTACATCTCCATCTCCATTTGCTAGGTACAATGGCTCTATGGGACATCACCAACAAGCAATCAAAGTTTCGCTTGCACGTGGACTTAGACGAGGAGTATGCCACAATGCGAAGTAATCGAACGAAGGGATGTATTCCTGCTGAGGTGCTACGATTTCAAGGTGCAAAAGCCATTGATCTTTGGACTGATGGAAGCATTTATCCCCTTGATCCACAGACTGGTGCACCTCCCCCTTTTCGTAATATCACGCAGGTCGTACGCTTCTTGGGTGATGGTTATAATGGTTTCTTAGGGTACTATCAGAGGCTCTATTCTTTGTACTTGCAGGAACTCTCAAATCAAAATCACCTCAGGAAGCTTCTAAAATTATGCAAGGCAGAAAAGGAAGAATGTGCGTCAACTTTCATGGCCACAAAGGAACATATGCTGGCTCGAGTCAAGGATCTAGAGAAGGAGGATGTAGAGCAGAAGATGAAGCTTGATAAAGGTGTGGAAAGGAGGGATCGAGCTATAGAGAACTATCTCCGTCTTCAAAACTCAACTCGGAACCTTCGTCGACGTGTCGATCATTTCACTCACCTCCCCGTGGGATATAATGCAAGGCAGCGAAAGCGCAAGCCTCTGAGTCTTCTTTCCAAAGATGGGGGGGATCGCAAGCGACGTGTGCATCAAACAAGGTAATCACAGCTTCAAAACTAGCATTACATTCCTTTTTCATATAGTTATGTCATTGACTCTGAACTATGTGATGTCCAGGGAATGTGCTAAAGCAATATTAGGTTGTTCCAATACTGAGGAGTCTATCCTTGAGCACATTATTCCAGAGCAGAAAGTAATCAATATGATAACCAATCCAGTAAATGGTGCGTTGCGTGACAGGATTCAAAAGTATTTTCTCAAGGAATTCGAGCAGATTGTCAGTCCCGTTGACATGCTCACTGTGTGCGACACAGCAGGTATCAGTGAGATAAGGGATACAGGGCTTTGTATACTTGCATCACAGCACGTCTACGAGGCAAAGGAATGACACGATCTATACTTCCAACACCATACAGTATAGTTATGGCAAGGAAGTCAGCAAACAACAATATTGCCGACTTGCTAGGCGGCTATACAGATGGGTGGATGGTAGCATGCCAATGTCAAATTCAAAAGATTTTGCTTACAACAAGTTTAACAATGTTTACGTCGAGGTGGAGGCGCTTCAACGAGCTATGATTCAGTTTTATGATATGACATTAGAGGAGACGGATGGAAAGGCTATATTTGTCCTCAAATTGGATGAATGTCAGGTTGTAAAGGGCCAAAGGGTGGAACGTACAAGTCTGACACTCATGAGCAGGGCATTGAAGCGAAAGAGCTTAGACGGCGAAGATGAAACAGGTGATGCGGAGAATAACTTCCACACAAAGCGACGCAAGCAAGATTACTTTGGAGTGCAGTCTGAGAAGAACATATGGTGGCAGGCGGCATGGACCCTTCCGCGCGAGGACCATGACAGTTTGAGGTGGTACTTCACCCGTACAGGTATTCAAGGAGTGATACACAGGCAATCAAATGGTGAAGTCTTGCATGTGCCTGGACTGGTCACTTTGAAATAGAGTGGCACCTTGGTGGTGATCTCAAGACCCTCAAATGCATGTTGGGAACTAAAAGCGGTGCTAACACTTTGTTTCCATGCATCTTTTGTTGTCATCCAAGGATGCCAAGTGTCGCAGTGGGGAAGGCCAAACAAGCAACCAAGGTGAAAGGTCGTAAGCAGGTAAGTGCAAAGGGCTCAAATCAATTACAAAAAGGGAAGGGTATGCACGTCTGGCTCAATGGAATTATGAGCTGCAATCAAAGCAAGGCACCATCTCGCGCAGAGGAGGATGCTACTTGGAACCCTATTCTTTCAATTCCACTGTCTCGCGAGTACATGTGTGTACCTTGCACGCAAGACTTAGAATTCTGGACAAATTGTTGATGCTCCACATCAATTATGCTTGGAACATGGAGCCAGAGTCACGGCGAGAACAGGGCATCAAAGAACTTGAAGTTGTTTTATCATCCCGTGGGGCTTCACGCAGGTGCTGTCACCCTCTCTAAGGATCGCAAAAACCCATCAAGTACCTAAGATAACCCTAATAAGATATGTATGGGTGGTGCAAAAGCAAGACACCTGCTCTCAAACTATGGTGAGGCTCAAAGCCATACACATTTTGAATTATGGAAGCAGATTTGTGATGTAACAACCTATCGAGGCAATGAGGCGACACTAGGATTGAAGCGTGCACATGTGTGGGAAGCTTGTGATGAGATGATTGTTGGAATTAGGGTTGCAGGAATGCACACACAACTTCAAGAAGATGAGGAAGCTTGAGCACAACACAGTAGTGTATTATGAGTGCCAAAAATGAAAGATAACAAGCCCTAGAAGATAATGGGCGTATATACAATGCACGGGGGAAAAAACCTCCTAGTGAGGGAAAAAGTGCCCCGGCGGTCCTAAGTGTGTTCACACACATCACTACTATAATATGGTAACAAATCCCCCCTGGAGTGATGCGGTGAACAAGAGCTAGCACTCATGTATAGGGAAGTGTCTAGCTATGTGGACGAATCCACAAAAGGGAGTAAGCCCAAAGCTTTGCGAAAAGCTTCGAACTTCTCACGAGGCAGAGCCTTTGTGAAAAGGTCTGCAAGGTTATCCTGTGTTGGCACATAAGCCAAACTGATCTCTCCTGCAGAGAGTCTCTCCCTGACATAATGGTAGTGCACCTCAATGTGCTTCGTACGAGCATGGAACACTGGGTTCCGCGCAACTGCCAATGCGCTCTGACTGTCAGTGAAGATGGTGGTGGCAGATGGCTGCCCAACACCCAAATCAGCCATAAGGCGTCTGAGCCACACACACTCAACCGTAGCTGTGAAAGCTGCCCTGTACTCAGCTTCACAACTAGAACTGGCCACAGTAGGCTGCTTCTTGCTCAACCATGATATGCATGAGCTTCCAAGCATGAAGCAAAAACCACTCGTGGACACGCGTGTGTCATAACAACCAGCCCAGTCAGAATCTGAAAAAGCATGTAAATCTGGCGACAATGATCCCCCCTTGGGATAAAACAACCCAAGATGCCGAGTACCACTCAAATAGCGAAAGATACGCTTCACTGCCTGCCAATGCTTAATGCCTGGGCTATGCATAAATCTGCTCACCTGTGAGACTGCAAACTGAATGTCTGGCCTCGTAATGCATACATAAATGAGGCAACCAACAGCTGTCTGATAGAGTGTGACATCAAAGTGATCTCCAGCATCATGAAGACTCAACTTCAAACCTGTCTCCATTGGAGTAGCAATAGGCTTGCAGTCTTCAAGGCCAAATCTCCGCAACAATGTTTCAATATACTTTGTCTGACACAAAGCAATACCTCCATCACACTGCTTAAATTGTATCCCCAAATAATGATGCAAATGCCCCAAATCTGACATCTCAAAAGAGGCATTCAAATCAGCCTTAAAATCAGCAATATGACTCTCATTTGGTCCTGTGAGCAGCATGTCATCGACATAGAGAGCAATGATTAGATGTACACCATCCACACGTTTAACATACAAAGTGCTTTCTGTTGGACTATTCTGAAACCCATGTGCAGTCAAATATGCATGTATTTTTTCATACCAAGCTCGTGGAGCTTGCTTTAAACCATATAAAGCCTTTTTTAACCTGCACACTTTGTTTTCCTGCCCTCTTTGAACAAAACCACGAGGCTGCGATACATACACCTCCTCATGCAAATCTCCATTTAAGAACGCAGTCTTTATGTCCAGCTGATGTACATTCCAACCATTATGAGCTGCTAATGCACAGATGCTACGAACAGTGGTCATACGACATGTGGGAGCAAAAGTCTCATCAAAATCAATGCCCTTCTCTTGAGCATAACCTTTTGCAACAAGCCTAGCCTTATGGCGATCCACTGTGCCATCAGGCTTACGCTTCAATTTGTATACCCACTTAGTGCCAATGGCCTTCTTGCCAGGGGGCAAGTCACATAAAGACCATGTACCATTCTTCATAATAGCATCGTATTCTGCTTGCATAGCAGCCATCCAATTTTCTGAACTTTGTGCCTCATCAAATGAAACAGGCTCACTTTCATCGCACATACTAGAAACAGCCAATGCATAACAATCTGACGCATAAGAGGCACCATGAGAGCCAGAACGAGTGCGACTAGACAAAGGGGCATCCAACTTGCTGTCACGCAAAGTCTGCACCAGCCATCTAGGCATATTCCTAGAGCCCTCAATCTCTTGTCTCTCATCCTCAAGTGCATCATGCACATCTGCATCAGATATAGGCTGATCTGTGCCATCATTTAAAACCTGCATAGGCTGAAAAACTGCCTCATGAGGTATTGCACTTGACTGTGCACCACTGAAAAGAGGCAACAATGTATCATAGACATCACGTGAGCTGATATCTGTCTCCTTAGTACATGAAACCAAGGGCTGAACTGCATCTTCCACAAATACAACATCACGGCTAACCAAAATGCGCTTTGTCTGTGGATGATACAAACGATAGCCTTTGCTCTCAGCACTATATCCAACAAAAATACATTTGACAGCTTTGTCATCCAATTTTCTGCGATGTTGCACAGGCACTAATGCATATGCCAGGCAACCAAAAACACGTAAATGGCCAACAGATGGCTTGCGGCCATGCCAAGCCTCATATGGAGTGACAACCTGTAATGCTTTGGTGGGACACCTGTTTAGTACATAAGTGGCACACATGACAGCCTCAAGCCAAAAACCATGTGGTAGACTTTGACTCTTAACCATACATCTTGCCATTTCCATGAGAGACCTGTTTTTTCTCTCAGCCACACCATTTTGCTGTGGTGTATACGGCACTGTACATTGGTGTTTTATCCCACGCTCAGCCAGAAATGCATTAAATTCTGAAGACATATACTCCCCCCCTCGATCTGAACGGAGGGTGCCCATCTTACTTTCTGACACATTTTCAGCCATAACCAAAAACTGTTTGAAGCACAAAAACACTTCGGACTTTGCCTTCAAAGGATATACCCATGCATGCCTGGTAAAATCATCAATGAAAGTCACGAAGTAAAGATAGTTTCCAAATGATGGAGTTTGCATGGGACCACAAACATCACTGTGAACAAGCTGCAATCTGCGTTCAGCTCTCACTGATCCATCTTTGGGAAAGGAAGCACGCTGCATTTTACCCAATATGCAGCCCTCACAAACATGCTTGACAGGTGCCTCAAGCTTAGGCAAAGAAGACACCATTTCAGATTTCTGCAGGCGCAGCAAACTTGCAAAATTCAGATGACCAAAACGTGCATGCCACAGTTTTGCATTTGAAATAGCCTGCGTATCCATAATAGCACATGCTGAATCCTCTACACATTTGCCATCCATATTGAGCTTATACAGCCCTCGACATAGTGAACCAGATGCTACAATGATGTCACCACAAGAGAGATCATGAACAGTACATCTGTCATCCACAAATTTTACAACCAAACCTGTTTTGGCAAATGCGGAGACTGACAGCAGATTCTTTTTGATCCCTGGCACATACAATGCATCAAAAAGTGTAAAGGTGTTGCCATTTGCAACATTCAGCACAATCTGTCCAACTCCTTTAACGGGATAAGAGGAGTTATTGGCACAAGTGACAGTATTCCCTGTGGGAGCAGACTCAAGGAAAGTGAATAAACTGCGCTGCGAGGTGATATGCTTAGTGGCACCACTGTCAAAGTACCATACATCTGAATCTACTGCAGACATACATGTGTCATGCAAAGATGGGTCATAACTGCACTGCGCATTGAATGCCCATTCTGTATCTAGCACAACATTAGCAGATTCATTGTTAGAAGGAGAGGCATCTGCAACAGCCATACCAGCCTCTTTCTTCTTAGCCTCTTTCGCAGCCAGCTTAGGACACGCTTTGATGACATGATCATTTCCCTTACAGTACTTGCAAAATGTCTTCTGTTTGTCACCCTTCTTCTCATCTTTGTCTTCCTTCTTTGGTTGCGCAGCATTTGCAGATTTCTGCTTACTAGAAGAAAAGCCAGCTTTACCTTTCCCGCTTCTCTGACTAGCACCGAAAGCTTGATCTGCGACACGCATAATATTCCTGTTTTGCCTTGACTGGTCTTCTTGCAGCAAAACAGAAACTAACTCCTCAAATGATAAGGCATTGGGATTGCCTTTCATCATCAAGCGAAGAGTGGAAGCAAAACCCTGATAAGAATCTGGTAGACCATTCAAAACAGTCTGCACAAGTGAACTGTCTGACAGGATTTCATCTGCAGAAATGAGCTGCTCTTTGAAATCCTTGATCTTTGTCAAAAAGCTATCCATAGAATCACCTTCGTTCATATGCTCATTCTCCAACTGTTTTCGGAGGTAAGCAACACGAGCCTCATTTCTTGCCTGATACAATGTGGCAAGTACATCCCAAGCATCCTTAGAAGTCCTGCAGGAGCGAATATGTGGGATAATGGTACGTTTGACAGACAGCGCAATCAAGGCATGAGCCTGCGCATCTCTACCATCCCAACGAATCTGCTCTGCTGAAAGTGGTGGTTCTCGAACAGCTGCTACAGCACTTGTGCCTGCACCATCATCAACAGTACCTGTTTCTGATGTGTTTGCAGCATTCCCAGCCACAATAGGACGTGCATCAATACCCTGCACAATGTTCCATAACCCCTTTGCTACCAATACATGTCGCATCATATATGCCCACAATGGATAGTTGGTGCCATCCAACTTATCCTCAGCAGCCAACATGCGGAATACATCATTGTTGTCAGCCATGGCCAATGACTGTACTACTAGATGTAAATGCTGTCTGTAAGAGGTAAACCTGTATAAAATCGACCTGTGCTATATAGCACAGCCCAAAACAGACGAATGGGCACTTGTCCTGCAGATTTTAATCTTGACAGAAAATCTGCACAGTAGGACGATTTTGCCTGCGCAGTACTTGGAATGCAAAAACGGAGGGCGAAATGACTCCAGATCAAAATTCTGAAACGACTGAGCCCTACGGGCTCACCCACGGCATATACTAACCTGCAGACGCTCGTGAAACCTCGTCGCAATCGGAGGAGATGAAGCGGCAGGTGCCGGTGATGCTGCCCGGGAGTAGGAAGCCTGCTCTGATACCAATTGTTGGAATTAGGGTTGCAGGAATGCACACACAACTTCAAGAAGATGAGGAAGCTTGAGCACAACACAGTAGTGTATTATGAGTGCCAAAAATGAAAGATAACAAGCCCTAGAAGATAATGGGCGTATATACAATGCACGGGGGAAAAAACCTCCTAGTGAGGGAAAAAGTGCCCCGGCGGTCCTAAGTGTGTTCACACACATCACTACTATAATATGGTAACAATGATGAGGCTTCTTGAGCGCCCGTATCTTGATGAAGCAGAGATAGCTACATTCAAGACTTCGATTGACAGATTCACAGAAGAAATGATCGATGCTTGGGGGGAAACTCATATAACACACTACATGCATATTCTCTATGCGCACAGTTCCTTCTTTCTAGATGAATATGGGTCTCTTGCACTCTGGAGCAACCAAGGCATGGAATGATCACATTACCAAGCCAAGGCGGCCTATTTTAAGAACACGGGTCATGGCGGTGGCAAGGTTCGCAGCAATGCATTTCAGGAAATGTTCAATTGGTTTTACCGTGCACTTACTGGGAGAAAGGCCCAAAAGCGAGCTGGAAATTTGTCTTTGAGGCGCAAAATCATGAAGGTGGTAGGTGCAAGGCGAAAGAGAAGGGTGCAATGCGTCAATGGCACGTGAAAGAGCGAGGCAATGGCACAGTGGTCGACTAAGAAAGGGCCGCGTGTGGTTACCCACCCAATAATTCTTGTTCGCCACTTTTTGGCGCGTTCATTTTGTAAATTGACTTTTTTGTAATTTTGGCCCCCTATAAATATCAGTGAGTTTTATAGTCATTTTTAAAAGTCTTGACTTGTGAGCTCTCTCTCTTCCTCTCCCCTTGACTCTCTCGCGCGCTCTCTCTCTCTCTCTGTCGCTCGTGCACTAATATCTCACGCACATGGAGCCCCCAAATGATTCTCCCTCCAATACGCAGGATGACATTTTCAAAGACCTTGGGCCCTTACCGGTGGCACATAGAACTGAAATCCCAAACATTTACCCACAAGCCCAAATGGATCTGGAAGCTGAGCGTGTGAGGCTTGAGCGAGAGGCCCAAGAAGCCCAAGAACGCCAAGAAGCGAAGAGATTACACAAAGAAGCAGAGGACATGGAGGCAGCTGAGAGAGCAAGAAAAGAAGCCGAAGAGACCGTCAGAACACAGGAGGACGAGGCAACAAAGAAAGCACAGGAGGATGAGGCTGCCAAGAAGGCGGAAGAAGACGAGGCAGTTAGGAGGGCGGAGGTAGATAAGAAGGCTGTAGAAGATGCTCAGGCCGCCGCAAGCAACAAGAGAAGATTAGCATTCTTTGCTGCGGAGGAGGATTGGCTTAACAGAAAAGCTCACGGATTTGTTGCTAGTTTAAAAATGACACGCCAGCTTGGACTCGCCACGTGCAAGCACCACTGCCCCCAACAACGCAGAAGAAGCAAAGGTGGAGACCAGGGACAGTTGCCCTTAGAGAAATTCACAAATATCAGAAGACCTGCACACCAATTATTCCGAAGGCACCTTTTGGGCGTCTCGTCAAAGAGATTATCCACGACCAGCGCCGGGATGTCAATCGTGTGCAAGCGGCAGCACTAGGCGCTCTGCAACAACAAGGTGCCGAGGATATTTTGGTTTCGCTTTTCCAAGACGCAGTTTTGTGCATGGTGCATGCAAAATGTGTCACTTTGAAGCCATCTGATCTTCATCTAGCTAGGCGTATCCGTGTGGAGAGCAAGCTCTCTTTCACTAGATAGGGGAAGCCTTTGTAATGCAGCAAATCCGTGTTTTGTAATCTCAATTTGATTAATGAAAAACCATGTCTATTTTCAAAAAAGTTATTTTCTATTGCAAGTGATTGTCGTCTTGTCAAGGTAATTGTAGTCTTTTGCATGTAATTGTTGTCGCTATGTACATTCGACCTCTTGTGAACGCTCGTCTGCCCACCGCCCGTCCGACTTTGGCTCGACTCGACGGGCCGATTTCTCCTGCGTATGGCCCCAAAAGGGTAGATCAGCTGTGCGGGGTGCATCGGGGCCGGGGGGGGGCCGGTGGTCGCGCCGTGGAACCTGTGTGCCACGGAGCGACTTTTGCCTGTTTGATGACCACCGCCCCCCCCCCTCCAAGTCAAACAGGCAAAAGTCGCTCCGTGGCACACAGGTTCCACGGCGCGACCACCGCCCCCCCCCCCTCGGCCCCTGGCGCACCCCGCACAGCTGATCTACCCTTTTGGGACCATACGCAGGAGAAATCGGCGGGTCGAGTCGAGCCAAAGTCGGACGGGCGGTGGCAGACGAGCGTTCACATGAATTGATTGAAACATCATGACAGGACACGACAACAACATATAAACACATCAAGAAGATAAAACTTAAAATCAGCTCGAAAAACATCTTGATGTCATTAATTGTTTGATTTTCACAAAAGGCAAATGAGTACATTGGATCTAGCCAACTCGCTTGATGAGCTTGGTGAAAGCCTCGTGGGTGAGAGTCTTTACTGATGGTTTGTCACCAATGCGTTCGGCTATCTCTTTGGCATCAGTGATGCCTTGTCCAAGGCTAAGGCCACAAAATCCTAGGAAAGACCCTGCACTTTTATCACCAAAGCTATAGATAGCTGCTTCCCTATTTACAAGAATACATTTATGGGCATTCTGGGGCTATAGGGGCTTCAGACAGGATGGCGCTTAGGGCTCTGCACTTCAAAAATTCAGCTTGCGCATCATTTGAAAAGTCGTTGTGAATTACGCGAAGCATCTCGGCATTGAAGCTCGGGATGTAGTGCCATAGCGCAGCATCTTTCCCCTCCACCTCCTTTCGTGCTCCACCCTTTCGGCTTGCGAACCAGTCCATTTCTCTTGCGGTCTACAAAGTAGATAGAAGAATGAGTTGACTTCAAAAAATTACAAATTAAGAAGGGAAGAAATTGGGTGTACTACCTCAGTGGCATCATCATGATCCGCAAGGTCTGCATCACTAATATTGATGCCCGAGGAGGCTGAGGGAATCCGAAATGGCAAGCGGCTTGTGAGGGGCAAAGCTAGTTTCTGGCACACTCTCGTAGAAATCCTTGCACTGGGATATTTGTACAAGAGTCTCTGCCACAAGGGACTCTATTGAGGCATGATTTTTCGGGAGCGCAAGCACCTTTGTGACATCTGCGGAACTGAAGTCAATGCGGATGTCATCATCTTTGGACGGCTGTTGTGTGTCTCGCATGCCCGCGTACATAGCAATGACTGAGAGAGTTTCATCCTGGTGCAGGCCAAGGACATGGGCGATGTCATCCAAAAATAAGAACTCTACACCTTCTACTATGATGGGGTGTAGAGTTCGCACTTCGAGCTCTGGAACTTCATCCATGACATCGTCCCCTTCGATGTCCCGTTTCACAGCCTCAGCTTGCGGCTCTTCCGCCAGAGTCACAAGTGCAAGAGATGCTTCTTGCACTGGGGTGACAATCTCCTCCTTTGGGTCAGCTTCCTTGATCAAGAGATAAGGTGTGGCTTTCTTTGGAGGAGTGGCCTTCCTCTTTCCCTTGCTTTTCTTTGTTCCCTCCAAGATCAGGAGGGCAAGAGTCATGTCCCACCTCAAAAAACTTGTGCCGATGTTGCCCATTCCAAGACCTACCAGGTTATCTTCTTCCTCCTCCCTTAGATATGTGCTACTAAGGCCTTTGAGGAATCTTGCAAGCCTGAACCTGAAATTTTTGTCCGCTTTGTAGGTATGCTTGATAAGATCCACAGGCACCCAAGTTCCCTCCTCGTCTTCAAAGTTGACACAATATTCAGCCATGTATGTGTCCATGTAGCTAGTGAACGCCCCAAACACGTCATTATGGAGTTCGACGGTGCCTTCCATGTCAATAGATGTCTGAAAGATGGGTGCAAGCTTCTCGATCAAGTGACCGAGGTCAAGCTTGTGCAATTGAGATAGGAGAGCTTGGGCGGGGGTGGCCATGCTTGAGTAGCGAAGAAGGCGAGGGGACCGCAAAGATGCCGAGAGTGAGGAGATGAACTCAAAGTGGCCAAAAGTGACTTATAAAGAGGTCTTTAAAACTTTTTTTATGTTTAAAAACTCACTTAAAACCTCCAAAAAAATAAAAACACGCGACATAACTTAAAAGTGCACAAAATTGAACGCAAATTGCGAGTAGCCAAAATTGTTTTGAATTAATCTCTCAAAATCTGTTACATAGCTTGCTTGATATGGATATATCTAGGGAAGGGAATGCTTTTACAAAAGTAAGATGCCTCTTTCCTCTTACGTAGAGGTGTGTTATCAATCACAAATGAAAAGTCACCTTTCTCAGTGCAAACCTAAGGCCTAAGTACTCCCTTAGGTTCGCCATATTCCAATCAGCATTTACTACGATATCCCACACATCAGCTTGCGTGCTAACATGTACATCAAGCTGTTCTACATCGTTGATGTTCGAATCGAGTGCTTGCCATTCGTCTCCAGTCAGCTTCCAACGTCTGTAAGGAAAGATAATAGAGAGTTGTTGCTTTCCAAGCTGGTACCGAACGACCATCTTCTCCGACACCACCATACACTTTATCTTGTCACCCTGATGTTGAATAACCTTCAAATCCCACGAAGGTGGCAGAAAGGCACTCATTACTGTGCCTCCCTTTGCAATCCACATTGTAGGAGTCTGGTGAACATCAGCCTCCTTGAACAAAAACACAAACAAATGTAAAGGCATGAAGAACGTGAGAGTCGCACGATGTGACCCATAGGTGCACTTCATTGCATTGCACACATCAATCTCAATCCGACGTCTGGTTAGTGCAACCAAAGTATTGTCGGGCTTTGGCCAATCATGGTCCGTGAGACTTGGTGTAGGGAGCCTCCGTAGAGTCCCGGAACCATCTTTTGACGTGGGTACAATATACTCTGCATGAAAGAAGAAAACTGAGCGCTCTAAAAGCTCTGATGCCGAACAACCAGTATATAGTAGCTTGCCGATTTCAAAGTGGTGCGCCTCAAAGGTTCCAGAAAGGGCCTCTAAAGGCTCCCATTCCACAAATGTCGACGGAAAGATGTCTGCACAGAACATTACAAGAACACACTTGAAAAAATCAAGCTTCCGTAACATGAAATGATATTAGCATGTCTCAGTGCAGCCCATAAAACAAGAAGCACAAATAAAACTTACAATTTGCAGGAAAGCGTTTGTGATGATTGGCATTGTCAACACGGAGTTGCGATGCCTTGTAGACGTGTTGGATCATCACCTGCTTGCTTCCGTCAGCCCCCTGCTTGAGATCCACTATGCGGCCCTTCCAATGGTGTGACTTTAACCCTATGTATCTGCGAGAGACTTTGTGGGCTCCCCTTGTGCTTGGACGCATCGTCACCCACATTCCTTTTGCAAAGGTGCTTGTAACCCACAAGCCAGTGTCGTCTTGTTCGTTGCTGCTGCTAAAGGACTCCACCCTTGAACGAGGTCGGTGACTCATTGTGCTTGGCTAACCGATTAAGCTAAATGCTATGAAGTTGTAGGTGTGTGAGAAGATCTCTGCAACCTAATGCTAGCAGAGCATATAAGCTGGCAAGAGGAGTCAAGAATGTGTATAAGCTAGCAAGAGGAGAGTGAAGAATGTGTGCAAGCAAGAGAGGATGGACTTGATGGGGAAAAAAGTGGACTGTTTTCCAAGCTTTCCATAGCCAAGAAGATCTCTGCAACCTAATGCTAGCAGAGCATATAAGCTGGCAAGAGGAGTCAAGAATGTGTATAAGCTAGCAAGAGGAGAGTGAAGAATGTGTGCAAGCAAGAGAGGATGGACTTGATGGGGGGAAAAGTGGACTGTTTTCCAAGCTTTCCATAGCCAAGAAGGCACAGAAAGATAGATCTAACTTTAGGAGGGAAGGGGAAGGCAGAATGGGGAGGGAGGAGGCCAAAAAAGACTCTTTTAGTTAGAGAGAGACTCAAAACCGAATTGCTAGTTTTAGAGGGAGGAAGAGGGAGTGGGGAGAGGGAAAAGTAGCTTTAAATGAGGGATAATGATGGGGGGGCGTTTCTGGCCCTAGCCCACTTTTTGAGGTGGGGTCATTTATGCCAGTTTGAGCTGTCTTTATTAAAAAAAGGTGGGAAATTTGATTTTATTGAAAGA
Source organism: Cibotium barometz (assembly GCF_041138505.1). Lineage (NCBI taxonomy): Eukaryota > Viridiplantae > Streptophyta > Polypodiopsida > Cyatheales > Cibotiaceae > Cibotium > Cibotium barometz. Next base: position 11,596,448 of record NC_141102.1, on the reverse strand, counting down.
TTTTGCATTTTTCAGCCCAATTTCTTTAAAAAAAACGTATGATTCAAGTTTGACCCCTACATATTAGGGGCAGGGAAACCCAACATTTTTCTCCACATGGCCTTCTCCCATTGCACCACTCCTTAATGACCGTCATTAGGCTTGGGCCAAATTAAAGGGCCCAAGAAGACCCCAAACAAGTCCTAATGAATGGGCTCATAAATTTGATGGATTCTAGGCTAGGCTCTGATACCATGTTAAATTTGCAGCAATGTGATAAGCTATGGTGGATCAAATGCTAGAATCAACATCATTAGAAAAGAGATTAGATAATAATTAAGACATGATTAGTGAGCAATTAATTGATAGCTTAATGTAGGCATGGATAATAAAAAACTAGCAAATTCTCATTAGGCCAATGCCTCAATTTATACAATTTACATCCAAGCATCTAATCCCACTAATTTCTCAATTTATATAGTTTACATCCAAGCATCCAAGCATCTAATTCCACTGATTTCTCCTTGATTCACTCCACCTCTTTTGCTTGATTCTCTCCACCTCTTCTCAGAATATCTCCACACCTCCTAAATCTCCTCATGCTACCCTTTATTCTCTCCCAGTAGATACTTCTCACCTTTTCACAGCTTCTCTCACATTTACAAATTCTCTTCTACAGCCTCTTTTGCTAAGGGCTTGTTCTCGCACACACCCTATTCACTTGTATATTTCAACAGAATTTAGGGGTGTTCTTCATCTCTACCAAGGGGGTAGCCAATGCGACAAGGCGAGAGGGGTGTTAAGTTTTAGGGTTTACCTAAGGTGATGTCAGACATGAGGCTTGGCATCTTGAAAGGTTCGGGGTGTACTCATCCACCATTCCATGGGAAAGCTTGAGTGCAACGGTTCTTCTTCATTAACCTAATTATGCAATTTGCAATCGATCCCCCACAGAGGATGATGCTTTCCTTCATTGTACTTGCAAGGGTCACATAAAATGTAAGACATGAGGCTTGGTATCTTGAAAGGTTTGGGGTGTCCTCATCCACCATTCCATGGGAAAGCTCGAGTGCAATGGTTCTTCTTCGTTAACTTGATTATGCAATTTGCAATCCATCCCCTTCGAAGGATGACACTTTCCGTCACTGTACTCACAAGGGTCAAATAAAATGTAAGACATGAGGCATGGTATCTTGAAAAGGTTTGGGTTGGGGAAGCTCGAGTGCAGTGGTTCATCTTTGCTAACTGAATCATGGACATTGTTTATATGATCGCAATCTAGCCTTGGTCTCCTTCTCAATCTGCCCCAAGATTTTAAATGGATATATGGGATGTGGGGTTTCCAGGCAAGTGTCTTAGCCTTGTGCGTGCTTCTATTTTAAAGGCACTGTACTCGCAAGGGTCAAATAAAATGTAAGACATGAGGCATGGTATCTTGAAAAGGTTTGGGTTGGGGAAGCTCGAGTGGAGTGGTTCACCTTTGCTAACTGATTATCATGGACATTGATTATATGATCGCAATCCAGCCTTGGTCTCCTTCTCAATCTGCCCCAATATTTGAAATGGATATATGGGATGTGGGGTTTCCAAGCAAGTGTCTTAGCCTTGTGTGTACTTCTATTTTAAAGACATCCATTTGTCTCTCGTGTCCTTCCAAACGAGCTCTCTACCTGAATGATTTGCTTCGGCCTCTCATCCTATCTTCTCCATCCACTTCTAAGTATCATGTTTTCCCTTTGTTACTGACCCTTTTTTTGTTGTAGGTTTTTCCATAGGTGCTTGTTCTACCGTTTGGGAGTAGGACTTCCCTGCCCCTTTTTTTTGTTGTAGGTTTTTCCATAGGGGCTTGCAAGCTCTACCGATCGGGGAAATCTCAGAAGTAGTTTCAAGTCTCTTACTGGTCTCCCCTTTCTCTAAAATTTCCCCCATTTTTCCTTGAGCTTCAAGTGAAGCCTTGGCAAACATGTAATCTATGGCATAATATCCAAACCTTATCCAAACCTTCCGTGCAATGAAAGCAAGACCCAGCAACAAGAGAACCAAATTGTTTATCATGCCATATTGGCCAAGATTAATAGCTAGCTCTAAGCCGGAGCTACTACAAAAGAACCAAATTGTAGCTTAATCTTTATCTTGCCATATTTGCCAAGGTTAGTGGCTAGCTAGATTTGGAACCTCCATGTCCCAAGTTATGCACACTTTGTTGGATCCATTCTCGAGGGATGGGTTAGAGGGAACAAAGAGGGGTCTACCTAGCTTGCTTGCTTGTTGCAAGATCCCCAATGGATGGCCATAGCCATGGAGGTAGGTCACCAAACTCTACCCACACTGGACATGCATTGCTCAGCCCTTTTAACTCAAAGTCCTTTGACCCTGAAAATTGCCCGTCATAATAGGAACAAAACCAAAAATTAATTATACACTCACTTATATAAACACACCTAAGCACTCTCCTTTTTGGCTTTGCAAGAGGTGTTACCCTTGCATGTTGCAACTTTTGTGCTAGATCCAAAGTTTTAAGGATGCGGGGAAGAGATAAATGATGAAGTCATAGAAGGTTGGGAGATAGTGCTATGCACGTTGATCCCAAACACTAGGCTTTAAAGGACTATTAAAGATCATTTGTCCATATATAGGAGCAAGCAAGGTGTCACATGCGGAAGCTGTGGAAGTCTTCCTTCAGCCCTAAACACCTTCCTCGAACATGCTGATATGCAAAACGCAAGCAGAAGCTGGAGAGAAGAGAGAGAGATAGTTGAGTTTCATTATATTCATAATGTACGAAAAAGTGTACAATCTGGCTGGCCTTGAAAAGGTGGAAAACACCTATCTAATCCCTAGTCTATGACCTAACACCCCAGATGCCTCATAAGGAGCTCTACACTGCCAAGTTTATAGGCTTGGGAATGCAAATGTTCATTTTCTTTTTTTTAAATTAAATAAGAATTATTGTCTCTCTCAACCTCTCTCAAATTCACTTTTTGCATTTTTGACAACCTTTACATTTCATTGGAAATCAAACTAACAATCATTCCTTCATTCAAATCTTTATTGAAAATTTATTTGATCAACTTGAAATCCTTAGTAGAAAATAAATTAATGAAAATTGAATCCCTACTAAAAGATTGATTGATTTACAAGTCTTTATAAGTGATTTAATAAATGTTTCTATTTTAAAAATTGGGGAGGATGAAGGGTCTGAGATGGGGTGACAATGTGGGTTTTTTTTAAGGAATGCATCGCGAATCAGAATAAAAATTAAAATTTCAGTGTGTTGAAAATTTTTGGGCAAATTTAAAGTATTTAAAACTGAATCCAGCCAAAAAATCTTAGAATTTGTAAACGCTCTAAAATTTCCAAGTATTTTTTCAAATTTCAGGGGTAGTTTTTTATTTGAATTTTGATGGCACTGCTCTTAGTTGACGGAAAGGCGGCGATGACGGCCGTTAGGCGGGCCGTGACCGTCAGGTGTCGCGGCTGTTTCTTGCTTCCTTGCTTCTTTACAAAGCACCTTCTCGCCTCTACAGACACTACTTCGTCGCTCCGCCTTTTTCTTGCTTCGTCTGCTGCGTTACTTGACCGTGCAGTAGAAGAAGTGAACAGCTCGCGAGCCTTTCATTTCCTCCTCTCTCTAACTCTGATTCTGCTGCCCAATCGCAACAATATTTTTTGAAATTCTGATTGTTTTTGCTCGGGTTTACGGCGCAGTCTTTGAATCGCGTATGATGATAGATTGGCTCTGGTCGGCTTAATCTTTCTGTTGTTTGAAGCTAGAGTCGAGCAGGTCCGTTTATATTAGACATTGGTGCAGATAATACGTTGGAATTGTTTGCCAATGTGTGTGTGTGTGTGTGTGTAAGAGAGAGAGAGAGAGAGAGAGAGAGGGGAATCGTCTGCTAGTGAGAGAGGGGGGGGTGTGTATGAGAGAGAGAGGGAGGGTGTGAGACGCTGGACGATTGGAATTCTGCTAAATTAATTTAAATGTGCGCGCGCGCGCGTGTGAGAGAGAGACACGATCGCAGTAAATTAAGTTAAATGCGTGCGCGTAGATTGGTGCAGATACGATTAAAATTGGTTGCTAAATTAAGCTAAATGTGTGTGTGTGTGTGTGTGTGTGAGAGAGAGAGAGAGAGAGAGAGAGGCGGGGGGGGGGAGAGTGGGGAGACCGACGACATTATCTGCTAAATTGAGAGAGAGAGAGAGCGCTTGATTGCAATTTGATCGAGTAATACGCTCATTTTCCTTGTGAGGCAATCACATACTAAATTAGGGTTCTGGAGGGGTTTTACCCGGGTTTGGCGGTTGTATCTGCAGGGATTTCGGCAGGCTTAAGCCAAAAGAAACACTCAGAACGATAAATGCAGTGAGCATAGGCAAGAAGAAGGACGTCTGCATATGATCGCAAATTAGGTTTAGGGTTTCGGCTTCGGAATTTAGGGTTTCGGCATCAGACTTTACGGTTTGACCCAGCCACATTCTGCGTAAGTCTCTCTACCTTTAAGGCTCGTAAGCAACCTTTTCCTTGTTAAAGCTTCTGTGCAGTAAAAGCAATCTCCATTTCTCTCACCCTTCCAAACCTACAGCTTTCCTGCAAGCAGCCATGGGAGCCAACGAAAAGGCCATCAGCCTTGAAGCTCTCAACTCCCAAACGGTTGATCTGGTATGGTGCTGTCTCTGGTTCTTCTTCTTCTTCTTTTTGGGTTCTCTGTTTTTTTTAAACCCCTTACAGCCCACTTGGGCAATCCTTTTCAAATTTATAAACCTTAGACACAGTATCATAAATTATAAAAGCAAACAACTTGAATATATATATATATATATTCACGATACTTGATTAGGGGTATAGAAATGCCCTTGTGATTTCATGATACTGGATTAGGGGTATAGAAATGCCCTTGTGATTATAAATTAATATAGTTTATCCAATACAATCTTCTATAATTCTAAAAAAATGGATTGGTATAGTCTAGCCAATATAACCTTACCATGCTGATGCTTTTAACAGCCATTTTTTAAAAAACTTTACCCAATTAAAAATCAATGCTTTGTCTACTCCGCATGCTTTCAATGGCCTTTCTGTGTGTTTTCACAAGCTGTTACTTTCCTACCTTCTCTGAGCTTTTCTTTTGCATTTTAGAGGTTTTGATTCCATGATTTGGCTACATTTTTTGCTTTTCTCACAAGCCATGCTTTTCTGCTTCCTTTTCTTTTTTGGGCTTCAATTCTTTGCTTTAGTTCATGAGTAGTTCCTTTCTATAGCCGCACTTTGGTATCCACCGAGAGGGATGGACTTCCCGCCGGAAGGCGTTACAATTTGTGGCCAGGATTTGAACTGGGCAATGTGCTGGTTTGCAGTTTTTTGCTTAATCTCTTTACAAGCTTTAATTTCTTGTTTATTTTCTCTCCTTTCTTCCCTGTGCCTTTTTGCTTTTACCACTTCTTTCAGATGGCATCTTTTCTCTTTGTGTCTTTTGATGCTTTGATTCTGGCCGCAGGAACGGATACCGGTAGAAGAAGTGTTTGAGCAGCTAAGATGCACCAAGGATGGACTTACTTCCGAGGAGGGGAAGAATCGCCTTAATGTCTTTGGATACAACAAGCTAGAGGAGAAATCCGTAAGGCTGTGTTTTAGTACTAATCTCCTTGAGCTTAACCTTTCATCCTAAAGATTCTCTCTCCTGTTTTCTTAAGATTACACCTGTGGCATTTGCACGTTTGATAAATGCCATGTCGCCTATTTAAATCCAAGTTTTGAAAGCATTTCCAAATACAATCAATTGGAAAATGTTGTATACAATAGCCACAGAAGCTCGCTGTCTTCTGGCGTATATTTTTCGACTGGATGACTCCATGGCAGAACTGATACTATTTTTTTCCCTTCCCCCCCAATTCCTCCAACACACACACACACACACAGGAAAGCAAAATCTTGAAGTTTTTGGGATTTATGTGGAATCCCCTATCCTGGGTGATGGAGGCAGCAGCACTTATGGCAATTGTCTTGGCTAATGGCAAAGTTGATGGACAGGTATCTACCATGCCCTGTGATCATCTCATTGTTATCAAATATTAATTTTTGGTAAATTATAGTCATCTTCCTGACATCATGGCATCACATCATCGTCGTCATCATCATCATCATCATCATCATCATCATGTCGCGACTCTCACTTTTTTACCCTTTGAGCAGTTACAATTTTTAACTGTTCATAATGGGTGTGGGGAGAGGGTTCACCTTCAGGTGTGGGTATGTGTGTAAATCTGTCTCAATTTTGGTAACCTTGCAGAGTAAGCCTCCTGATTGGGAGGACTTTCTTGGTATTGTGGTTCTTCTTTTGGTCAACTCTACTATATCTTTTATTGAAGAAAACAATGCTGGCAATGCCGCAGCTGCTCTCATGGCAAAGTTGGCTCCAAAAACCAAGGTTAGCCACAGCAGTTCCTCTACTAATACCCGGCCATGCCTTGTATGTCTCAGCATGGAAAGCAGATTTTGCTTTCCATTTTTAGCTGGTTCGTGTTGTAAGTTTACCTTCGTTTATGCATTAAGCTGATCGATTATGTGCTTAGAACTTCTCATTTTGTTAATTTTTTACTCCAGGTTCTTCGGGATGGGCAATGGAGTGAACAAGAAGCATCAATGCTTGTCCCTGGTGATATCATCAGCATCAGGCTGGGGGACATCGTCCCAGCAGATGCACGCCTCTTGGAGGGTGACCCCCTGAAAATTGATCAGGTTACTACCATGCAGTCAATCAACGATTTTCTATGTAGATGAGCTCTTTTTAGAGAACATTCATTGTTCTATTTCCTGTACAGTCTGCTCTTACTGGGGAGTCTCTACCTGTGACCAAGAAACCAGGAGATGAGGTTTTCTCAGGGTCAACTTGCAAACAGGGTGAGATCGAGGCCGTTGTCATAGCAACAGGAGTGTACACTTTCTTTGGCAAAGCAGCTCATCTTGTTGACTCAACGAACCAAGTTGGTCACTTCCAGAAGGTTATGCAGTGAAAAAAAGGCACCCTTATACAACCTATTGTCTTTACATTTCATAATGGCTGTTGATGTGTAGTCTTGAGGGAAAGTCCAATCGTTCATTTTAGTCACCTCTTTCTCTTCCTTTTACTGATTTCCAACACAGCTGGGTGTGGAGTGAGGAAATCAGCAGCTTTATGCACATCTCAATAAACTTGTATCTATTACAAGAATGGAGTCTTCCATGCCATCGTCATATTTGGTGGCCCTTTTGTTGCTTTGCATTGCCTGATGGCATGGCTGATGCAATCATGCCATACATTAAAAATTCTTTAGCCGTAGTGCGCTCTTGAAGTTCAGTCTAGAACACAGGCACCGTACACTCGAAACATGGTCTGTTGTTAGTAACAGTGGTTGCCTGCATTGTGCAGTCAACAAAGTACCATACAAACTCATTGCTTGTTTGATCAGCTATCCTTTCTTTCCTTGGAATGCGGCTAATTGGTGTCTCTGCTAAAAAGAACACTCATGCATCTATGATCTGCACAAAATTCAAGTTCACTTTCTTCTATCATATTTTGCAGGTCCTAACAGCCATAGGTAATTTTTGCATCTGCTCTATTGCCATTGGGATCGTTGTTGAGATCATTGTCATGTATCCAATACAACACAGAGCTTACAGGGATGGGATCAACAACCTGTTGGTTCTCCTTATTGGAGGAATTCCCATAGCTATGCCAACAGTGCTTTCTGTCACAATGGCCATTGGGTCCCATCGTCTTTCACAGCAGGTCAGAGATTAATTGTGTTGTCTTGCAGTTTTGAATGCATTCTTGGCACTGTTGGAAAGTTCAATTTTCTGCCTGCACCAGGGTGCTATTACGAAGCGGATGACTGCCATCGAGGAAATGGCTGGAATGGATGTTCTGTGCAGTGATAAAACAGGAACTCTCACTTTAAACAAACTGACAGTGGACAGAAATCTTATAGAGGCAAGGACAAACATGTTTTCTTGCAGTGTCTGGTTTCTTTTTATGTTCTTAACTGATCAGTACTATTCCTGAATGCTATCCGATGAAAAAGGTTTTTTGTATGGTTGTATAATGCTGCAGATTTTCTCAAAGGAAGTTGATAAAGAGATGGTAGTTCTTTTGGCAGCCAGAGCCTCCAGGACAGAGAACCAAGATGCCATAGACGCAGCCATTGTGGGGATGCTAGCAGATCCAAAGGAGGTAATCATTTAATCACAGTTATCTCTAGTCTTCTTTTACAGGGGATTGAAAAATAGTTGAAGAACATCATATTTGATCACACTGATCTCTATGTGCTTTTAAAGGGGAGTAATCACTGCTACAGAATTTAATCGTTTGTGATACTTCATGTTCTAGTGTGAGAAAAAAGTACACCCATCTTAATTAGGCACTTTTGTCGCTGGTGCAAAGTTTTGAGCATTTGACATATGCAATAATACATGCATGAGCTTGACTAATCTATTAAGCATTTATACTATTAGATGAATGCACAACACAATTTTTTTGGAATTCCTTTATGGTGAAAATGAAATGCATTGGGCTAGCTTGAGAGCAAGATGCTTGTTTTGTGGTTACGTTTCCAACCATTGGTAGGAATCCTTCTCAATTATGTGAATCCTTGACTTATGTGGCCTTGATTTGGCTTTAGTGCAGGCTCGAGCAAGTATTACAGAAGTTCATTTTCTTCCATTTAACCCAGTAGACAAGCGAACAGCTCTCACATACATTGAAGCTGATGGACTGTGGTACAGAGCTAGTAAAGGTGCTCCAGAACAGGTCTTGTCGTGATGCCAATGACTTGCTCGTAGAAGATTGTGTATGATCCCTGCTTTGTTTTACACCCATTATATTTGTTTGATGTTGATACTGAAATTCACATGTATGGTGCATATACAGATCTTGGCACTAGCGTACAATCGGTCAGAAATTGAGGCAAGGGTGCATGCAGTGATTGATAAGTTTGCTGAGCGAGGGCTGCGATCTTTGGCAGTTGCACGACAGGTATTTTCAAGTTCAGAGGTTCGAAAGATTTTTTTTTTAGTGTCAACTTCATCTAAAAGAATCCATCTAATTTTCAAGTACTCCAACAGGAAGTGCCTGAAAAGTCCAAAGACAGTGGAGGCGGCCCGTGGCAGTTTTGTGGCTTATTGCCCCTCTTTGATCCTCCTCGTCATGATAGTGCTGAGACTATCAGTCGGGCTTTGAATCTTGGAGTAAATGTCAAAATGATAACAGGCAATGTCTTTTTCACATCCAGCTATAGGGAACATTTTTTTAAGTAAGAGAGTGAAATCAAATTAGTCGTCCCAATCGAGATTATGTTCTTGTGATTTTATATAAAGAAACCGTCAAGCTAACAATGTCGAAGGATCAATGCTGTGTTAATAGGTGACCAATTGGCCATTGCAAAGGAGACAGGCAGGAGATTGGGTATGGGCATTAACATGTATCCATCATCATCTTTGTTGGGACAACACAAAGATGAAAGTATTGCAGCTCTTCCTGTTGATGATCTTATTGAGAAGGCCGATGGGTTTGCTGGAGTGTTCCCAGGTAAGTTATGCCGGGAAGCTCAACGGATAAATATTCAAGCCAAATGCCTGATTTTAAGGAACCATGGTTGTCATGTCTTGTTCTGCATTTGCACTTGAGGCATTATAACGTCTTGATTTATGCCAAGATTCTTGGTTATGTTCTTAACAATTGTGTATAAACATTGATGAGCAGAACACAAGTATGAGATTGTCAAACGGTTACAGGAGAAAAAGCACATTTGTGGAATGACTGGTGACGGTGTGAATGATGCCCCTGCATTAAAAAAGGCAGACATAGGAATTGCTGTTGCTGATGCAACAGACGCTGCAAGGAGTGCAGCTGACATTGTGCTAACAGAGCCAGGTTTGAGTGTGATTGTCAGTGCTGTTCTCACTAGTCGAGCAATATTCCAGAGGATGAAAAATTATACAGTAAGCACTACTGTTCCTACCAAATAAGGTCTCTCTGTTTCCTATAAATTTGACTTAATCTGGTGTGGTAAATCTGTTGCAGATATATGCAGTCTCTATCACCATTCGTGTAGTGGTAAGAACATATGTAACAGCTACCCTTTCCAGATCCGTAGTACATACATACATATATGTGTGTGTGTGTGTGTGTGTGTGAGGGGGGGGGGGGGGGGGGTGGGGGGGGTGAGCAGGGGGCTTATATACATATAGACAATGTGTCCAGTCGGTGTGGGCTAGCAGGTATGAGAAATTCACCACCACCAGGCTAGACACCCATATACTAGAGAACCCTGATACATATTTACAAGGATTGCTTTTGAGAATGTGCAAAACACTCACCCCTTTTTCTGTTTTGTGGGATGTAGCTTGGTTTCCTGCTTCTGGCCTTGATTTGGCAATTTGACTTCTCACCCTTCATGGTTCTCATCATTGCCATATTGAATGATGGTAAGTTATCAAATGATTTGAACCTTAATTATTAGAATGATTGTGAAGCTAGAATGGATGCACGTGGGGTGCATTAGACGTAATAATTTCTTGGCCCCTTCATTAGGTACCATCATGACAATCTCAAAAGATCGAGTTAAACCCTCTCCCTTGCCGGACAGCTGGAAGCTTAAAGAAATCTTCGCAACTGGTATTGTTCTTGGGACTTACCTGGCAATCATGACAGTCGTCTTCTTCTGGCTTATTCACAAGACAGATTTCTTTCCAGTAAGTGATTGTGTAGCCCTTTCTAAATAATTGGGCATGTCTGTTTTCTGTAGCATTTGTGATAACTTTTGTTGGGTAGGCTAGATTGTTGTCAGCTCTAAACCTGAGGTATTTCTGCCTTTTCTTGCAGAGGCACTTTCACGTCAGAGATATAAGCGGGAGCAGTAGCGGACTTACTGCTGCAGTGTATTTGCAAGTGAGCATTGTAAGCCAAGCACTGATTTTTGTCACCAGGTCAAGAAGCTGGTCCTTTATCGAGCGTCCAGGCCTACTACTTGTGACCGCCTTTGTCATAGCACAGATGGTAGTGCTTTTCTTCAGTTCATAACTGTGCACCATTGAATAGTGCCCGCATGCTTTTTAAGCTACCACTCAACCCTCGTGGGATGAGCAACCTATATTAGTTTTTATTTCCTGTTGAGTTGTTGAAGTGCTTGCTGGTTCTTTGTTAAACAGGTTGCAACTCTTATAGCAGTGTATGCCCATTGGGGCTTTGCTAATATAAGACCGATTGGATGGGGTTGGGCTGGAGTCATTTGGCTTTATAGCCTGGTGTTTTATGTACCTTTGGACATCATCAAGGTTGCTGTCCGTTATATTCTGAGTGGGAAAGCATGGGATCTGCTTCTGGAGCAAAAGGTAAAAAGTGCATAGTTTGAAAGCTTTTTACTTTTCCTTTTTTTAGGGTCGAGATCCTGCTATCCAGTCAATGATGTTGCATCTCTCTTGCTCTACCCACCGGGAGCGGGGGGGGAGGCCATTATTCACTAGTGAAGAACCAGGTGTCCATCGGCTGAAGCGAGTGGTAGTTCAACTTAAGACCTCCAGCTCAGGAGTGCAATTACTTACCAACTCACCTACAAAGCTGCGGACAGTTTGGAACTTTGCCATCTTCTTGTGCACCTTTAGACTAGCAGTATATGGGGCTTTACAGCATTTAAAGGTTAAATAGAACTTGCATGTCCTTCACGGCTGGGCGGTGGATGCCCCCTGTCTGACCTTGGTCTGAAGGGCCAAGAAGATGTCATCTGTTATGTGTTGCTTAGGGGTATTATTATTTGACATAATTGTTGGGAGACCTTCAACACGCTTTTTATGATCTTACTGCAGATTGCATTTACAAGAAAGAAAGACTACGGTAAAAAAGCAAGAGAGGCACAGTGGGCTCACGCACAGAGGACGCTACATGGGCTGCATCAGCCTTCACAGTTCTCAGACAAGAGAAGTTACCATGAGCTTTCAGAAATAGCTGAACAGGCCAAACGCCGTGCAGAAATTGCTAGGTACACTTGGTCTCTTTTTGCTTTGTATGAAAGCTGATGCAGCCAAAGATTATGGTGGTAATGATGCCTTGTTATGAAATGTTAAAGAGCATTCATTGATTGACTGTATGTCCACAGGCTGAGGGAACTGCACACCTTGAAAGGGCACATGGAGTCAGTTGTCAAATTGAAGGGTTTGGACCTCAACACCATCCAGCAAGCCTATACAGTGTGAAAGTTTGAGGATCAGATTGTCGGGTTTAAGTGGCTGGACATTAACACCATCCAGCAAGCATATACAGTGCAAGAGTCTAGTCCCTAAGGAATCCATAAAGCATGATTTTGGTGTATGGGGCGTAAGTTTTAGTTTTCTCCCCATATATGATGCTTTTAGGATTATTAGATATATGATGCTTTTGTGATTATTAGATATCATCTAGGAGTGCAAGGTTTGGCCAGCATTTCACCAAATCTTGCAATGAGAGGGATATTTTACTTATCAAGTTCCTTATTTCGTAAATGCATATGTACATGTACAGAATGTTAACCTCCATAAAACCTATTATCAAATGCAATAGACTTGAGGAGATCCGAGACTATTTCTTTTCATGCTGCTGTTTTAGGCTCTTTGAGGTATGTAACTGAGCATGATGGAGGTCTTTACAGACAAATCCCATGCCCATTTGATGGACAGAGGTTGGAACGGTTAGATTTCCTGGCCATAAGGGGAAGAGCTCTTTCCTTTTGATGGGTGGGGGTAAGATAACAGAACAAAGTAGACTACATTTCGGCTCAGGCAGGCTGTTTGGCATACCTGGGCACTGGGCAGTCTACTTGGCCCTGTGAAAATGTTGCACTAGTCTTTTATGAGGTTGAGTTAAAACCTGCATCAGTGCTCAAAAAAAGATATATTTTCCAACCAATCAAAATAAAGACAATGCTCCAAAGTAACCGAGATTTATTAGAGAAACTGCAGGAAGACAATAACAAATTTCAACTGGGATTGTAAAATAAATACAGTAGAAGCAGTTTGGCATAGGGAAGATTTTTGCCTGCCATTGTCCACAGAGACTTGGATGATCCACCAGCACTGCAAAGAGCACGCTGAATCTAAGCAAAAACGGCTCCAGTGCATTTAGAGTCGAGGGTACCTGTTGCGAGGATGTGTTGGATGTAGATAGCGACCACCTAGTAGGAGATTTTGCTGCAAGAGCAGGTGAGCTCCTTGGACAGTTCATCCAGGAGTTTTATGAAGTAGTAGAATCAGTCCATGCCCTTCCTCCTCTTGCAGTAGTGGCGTGGAACATGCCCATGCGGTTGTTCATGTTTAAAGATCCTCCTTTTTGGCCCTGCCACAAGATGTAAGATCACATGGTCCTCAACTAAACCAAGTTGTTCCAGTTCAGTGGTTGCTATGTACCACCTCTACTCCTGGCTGCTTTGAGACAGCTTTTGCCAAACCTGAGGAGCTTCCTATAGCGAGATCAAGAGGTAGATCACAAATACAAAAATTATGCAAAATATAGAGTGCTTGATACAAACAAATGGTATTTACCAAGGGAATATTTAGGGTGCTAGATTAAATAATTGATACTTTACCAAGGCAAATATAAGGTGCTTCATCACATAAAAGATATTGACCAATCTAGTCTAAGCGATAGTTTGTATTTTTGGCCAAGGAACCATTTGAATTATAGGCTATATGTAACATTTAATATGCTCTGAGCCGAGAGGAGGCATGTGTGCAAGTTATTGAGGAGAGGAGACGTGTGCATGTTATTTACACGTCTCCCTTCCGCACGCATGCCGTCTATGATAGCCAATTAAATAATGTTAATTAGCCTTTAGTTCAAATGGTTCCTAAGCCAAAAATACAAACTATTGCTTAGACCTGCTTATATAAGGGATTATTACTATGTTGACATTATTGTGTGTGCGCGCGCGTGTGTGTGTGAGAGAGAGAGAGATAGAGAGAGAATACATGTATGCACACATGTATGCATAATTCATATGTATGTATATGCGTGGGGGTGGGCTTGTAGGAGGGAAAACTTCGGGCTAAGAAAAATAAAATCATATGTACTGATGTAAAATAATATTGTCCATAACATGGACTAAGTGAATACAATCACACACTTCTGGTGGCAACTACTAATACCTTACAACCGCTATGTGAATGATCGATCACATCTTCGCAAACTATCTGACGAGAGTTGGTTTAATGCAAAACACCTCATAGAACTCTACACTCAATATCTTAAGTGTACAGAATGGGCAGTTGTCCACAGTGCGATCGAATGTGCTCACACGGTTGCAAGCTGAAAAGCCCAAATACACCGCACGCACTAGCACAAAGCTTCTCGTCACCACAAGAGTTGGCTATGTAGAGCTTGGGACCCCCCGTTGTTGCAAGAGTGTGCTCCACCGCACAAGATAATAGTTTACTCTCACTCTCTCACTAGCAAGACATGGTACGACCAAGAGGGCAAGAGGGAACGACTCTCACACACAGTCACTCTCACACAAGCACTACCAAGAGGGCAAGAGGATAGGGTAGAGAGCTAGAGCACAAGGAGCAAGAGCACACTCTCTATCAACATTAAGGGAATATCCCTTTCTCATTAGTTAAAGTCACTTATATACATGCCACTTATTGGCCACACCACAAGTGTTCACACACTGAAGTTGGACACCTAACACTTAAAAATTGAACTAATGAGAAGTAACTAGAGATCTCTCATAAAGTGCATAGAATGATGGCCTTTATACAAGCCATGCCATTCTCATTGAGTACAACATGAAGTACAAATGCGAGATTAGGGTGTGTTACACGCATCTAAAGTCTCGCTTTGGGTGGCCATTGCATGGTTTGGGCAACAAATTGATAGTTCTCGATGTCCGTGGCCACCCCTTCTTGACTGCAAACGTACACACCCTTTTCTTAGCTCTTCCATAAGCTGGATGTGTCTTCTTAGCTTGTCTCCGTTAACCTTGGGTTAACATTCCCCCCTCCCAGTTCTAGGTTCGTCCTCGGACCTAGTAATGGTTGGTGGTCTTGAGGGTATTGTGGTGAGGGCACTGATTTATGTATAGCAACAGGGTAAATTCTTTGTTGACGGCAAGATTGGCTACTAACGAGGTTACTGCTGTAGGTTTTTTAGTGGTCTACCAGACTACTATTGAATGTCTTGTTGTTAATGAGGATGCAGTCGTTGCTCAAATATAAGTGCCTGGGATAAAAAGCATAAAGCATGTGTAATGTATGTGCACTTGAAAAGTGTACCTACTTATATGGATCACAAGATTTAACAATTCATGTGGTGCGAAAAAGATATATAAACAGGAAATGGCTATTGATGTCGAGGCACTAACTATGAAAAGATGCAGGGGAGAAGAGAGCTTGAGCTCTTGCAAGCACACACACACTCACAAAACCCTAATAGAGAAAACACAAGGTGAGAGGCTGAAAATCTTCTTCTTCTTCACTCAACACTCAATACACCATATACAAAGATAAGAGTACACACTTATGAAAAGGTACTCAACCAAATACATACTAGGGTTCTCTATAGTGTGAACCCAACTAAATGAGCTGGCGCTATAACTATGCCAGTCTCTAGAATGGCTGTCACACAGCCTGTCATCCCACTGGCTGCATATCACCCATGATCTCACCAACCATGCCAGTGGTGTAAGTGTGGGTCTATCCCCCAGGCGGGTCATCAGCGTCCACCGCCTCACTAGATGAGCTCGATATCTCAACACTCCCCCTCGAGCTCAACTCCATCTCATGTACACCAAGCAAAGCCCTGAATCTACGGAGCTTCTCTGTATCCAATGCTTTGTGACGATGTCAGCTACCTGGCCTTGTGTGCTGACATAAACAAGGTCAACGTCTCTTGCCAAGACCTTCTCTCTGACGAAATGGTAGTGGACCCCTATATGCTTCGTGTGAGCATGAAAAACTGGGTTCCTTGCCAACTGTATACTACTAATGTTGTCACAGAACATGACAACTTGTCTATCCACTGATCGACCCAAATCTGCAAAGTAGCTTTCTCAACCAAGCTACCTCACATGCTGCCATAGTAGCACCTCTGTACTCGGCCTCTGTACTGGATAGAGCAACCGTAGGCTGCTTCTTGTTGCTCCAAGTCACAGCAACACTCCCCAAAGAAAACATGAAGCCACTAGTAGATCTTCTATCTGAGATACTACCAGCCCAATCAGCATCTGTGTACCCATGTACACATCTCTGTCCCAGTTTCATAAAATAGTCCACAATGCAAAGTAGACCTCACATACCTCAGTATGCGTCTCAATGCATCCAAATGCGGCTTTCGAGGAACATGCATAAACTGACTCACCAACCCAACAGCATAGCTCAAATCTAGTCTGGTGATCGTCATGTAGATCAAGCTTCCTACTATGCGCCTATACATAGTAGGATCCTCCAAAATCTCTCCTGGAATATCTGCACTCAACTTGCCATTCTGATCCAATGGCAGTCTGATCCAATGGCACTGAGATAGGCTTACAGTCTGTCATACCATACTTGGACAACATGTTTAATCCATACTCTCTATCACCGTGTCTCACATACAGCGAGAAATCTGCATTGGCTACATGAAAGCCAATAGTGACAAGATATTCAAAAATCTTGTCAGACCATGCTCTTGGTTCTTGTTTTAAGCCATACAAGGCTTTCTTCAACCTGCAAACATGCTCGGGGTGACTCACATCCTCATAACCAGGTGGCTGCAACATATACACCTCTTCCTGCAAATCCCCATGCAAGAATGCATTCTTTACATCCATCTGATGTAAAGACCATTTCTTTGATGCAGCCACTGCTATCACAACTCTCACTGTTGCCATCTTGGCAACTGGGCTGAAAGTTTCCTCATAATCAATGCCATATGTCTGCGCCATATCCTTTGGCTACCAATCTAGCCTTGTACCTGCTTATGCTTCCATCACTGTTATGTTTTACTTTGTACACCCACTTGCATCCAATGGCTTTCTTGCCTTCAGGAAATTGCACTAAATCCCAAGTCTCATTTCCATATAGTGCATCCATCTCCTCATCCATAGCTTTCTCCCAACACACATTTCCAATAGCCTCATCAATGCATGTGGGCTCTACAACCTGCACAACCTTTGCCATGTATGCATAGTGATGTGCCACATAACCATCATAGGTAAACCTCTGCATAGGATTCTTCACTCTTCCAGATCTTCGCAGCTTTGCATTCATGGCTTCCATAGCCTTCTTTACACCAGGTGTTCTTATAGCTGGGATCCCAAGCTCCTCATCAAGGCTCATCTCTGAGCCACTAGACTCTCCATCAACATGAGAATGCCCTGCAGAAATGTCAGGCATACTAAGGGGCTCAACCACTTTCTCTTTGCCTTTATGTGATGTACTAATCACATTTGCAGGACTGGTATTATGATGCAGCCTGCCACTTCATGGTCTATCAACTGAACCACTAGATGAGGACTCTCCTGGTCCACTCAAAGACTGTGATTGTTGACTTGCATTCTGCACAACCACACTTCCACTCACATCAGCCCCAATAGCTTCTTTTGCAGCATACCAGTGCTCATCTCATCAAAAACAATATCCCTGCTTACCCTCAACTCACGTGTAGCAAGATTATAACACATGTATCCTTTTTGCTCAAGGCAATATCCAATAAACACACATTTTTTAGCTTTTGGATCCAGCTTAGTTCTCAGCTCATCTGGCACATGCACATATGCAATGCATCCAAAAACTTTTAGATGAGACAAATCAGGTTTTCTGCCACCACCAGTAAACCTCTCCTCTGGAGTTACATCATGTATGGCTGCAGTTGGAGGCCTGTTCCATGATGTAAACTGCTATAGAAACAACCTCAGTCCAATAGCTATGCAGCATATTCTTCTCTTCCATCAATGCTAGCGCAATCTCAGCAATGTGCCTGTTTTTTCGCTCAGCAACTCCATTTTGCTGCGGAGTGTATCTGCATGTAAACTGTATCCGAATACCATTTTTCTTTAAAAATTCAGAGCACTCATTGGAGAAGTACTCTCCCCCTCCATCTAACCTTAGGCACTTTACATATTTCCCTGTTTGCTTTTCAACCATAACTCTGAAATTTTGAAAGTGAGTGAACACCTCACCCTTCTCCTTCATGAAGTATACCCACACTTTCCTTGTGTGGTCATCAATAAATGTCACATAGTACCTGCAGCCTCCCATAGACACGGTCTTCGTAGGACCCTATACATCTGAATGTACAACATCTAGTGCATTTCTGCTCACATTTCTGTTACATGGAAGTACATGCTTTGTTTGCTTTCCAAATTGGCATGCTTCACATATTCTCTGCATACCTTCAACTTTAAATTTTGGCAGCCCTGTCACAATTCCTTTAGTCTGCATAGGCTTCATTCTCTACACATTCACATGTCCAATTCTTTTATGCCAAATGTCTGTGTCTGCAACAATTCCTGAACCATTTGCAAACATCGCAGCACTCACTTCAGGCATGTTTACATTCAATGTTTACATTCAATGTTTACATTCAATGTAAACATTCTGCCCACTCTGTTGCCTTTTGCAACCAACCTGCACTTGTCTTTAAAGTCTTCAACATAACAACCATCAGGGTTAAATCGAACCTACAAACCCCGCTCAATCATCTGGCCAACTGAAACCAGATTCTTTGTTATGTTCGGAACGTGAAGTACATCTGCAAGGTACTTCACTTTGCCATCCTGCATAGACAATGGCACATCTCCAACATGGGCAATTGGAGAGCAGTGTCATCCCCTGTTTCCACAAAACCTGGTCTTTCAAGGTTTTTCATCTCCTTGAACCACTCCCCATGACTTGTCATGTGGTTCAAAGCACCTGAATCAACATACCATACATCATCTTTATGTGCTGCTTCAACATTTTCAGACATGGCATTCACGACATGCTGCATAACAAACAGCCTTTCATGTGTTGTTATTGTTGTTGTGAATTCTGGGACTGTTGTTGTTGCTGCTCCGGGCCATAATTCTGATTACCTGTTTGGCCACCTCCTTGACCGCGTCTCCACGGCCTCCTCTACCTCGTCCTCTTCCTGAAAGGCTTGTTGCTCTGAATTGTTTTTATTTTGTGAAGACTGTTGGTCTTCACCCAAGCTCTTCTCTTCTATAATCAACATAGACACCAAATCTGTGAAACTGGGAATGTTTTCTCGTGTCTGAATAGACGTCTTGAACGCCTTGTATTGTGGCCCGAGACCACGTAGACACAGACTTCCACCTCATCATCATCATCTACTGAAACACCAATAGATGCAAGGGATTCCACAATACCCTTTATCTTCAATGCATAGTCATTCACAGACATACTCTTTTTCTCCACAGTATGAAGTTCATTCTTCAACTGTATCTTTCGTGCCTTGGTATTTGTTTCATAGAGTTTTACCAAGGTGTCCCACGCCTCCTTGGGGGACTTGGCATCCTGAATGTGCCGAATCATGGTGTCCTGTATACTGATAGAGAGCCAATACACAACTTTTCTGGCTCCTTGGTTCCAATCCTTGAACTCTTTCACGTCAGCAGCAGTCGGATTGATCTCCGATCTCCGGTGCCTCTTCATGCTCACCTTCTATGTAGTCCCAATAACCCTTTCCCATCAGGAAATTCGTCAACCTGAATCTCCAAGAATGGAAGTTGTTCTTATCAAGCTTCTCAGCAACAATCTGGTTTATGCCATCATTTGACATCTTGCTAGACACACAAATTTACCAGAAACAGCACTCTGGTTTGTCCTGCACAAACTGCTATATTTTTTGCAGCGGTACTGTAGTACACTCAAATGTCACAACAACGAGTGACCTCAATGTGCATACATACATCCAATGGCAACTGTTGACCTTCTTGCAGCACACACAGTGTCTGCACAGCCAATCTGTCTTCCTGCAGTTCTTAAAACAGAGTTCTGCAGAGAATCGATGACTTACCCGCAGTGCTCGAAATCGCCTGCTTTCTAAAAAACGGAGGTCCTGACGCTCCCGAAATGCGTTTTCGGCCCAAAAAATGTTATCCGATAGGATCATGTAGTTGCCCTATAGCTTTACTCCCGCGAAGAAAGCTCCTCAATCAGAGATCGTTTGCCAGTGCCTCCTGTAGAGCTCCCGACACAAGGATGTAGTCGCCAACACAAATAGGGAAGAGTAGTTGAAGCTCTTACCCTCATACCTCTTCCTATGCTTCTCTTGCTTGCAGCTTAGCCCTTAGCATGAACCAGGCTCTGATACCATGAAAAGATGCAGGGGAGAAGAGAGCTTGAGCTCTTGCAAGCACACACACACTCACAAAACCCTAATAGAGAACACACAAGGTGAGAGGCTGAAAATTTTCTTCTTCACTCAACTCTCAACACACCATATACAAAGATAAGAGTACACAGTTATGAAAAGGCACTCAACCAAATACATACTAGGGTTATCTATAGTGTGAACCCAACTAAATGAGCTGGCGCTATAACTATGCCAGTCTCCAGAATGGCTGTCACACAGCCTGTCATCCCACTGGCCGCATATCACCCATGATCTCACCAACCATGCCAGTGGTGTAAGTGTGGGGTCTATCCCCCAGGCGGGTCATCAGTGTCCACCGCCTCACTAGATGAGCTCAATATCTCAACAAACTACACATGTAGTGGGTGAAAGGTTTTTGTGCATGGTGTAGTTTGAAATTTAGATTTGATGTAGGGACACATCACCCCGCTTGGGGAACACCTGGATGATAAGATTGTTGGATGTAAAGGTGGATGTGGCTGTTGAGGGTAGTGATTTTGTGCACATGCATGTTCTTGCGTAGAAAGTAAAAAGAGTGCCAAATGCATGTGCCCGAAAGATGGATCATTTATCTACTTATATGCTTGATGAACTATTCAAAACAATATGCGGTGCAAGAGAAACATCAGGGGGGATAAGGCTGTCGAAGGTTCTATTAACAAGTGCATCGTGCATGTTTGAATGTGTTGTGTGTGGGATGTGTAAGTGCACAAGTGTGTGTGTGTGATGTAGATGGTGGCACAAAGTTAATAATAGCTCCTCCCTCCTCTATACAAAGAAGTTCCAGTGTTTTTGTTTTTAATGGTTGTCCCTCTGGTGCAAGCAACACGACTTGAACTCTTATACACACCTCATCCAGCATGCGCGATAAGATAAACCTACAATAGACTCAAAGAATATAATAAGTAATACCATGAGTTAGCTCAAATGGATATCCTAGACCTTCTAGGCTCTCTACCATATTTTGGGCTTCGAGCAACTTAAATGATTTGTGAGTGCATGACTCCCCCCTCCCTAATCTTGGTTGTGGTCATTTGTTAATTGGAAGGGTTAGGGGATAGCCTATTTTTCAAGATCATTATTTCAAGGTAGTCATCATATTCAATCTCTCCTCAGAAAGGTGAGGTCAAGGTGGAGGGTAGTTCTGCAATGAAGCTTTTAATGACCATCTCCTCCTCAAGTGATAATTGATTTGGATAATCTTTTCTTTCCCCTATCTAGATCAACTGGCCTTGCTTTGATTTTCCAATGTTGGTGCATCTTTGTTGAGACAAATGATGGAAATGGTTGTGCCGGAAGATGTCTGTTATATTGAGGTACCTTGATTGCCTCCTTGGATTTTATGATGATTTGATTGCTCCCACTCTATTGTGATCTAGAAGAGAGAGCTGAGGTTCCCTAGTGCTATTGAGAATCAATACCTTACCTGTTGTGTAATATCCAAGCTTCAACAAAACTTCCTTAGGAATCCATACTTGATGTTTATTTTGCTTTATCCAAGAATGAAAATGTGTGGGCTCTTTGTAGCTTGTCTAATGCTATTAACGTGCTTGTGAAGTTTGGAAGTTGATGTCTTGTTTTTGTGTGCATCTTCTCCTATTCTTTGGTGTTTGGAGTGTTTGATTGGATTTGGATGAAGAAAAAAAAGAGTGCAAGTGTTCTGATGAAGCTGATGAAGCTGAGACTTCCTTCTGAAGTGTATGCCTCTTCAATGTGTCTTTATGGACCCACCGTTGGCAAGATTGAGCTTGTGGTTGTTGAATTGGTGGTTTTCGGGGTTTCTTTACAGAGGTCTTCTTTACTTGCCTAGGTACTTGCACCCCGACCAGAGTCATATCCTCTAGAGAGGGAAGGGTTTGGTATTATTTATGAGGAGGAGTATCTTTTGAAGAAGTTCCTATAATGATGGGGATGTGGAGTGGAAGCAAGGACATTGAGAGGGTTTCCCATTGAAGTTGGGTATCAATGACACTGGTATTGTCGAATCCAATTTTTGGCACACAATTTCCTTATTTAGGTATCCTGTGGGAAAACCACAAAACTACCTTGCATGGGATTATTTCCAAGAAAATACTTGAATAAACAAATTCCTAAACAAGATTTTAGTTCTTCACTTAAACCTTGTCTTAAATAATCTGTGATATGTTGGTTAGGTGAACCTAAAAACAACCATGCTTCCTGTGATATCAAATTATAAGAGGCATTCCGATCAAGATTTGCTAACAATTGAGTGCAACTAGTCTTGCTGGATACAATTATCCAAGTGCAAGCAGGAGACTCATGTTGAGACTTTTTGAATTTAAGGCTGGACTCAGGTTCACAATGGTTTGTATCCACTGTGCACAGCAGGTGTTGAAGCTTGGTCCTGGCTTATCTCCAGGTGATTGCTTCATAATTTTCCATTGTTTATTTATCCATGTAGTTTTAGTTTTATGCTTTTCTGTAGTGGAGTCCAAGGTTCTCGCTCCCCCCTCCCTCGAGGTTTCTTTGGTTTTCTGGGCCAAAACCTTGATGGGTTTGACCTTTTTCTTTTTTAAGTTTTCTCGAGTATCCACTGTAGTTGTGTGAACTACGTGTGAGTTTTCGAGGAGACTTAGAGATGACTAGAGCTCAACTAGGGTGTCTTGTGCCCTTCTTAAGGAGTCTTTGAGCTCTCAATTTTTTAAATTCAACTCCTCGTATATTCCCATAGGGGTTCCTAGATCTAAAATAGTGTCCATCATCATGATAAGAGCTATTTCTTTTCCATTATCATTACAAAAATGAGAACCTCCTATTTTAGTGAAATGGAGTGATCATAAAGCTCAAATTAGGGACAAATCATCATGGATTAATACAAGATTAGGGATAATCTCATACAATGGCCATGATGCCTAAGTGAGTAAACCTCCCACCAAGAGGATGGCTATCAAGCTTGCCATGAGCCCTAGACCATGAGTGGCCATCTCCAAGAAAGGAGCCAAGATTTCAAAAGGTTTCAAAAGGTAGAAAGGTTAAAAGGTACAATGATAATCCATGAGCCCTCTTTTACACTTGAGCCCATGACCAAGATCCTAGACCTAAATGAAAGGTGTCGCTTCATTACAAACCATCCCCTACTATAATGATTTTGTCCTCAAAATCAAAGGGTGGTCATGCCCAAAGAAAAGACATATACAAGTGGCTATGTACAAAAGCCAAAAATCACATCCATGGCAGAATACCAATGTAGCGGAAGACCCATACATGAATCATATGACCCCCAAGGTCAAATGGAAGACCCATACATGAATCATATGACCCCCAAGGTCAAATGGAAAGGATGAAGGGATTCCATCGATGATGAGTCTATCTATGCAGCTGCCTGGATGATTGAAAGGAAATCTGAGGCATACAAAATCCAAGGCAATAATCTCACGATAATCTAGCGTAAGTGGAGAGGATAAGGAACCACTGTCGACGATGATGAAGTTAGTCGAGTATCCTCGTGGATCAAACGGATATATATGGTATACACCCCGAACTGTCGAAGCTGAAATGGTAGTAGCTCCTGGGTCGAAAGGAAAGCTCAACTCCAAAGCCGAAGGAATGGTAGCTCTTGGATCAAAAGGAAAGATTGACTCCAACGAGATAGTATCTCCAGGGTCGAAATGAAAACTCAAAAGCCCATTCTCATGACCGTAGTGTGAATCAGGCACGAAAGGTATCCACTGAATAAGCTCAAAACTCCTAGCCAGAATGTCAAATGGTCCTGGTGTAAAAGAACCATCGTGTAGGCCAAGACTGACATATGTCGTAGGTGCATCTGAATGTCGATCCACATATCCAAAAACTATGCTCCTCAAGGGGCAAACAATGCATCCAAAGGAAAATGTCCTGGCTCCAAAGAACATAAACTCGTGTGTCGACATCCGTAGAGAGAAGCCAAAAGAACATATCTCAAGGTCATCATCATGCGAGGGTAAGAGTGAACCAATGCTGTCATCCCATGTAGCATCACTCAAAATGTCAAAGACATGATCCATTACATCAATAGGTATATGGGCATGAGCCAAATCATGCACTACCTCCTCATGTGCAAAACCGTCTGTGTGTATGATGATCTAAGATATCAATATACTCATCGCAGCATTATCATAATCATCACTAAAAAATGAAGAGGTATCCTCACATGAAAGATAAATGGTATCATCCTCTAAATCATCATCTATGACATCCCTAAGGCCTCCAAGGTCATCCTCATAAACATGGTCTATCTCCATCAATGATGCCCCTATGTGATCTATATCCCATGATAAATCCATCTCCAATAATATAGGATCTAAGGAGATGTCTAGATCAAATGCAAATCTCTCAAGATCTATACCATATGATCTACTATGGATATGATCATCATCCCATCAAATCACTGACCATGTCATCCTCATAATCTCTAAAATCATCATCACGATCATGGTCTGTATCCATCAATGGAATCCATATATAACCTATATCCAAAGATAGGTCAATCTCTCTAATCATTGGATCTAGGAAAATACCCAAATCAAATACAAAGCTCTCTAGATCCATATGCATAATCCTCTCTCCTACGAAGCCTCACCTCAATAAAATCATCGTCGCTATGCTCATGTGCAATGCGTGATTGCCCAAGAATATGCACTAAACCCAAGTAAATGCTGCCAAGTATGCTATGAGAACTAGGAGTAGAGATAGAATCATAGATATCACCCTGAATAGAAGATCCAAAAGAGTACCCTGACTCATCTAGCACTAGAAACTTAGGTCTATGCTCCTCATGCACTATCGTATGCTCATCAACGTGTGAAGTACCATCATCCCGAACCTCACACACTGCAATAGATGCATCACTAGTCAAGAGCTGTTCCCCATGATAATCTAATGTATTACTATCTCCTAATGCATCACTATGATCCGCTGGAAGATAGGTAGACAGGCGTATCATCATTCACAATGCTCAGAATGCTCACTGCCATCCCTCCCATCAAGATCATGCCCATATGATCTAACTCACACACATCACTCTCACACTATCACTATCACATACATCATCATCATGTGCATATGTGTTAGTGGGTAACATGTGCACGTGTATCACTATCATCATGTGTATGTGTGTGTGATACATTAATATCATCATGTGTATGTCATCACATGTGTGTATATGATCATCACCATGTGTACATGTGTCAACATCAATATCATCATCAACATGATGATCATCGACACTATCCACATGATCGTCCACTGAATGCATGTCATCATGATACCCATCCTCGAGTATATAGTCATCTCTGCTCATGAGTGTAGGGCACTCGATCCAGTCCCCACATACATCATCCCATGTAAGCAATGCCGAACCATCCATGTAAAGATAACCACATAGATCCTCAACAAAATCACCATGTGTAGAACGTCTGGACCATCTAGCACGGACATCCTCCTCATAAAATAAGTGTCTAAACTGGCTAGGTAACGACATCTCAAGCTCAAACATCCATATGTGACATGAATATGATGTGTCATCATAGCATGATGTCGGTGAAGAAGGATCTAGAGGTTGAAGCAGCGATGTGACAAATGTATGTATAAACTAGGTAAATGATATGCATCCCCACACCTAAAATGGTAGATAAAGATTATGGGCATGAACCCAGAGTGATAGGATACGAGCGGATGCCACATGATCAGCGTCTAGGATGAAGTCGTAGTGATGTTGATGATGATGATGGTGGATAGCACGACGATTGTAGGTGGGGTAGAGGTAGTAATGGATCCCCATGTCATCTGTCAATGCTCAAGAGAGGTAGGAAACACCCCCCCTCCCCAAATGTGCTCAAGAATGTCACACCGCATTTGGAAAAAGCACCAATATGCTCAAATGGCTGCCCGCATGTGAGAAAAGGCCAAAACAATGACCAAAATGCTCAGAATGACCGCCTGCGCATGAACAAGGGGCCAAAACTGAATGCAAATCACCACCAAATGTCTAAAATAGTGCAAAAATCAATCCACAAGGTAGGGCTCATGAGTGAACACCCTCAAATGCACCAAAGTCACGAAAAATCGCGCATGTGGATGCCCAAAATACACCAAATGGCCAAAAGTGTGTGCATGAATGTCCAAAATGCACCAAATCGGCCACACGGCACACGAACCACCTCCAAGAAGCTCAAAGCATGTGAAGAAGCCCCGAATACATGTGAACATGCCCAAACGGTCACCAACACACTCAATGTGTCCACCACAATGACCCCAACTACATCAAGACATCCCAAACCACATCACATGTGAATACACCCCAAGACATGTGTGACCAAACCTCTCTGTAACTCTGTGTGTGAACACTAGCCTTCGTGAGAGAGTGTCCGAGGTAAAGGTGATTGTAAATGAAGTGAAGATGTAGACAAAGAAAAAAAATGAGCAAGGAATTATGGGCAAGCCAAAGATAAATTGTGAAGGGACCAAAGGTGAGGGTGGGTTGGACCAAAGGCAAAGAAACTAGTGTGAATAGGGCGTGGAAATGTTTAGGGTTTCAAAGCCCCAAGCTTAAACACACTTTTTTTTTCCCTTAAATCTTATCCTTCTCACACATTGGCCGTCTTTTTTTTTTGTTTTCTCTACGTTCCCTGAACACGCGCTCTCTTCCAAAATGGTCAGAGCTCGAAAGCTCAATGGTGTTGTGTGATGTTGCTTTGCTCTTTTTCTTAAATCTACGTTCAATTGTGTTGCCTGTTGCCGCCTGTGCTAACAAATAGAGGCGGTGCTGCCTGCCCGTCGAAGTAATGTTGCCGCCTGTGCTGAGTAAATCTGCCGCCTGTGCTAAGTAAATCTGTTGCCTATGCTAACGAATAGAAGCGTTTGCTGAGGCACTGCTGAAGCATTGGCTCTCTGGTTGCACGATGCCTGAAGCTTGCTTGTGATGAAACGGCTGGTTGCATTGCTGAGCTGAGTCGAAATGAACTGGCAATGATACGCTTGCACTTAAGGCGGTGGGAGTCGATAGCTATGTGACACAGAGCCACTTTCCTTCCATGAGTAGCTGCTGATCCAAATCGAGGAGGAGAAATTGTTAGCTTAGTTGATGCGGCTACTACAAAGAAATTGCTACGCGTCAGCTGAGTACTGTACTGCTGTGTAGTGATCACGGCCACATGATGTTAAGGCCCTTTACACATACCCCACCGCCCATGTATGGGTGGGGGATTGGACGGGGGAGATTGCCTGCCCATGAATTATGGGCCGTGGATACCCCCACCACATCAGCATGGGCAAGCAAGAGTATGACGATGTGTAATGGGCTTAAATTGGGCAGGACCCCTATGGTAAGCTGAGCACATGTTTAAAAATGCTACACATGATTTATAGGCCCAAGTTTTAAGTAAAACCATGTTGAACCATCGTGGTTGCTGAGCTACGATCCACTTGCATATGCCACTAGGAGCTGGCTATTATGTTGTAGAAAGTAACTGTTTTAGATGCCATAGCTTGAATTTGAGAACAAGACAACTTGCGTTGTGTGCTGTAGAGAAGAGAAAGAGACGTAGCCACCATCACATGAAACGAAGAGAGAAAATTAGCCTATGCATTGTTGTCGGAGCAGGGTTGGAAATATGCTACGTCAAGCTTGGAGCTGCATTGTTAAGAGCATCACTTCACTGATGTCTGCTACCCTCAAAAACTTAAGAAAAAAAAAAGCCTTGAAGCTCAGTTGTCTACTTCTCTAGTACACCCCCCGGCCCCTCCCCGCCCCCCTTTGAGGTTTAGAAATGGAGACCTTCCTTTTTTACTTCTGAGTCTATGAATGGACTTCCTTATAAACTTTGTGGCCAAGTCTCTGATGTTGAACTTCCTTCCTTTGATGGTCAAAAGCTAAGCATGGAGCTGTGTGCTATTGATGTATAGAAGCTTGGCATTGAACCATGCTTAGACACCATCTGTAACTATGAGAGAGTAGAGAGATAATATATGTGTTGTTTCTCTTTAGTTGAGCCTTAAAGAGATGCGATGAAGCTAAGTGCTATAGAATCTTCACTTAGTTGTATTTTTTGATTTGCAAATTGTACCTATGTTTGTAGCTCATCCCTCCATCAGATCTAAATATCATCAATGGCTATTCTCACAAGGTGAGGTTGCTTTGCCACTATTGTGCTTTGATGCCATGAACTTGGCGAGAATCTGCATCAAGTGTCATAGGTGACCAATTTTTATTCACTCTCTTTGACTTACTATGCTGCCGAGCCTTGAATAATCAATGTGATGAAGCCTTACATTGGATCTTTACTCTATATGTAAACTTATCTCACTTCAAACACCCAATCTTACAACCACTTGATGAGCTTGAAACCTGGTATAATGTAGGAATGATATGCTTCTAACAGGTCTTCTTTGTAAGAACTTCAATCTGCATCTAACCCAATAGGTTGCATGACATTTGTGTCTTTTAATGGCTAGTAGCTCATAACTTAGCCTCTTGTTGTCAATTGCTAATCTTAAAACCAAAATCTAATCTTAAAACCAAAATCCCTTGGTGTAATGGAAGCACATTGGTCTCAATTCAAATCTGAGAGGGATTGTACCAGTTTTATAACGTTTTTTTCATGTATTACAGCTTTATAATGTGTCCAAACATCAAATCTTTCACCATGTTAACATGCATGTTGCATTTTCAATATGATAGATGAATCTTATTGATCAATGGTCTTGAAAATGCTTGAGCTAAACCTTAATGACTTTCCTAGTTTTGTTTGCTGAGCTTTGTTCTTGTATGTTGATCTTGGCCAAGAAAATTTGTTTTCCACAATCTGCACTGAAATCTGTTCAAAACTGCCATGAATCTATACTCAGCTTAACACTCTGCAACTCTACGATAGTAATTTGAGAATTCTGCACAGCAATCTGAATATTCATTATAGTAATTTGAAAACTCTGCACAACGACCTTGATATTTGCACAGTAATCTAAAAACTTTGCTCAGCAACCTTGATTTTCTTCTGCACCACAATCTTCTTCTTGCAATGCTTCTCCAAGAACTCAAGGTTTGGGAATCTAGGGTTTAATCTTGAAGAAATTAGGCCTGAAGGATTGATATTTGAAACTGTAGACTCTCTAAGGAAGATAGTGGAAAAAAATCATTCAAAATTGGTGG
Organism: Cibotium barometz; assembly: GCF_041138505.1. Taxonomy (NCBI): domain Eukaryota; kingdom Viridiplantae; phylum Streptophyta; class Polypodiopsida; order Cyatheales; family Cibotiaceae; genus Cibotium; species Cibotium barometz. The sequence continues at coordinate 11,566,991 of NC_141102.1, read as the reverse complement.
TTGCTAAAATCTCTGCAAACCCTAATTTCACAAATCAAGAAAATTCCAAGAAATCAAGATCAAGAAGTTCAAGAAATCAAATAGTAAGGTGGATTAGGGTTTTAAAAATAGTGATTAATACAAATTCAAAAATGATTAACACAAATTTTATTGTTAATCTTGTCAAAATAAGAAATAAGCAAATCTGAAAACTTTGTAAAAATCAATTTAAAAAATGATTAACACTAATCATGATCAAGATAATGCATTCTAAAAATTTGGATTAACAGTAATTCGAAAATGATTATCACTAATCAAGATCAAAAAAATGCATTCTAAAAACTAGAGTAAGAATAATCCAAAAATAATTATCACTAATCACTCCCTAAGCAAGGATCTAAGCCAAGAGCTCTGATACCAATTGAAATTAAGCTCAAATTAGGGACAAATCATCATGGATTAAGATAAGATTAAGAATAATCTCATACAATGGCCATGATGCGTAAGTGAGTTAACCTCCCACCAACAAGAGGATGGCTATCAAGCTTGCCATGAGTCCTAGACCATGAGTGGCCATCTCCAAGAAAGGAGCCAAGATGTCAAAAGGTTTCAAAAGGTAGAAAGGTACAATGATAATCCATGAGCCCCCTTTTAACTTAAGCCCATGACCAAGGTCCTAGACCTAAACTAAAGGTGTTGCTTCATTACATTTAGGTACCGTATCAATTGTTGCTAGGATGTGCAGTCAATTCTCATCTTCTCTAAGTTTGGGAAAGTCATTTGAATTAAAGTTCATTTTAATAGATGAGATATCATCCGTCGAAACTTTTTCAAAAAGACAAACACTCTTGGCCTCTTCTTTACTTCATTCAGTGGTAACTAAATCATTATTGTTGAGTGGGTGTTTGGTCATTGGATGATAACTCCACTTTCAAAGATTGACCTTCATGATGTTATCCTTCTTTTGTAAGAATATGCAGTAGTGCCCCAGTCATGGATCATCTTCAATTGTCTCATGAAAGGCCTCCCTAAGATCACATCGTAAGTGGTTGATTTCTTGAAGTTCATGATTACAATTATGTGATCAAAAGTCAATCCACATGAGGTTAACGTGTCCACTCTTACCATTCCCATGGGTAAAGTGAGGTTACTATCAGCCAATTTGATCTTCAAAGTGGTTGTTGAAGTGTAGGTGATCCCCATTTTTCCCACTGGTTTTTGGTAGCGATACTTACTCTCTAGCCCCTCCATATAGGATGGCTATGGATGGCTATGGATGTTTTGGTTCATAGTCTCAAAGGCAAGGTGGCATTAAGTTCTTTACCTTCAAAGTACTTGCCAAGCTTGTTGGTAGGCACATCCTTATACAATTCCCTAAGATTGTCATCACTGTCGCTGTCTTCAATCTCTAAGTGGGTATCTTTATTAGGTTTGAGTCCAAAGCGTATGTCCATCCATTCCCTTACATCCTACCAAAGATCAGGGTCTCTTGATAGGAACTCACCCAATGTGACTGTGACTGGAGCGGACATAACTATAGAAATCCCTAATGTGTCCTTTTCTCTCTTGGTTCTACCAAAAATAGGTGCTCTCATCGAGGTAACTACACCTTCAGAGCCAAGGTACGAGGGAAGAGTCTTTAACACTAGTTCTGTAATTGGACACTTAAGTGTCCTGAAAGTTAGCATTTTTCTTGAATTTTTGTGGGCAATCTATTAAGAGTTTTGAAATGCTTAACATCCACAAATGTTCCTCAAGACCCAAAAAAAATTGAGATTTTTTAAATTGCACTTTTCGTAGCTTTTGCAAGGCAATATTATAATTTTCTTAGACACATGCTGATAAAACGCATGATTTTTGCTATTTTCAAAATAGTAGTAATTTGTACATAACTTTTAGAAGGGATCTAGTTTAATCATGAAACTTGGCTTGATGGAAAGTCCATGATGTAAACTAAATCTTGGAATCATCAAACGATAATTATTGGATAAATTTTTGACTCACTAATATTGAAATAATGTTTTTTATACAGGTGGAGCATGAATTTTTCTCCTTCCATATGCAAGCTAATAATGTAAAACTTGAGGTGCACCCATGTTATATAGGGTAAATACTACTTTGTTTTGAATTTTCCAAAACTTTAGAGCCACTTTTTGGGCCTCTTCTCATACATGGCCTTTTGCGCAACCTGTTTTTAATACGTAAAATGTCTAATTATGAGCCTAATTTTGATTTTCATCAAAGGGGAAAGCTGTGTAAGTGCATTATTTGTTGTAACTATAGGTGTAGACTACTTGTGCAAGCATAGTTATGATTAGTTTTTGAAAAAAGATGATCAAATTTTATATTTTTATTTTTTACAGTTTTTTTAGAACTAGGCGATAAGAACCTACTTAAGTGGAGGCTAAGGTAGTGTCATACACATCAAATTATGGCTTATTTATCTCATCTCAAGCATGAAAACCAATAATCAACATTCTCATTGATAGGGCTACAATTTTTTTTAGTGGCGTGATTGAGTTTTGATAATACGCGTTACTTTTGCTGATTTTATACAACTTTTTTGGAAAAAATTCTAGGAAAGGGAAATGATTTTTTTGGTGAACTTCTACCTCCTTGGACTGATGTATGCTATCAAAATATCTTGGGAAAAATGCTATTGATATCATTGGATTTTTTTTTTGAGAGAATGATGCTTGCATATTTGGAAAAATCCTGAAAAATCCTGAAAAATGTTCATTTTCAAGACATATGCTACTTTGTTGCTTATGTACTTCCAAATAAAAAGGCATTTTATATGTTTAGCATTTTTTACATAAGCATAGGGTTATGTTCTACATGCCCAATGAAGCATTTTGGTTTTTAAAGCCTACATTAGGAGTTTGATTTTTTTTCGCAACCCCCAAAAAAGGACACTCAAGTGTCCTGTTTTGGTACCAAACTAGTGTTAAAGAGTTAGGTTTAGACTCACTTGGCTCTGATCGAAACTGAGAGGTCCAGGTTTTGGCCTAGTTGGTCAAGTAATCATGCAAAAGATGATCTGTGTGAGAGGTTCGAGATTACTTATATCTTTTAGTTGAACCAAAGTTGAAACCGGAACTGGTTGGGGCGTTTTGGAAGACTCGGGAGGATGACCTTCTTTAGAACTTTTTGCTATCATCTCTGAGGTAGGTTTGGGTACAAATTTGTATGTATCCAATTGTACTGGTCCTAGAGGTCCCTCTAGCGAGAATTGAGTCTGTTTTAACAAGTTCCTGGGCCATCTTGAATCTCACTATTTCTTCTTGAGGATTTGGATATTTGGTCAATTTGTTTGGGAAGCACTGAAGATTGCTTCTAATTGGGTCTTGTAGCCACAACTTTTCAGGCCATGCTTGGAATTTCATCTCTAGGTGCGTCTTTTGAGGAAGAAGAACTCTTTGTATCCTCATTGTCACTCTCTCGATGATCACACTACCCTCTTTCTTAGCTCTAGAAATGTGTTCTACCGAGGGTCTAGACTTTGTATGTTGTTTCCTTTCTCGCTTCTTTTGTCCTTTGGAACGCTTCGTAGAAGCATGCGAGATTTTGTCACTCTCCTTGTCTTTTGAGCTACAAAGATCCATGGCCTTTGCCTGGGCTCCTGTGAGGACCATCGCATTGATGACCTCCAAAGAGCTATTTGCTCTTAGTGCACTTAGCATGTTTAATTGAGTTGTGGGCCCTTTGTCACTTCTTGGGGGAGCTTTGTTGGGGCAATCATGTATGATGTGAAGCTCCCCATAACATAACCTCCAGTAGCAAAAAGTCAGATAAAATGAGTGTCGAGGACATGGCTACTATGCTAAAGAAAATGGAGGAGAATTGGAAAGTACTCCCTAGAGACTCCGAAGCATACCCAAGGAGAAGAGAGGGCACATGGGGTCCTTAATTTCAAGGTAATCACATTGGTAATGAGTGTCCATTCAATAGGGGATGGACAAGCTTGTAGTGTGGTTATTGCAAGAGATACACTAATCATGATACCCATAATTTCAGGTACAATCTTGTAAATCGCAATATGGTTGTTCCAGCTCTTCCTCCTGCTACCACCCAACCTTTAGCACTCCTTGCACCATACACTGTGAGTAGCGGAGATGTTATGCCCCCTACTGGGACTAACCCCCTGCCTAGAGGAATTCTTAAGTTTCTTGAGACACCTCCCCCTATTCTAGAACCTCAACCTATGTTATGGCTCACCCTAACCCTCCTTGAAACACATCCAAAAAGAGATTACCTAGTGAACCGCAATAACTGTCGTGAGGATCTTTCCAATGGCCAAGCTCGTAACCCTTGAGGTCTCCAAGCTCTACAACTCCTTGAGAAGCAATTCCACCGCGTCTCATGCGAGCATTATCAAACCACCGCATTGCACTATGGGGGTCCTCGTCCCTCCTCTCACCTCACTTCACTCACACACACTCACTAGCATGCATTAGGGAGAGAGATTAGCAAGAAGATTAACAAGAGCAAGACTCAATTGCACAATGGGAGAGTATGTTGTATTATGAGAGAAATTCAGCCATAAGTGTTCACACTCACTTAAACTATGGCCAACCGGGCACTTTAGGCTCATAAGAGGCCTAATGCTGTTATAATGACTACTCTCATAATATATCCATGAAGTACATCAGTTAGGACTTCATCCTAACTTGCTACCACATGCTCTTGAAGTGGGAATTGCCATAAATACTCCGTCACACCATTACGGGCGCCCGCCCAAGTTGTAGCTTTGGACACTATTGCTTCATATCATGAATGTATGACCCTTTGCTGTATCTATCGTGACTCCTTGATGTAAGATAATGGCAGTAGCTCTTGTTAATCCTAGAATTGGATTAACATTCTCCCCTTCCTGAGATGAAGATTGTGTCCGCGTGATCGCGTTGAAGACCTTTGTGTGGGGAGAATGAACAAGCTTTGTCGATGGCTTTGATGTTGAATGACATTCAATGGTCTTTGTTCCTTCGGAAGGAATAAGAAAATCTAGTTAATGAATGAAGAGGTTATTGGTGTATTGGGGATTCCTAAAACGGGGTGGAGGGTTTTTGCGAATGATTGCATTTTTATATTTATGTGAGCCCTTTTTTTTTCTTTTTTTCTTTCTTTTTTCTTTTTTTCTTTCCTTTTTTCTTTCTTTTTTTCTTTCTTTTTTTTGCTTACTTTGTATTTGGCAATCATCGGCAAGGTTACATGTGATTTTTGTTAGTGGAGACACTAAGAGATGTTAATAATGGTAGACTTAATCATCAGAATGAGATGATGATTCTCATTCCTCATTTGATTCATTGAAGTGACAGTCATCATTTGAAGTAATTGACTTGTGATGATGTCCCTTTGTGTGGCAGGATTCTTGTCAAAGGTTGTTGAGTAGGGCCTGATCCTCTCTTCTTCTGCCCATGTACTTTTTATGTTTTTATGTATATTTAAGTGCTCTTAGAAGCAAATTTTCATGAAGTACAAGAGTTGAGTCATATAGATTCTTATTGAACTGCTCTGTGTTGAAGTAACCACTTGTTGGGGTGAGGATTGAAAGAATTACGTCGACTTGTGAGGCTAATATAGATATCTTCACTAAGGATTGAAGATTATTGATTTGTGAAGATGGTGGTGTCACTTGGAGAGGTTTGTAATTTGAAGGAAAATTCTAGGTGATGGGTTGTACCATTGACCAGGCTTTCGCCCACCATGGGCCCCCATCCAGAGATGTACCTAGAAGTTGTTGATGGTGAGGCTTTGGTGCAAATGTTCTCCAGTGCATGAGTATGGATATGTACTCATAGAGTAGCTGCTACATTAATTTAGCCAAAAGAATAGTAAGCAATAAGCTTAACCAATATATAGTGGCTATTGTGTGATATGGCTTAATCCGTGATGAGGCTTAAATCATGAAAGTGCAGGTTCTTCAGCTGTTAGATGGAACTCCTTGAATTGTAATTCTATGAGATGGAATTCCGTGAATATGTAGACTTTGATCCTTTTTATTTTATTTTATGGGTCATCTATGTCATGATTTGCAAGTAACAGCTTCTTATGCACTCATTTCTCACTTCCAGAGAGGTGACAAGAGCATTGTTATTTTGTTCTTGATGTGCTTCTAAGTCTTCGTATTTGATCTTAAATTTTTTGCTAAAATGATTTCGAGGTAGTAGGGAAGACTGTTGATTGTTTGGTTGAACAGACAAGCGCTTGTGTTGGTGTTGAATGCACGAGAGTGGTTGAGTGATTTGCTTGATGTTTCTTGGGCTACCATTCTTGTTGAACTATAGGTGAAGTTGTTGGGGTTGAAGTCGGAGGTGAGGTTTTCTTCACATTGTTCTTTTTTGGCAACCATATGATGGAATTACCATCATAGTATCCTTGTTGTTGAAGTACATGCACAGGCACCCATCTTTGATGAACACTGTAATGTGGTTGCTGATGTGCTTGGTGTTGAGGCTTTCTTCTTTCTGTAAGCTTAGGGGAATTTGTAATGTGCTTGGAGACCCAAGCTTTGGTATTTCTTTGGTAGTACCCTTGTGCTTGCAACAGTGTTTTTGGTACCCACACTTGTTGCATTGGTGGAGTTTTTTAAGAAACTCGCATAGGCTTTTGTGGACGTTGTTGTGGAGTACTTTTCGTTTTCCTTGGATTTTGAGTGCTGTGTTGAGGAAGAGGTTTTGACTATCGAGGCACCCAAATTTGATTGGCACCTTCATAGTAGCCTTGAGCTACAAGTAGCTACTTCTCCACCCACATTTTGATAATATTAAGATATCGTGATTGTGGGAGTCTTGGTGGAGTTTTCTTTAGGGTTGATGTGGAAGGTTTGGGGCCTTCCTTGACTTTGGCTCATGCTGAGGCTGTGGGTTTGAGACTCATGGGCATTGTTGACATGATAATGAGGTTAGAGTCTCTTGTGGAGTGGCTGTCAATGAGACGAGGTCTTTGAGCATGTGGTTGTCTCCTTTTGTTGAGGTTTATCGTCTCGCGAGATGAAAATACATAGGCTCCGGGGTCTTTCCTTTGAGTTCCCCGTTAGAGATAGATGGTTGGGCTCTGAGAACTTCTTTAGGAATAGCTACTGATTGTGAGGTTTTGGCATCGAACTTCGTAGGGTTGAAGGAGTTGATGCTTTCGGAGTTGGTTGTTGACGCAGATGGTAGGTCCTTTTGTAGAGGGTCTTTTGTGAAAGAGGCTTGTATCCCTTTGCGTTCAGCATCATAGATATCCATTAAAGCTGGATCCTCTTCCTAGCAATATGGTATTGTCAACTTTTTGTCGTTGACCATCATGATGACTCTATCGCTACTAGCAAAGCACAGTGGTGCAGCAACAACAGTCCATTTATACCCCAAGATTAAATCTGCTTCCAACACATACTCAACCACAAAAACTTGCAAGTGAGGGGGTTAGTTTCAATATGCATTGTATGTAAAGTACCCCAAACATGGCATGTTCAAGTCTTGTGTAAAGGTAATCCTTTCAGGATGTGCCGTGAGTGTTGGTTGACCTAACAAATCCCATAGCTCGAAGGGTCATGAGATTGTTTTCGCATGTTGAATAAAGTTGTGCTTGAGCTCTGGTGATTTTATTTGAAATTTCCAATCCAACCAAAATCCTAGGGATCTTTTCAATAAGATATGTTGGAAGTTCCGGCTCCTGCAAGGTTTCTTCCTCCCGTAATAGCAGTTGTACATTGCCTGGAGTGTTCAAGGTGATTGTTTGTATGGATTCATCTAGTGAATACAATGATTCACTTATCCAAGTTTTGCAAGGATGACATCATACTCAAGGGAATCTAGGATAACATGGAATGTAAATTCCATATCGCCCCATCAATTGTTTGAGTAGTGTTTCTAAAGTAACCTGGAACTTCAATGTTTTGTCCATTGGCTCCTCTTGCAATCCTATTGTGTACAGGGATGAGTTTAGGTTGTCCCAATGACACCCAAGTTTCTATTGTCATGATGTTATGACTTGCTCGAGGGCTAATCAATGTGCTTTTGCGCTTAACATCATTGCCTGTATAGGGAAATCCAACCATACCATGATAGAATCTTCCAAAGGAACCATGGGTGTTTCGATTATTGACTCGGTTTCAGATCCTGTTTCTGTTTCATATTCCCATTCACTTTCATCCTCTGTTTGTGTCTCAGCTTTTTCAAGAGTACCCAATGCATACACTGGCACACTTGGCCCTTTGACAATTCTTAATGAGGGCTATTTGGAAACTTGCGAATCCTTGTACGGAGTCCCAATAGCCCTCATGTATAGCTATCCTCACAGTCTTGTTTTACGGAGTTCATTATATCCTTGTATAACTCAAGTTGAGCCATTAAAGGTGCAAGTGCCGATGTGATGCTGGCTTTATTATTATGAGAGAAGAGCATTCCTTTGAATGAGGTTTTGAGAGATTGTTTTAATCTTGTAAGGGAATTATCGAATTCCTTACGTGCTTTCTCAAGCCTATAGTTCGTATAGTCTGTTTCAAATGACTCTTCTGAAGAGAGTATGTCTACCTCTTGAAAGGGGAAGCGCTACTCATCTAGGCTTTGTATTTTGGTTGCTTTTTTAGGATTGGCATTATGAGGCTCAATCACAACCGGTGACCCTGTAAGACATTCAACCAAGCTAAGCATGCTCTCCTGAGCTTGCTTTTTGCATTCCGCATATGTTATGTGATCATTATTATCCATTTGGGGTGGTTGGGTGGGTTCTAGTTTCTTGATTGGTCTATGTGGTGCACTGAGCGAAGAGTAAGAACTTGTTTCATCCACACTTAGTGATGTACTAGAACTTGTTTCATTTTTTGACTTTCTTTGGTTTGTCAGTTTTTTATTATGTTTACCCATGCGACGAGATCAAATTTTCTTTTGGGTGGTTGTATTCTGTGTCGCACATATGGGTGTTATGGTTTGTGTGCTGGTTTTTGAGGTGAATGCTTCTGCATCATGTACAGCTTTTGTCTCTTTCGTGTTTATGTCCCTTTTTGGGTTTATTTCCTCTACAGACTCCTTTTTCTTGTCTTTTAATTCAACCTTGGTTTCGATAGTTTTTTGTCCTTTGTTTTTCTTGGTTTTAGAAGGTTTTGCTCCTTCTTTTGGGTTCTGTTTTGAAGCATGTTCTTCTACCCATGTTGAGGTATTGTCTTTTGTAATCTTTTTGACTCTTTGTCGTGCCTTGGCTTGTAAGCGTGTAAGCACATTCAAGGGCATCGTGGACAATTGCCCGTTTTGTACACTTAAGATGTTAAGAGTTGTATTTTGTGAGACAACTTGCATTGAAGCAACTCGTCTTGGGCAATCGTGGAACATGTGATCAATGCCACATCGTTCACACATTGGTCGCAAGGTGTCAGTGACTATGGGCATGGAAATATTCTAAACTGTGCAGTCTGCCACCTTGTGAGGTCCACGATAATAGAAACACTGAAGTGTCCGATTAACTGCTTCCTGAGCAGTTTCTACCCTTTGGACTATTTTGCGGGATACTTTTTACTATCATGGTCAAAGGTTTTACAATATATGCAGTATAGAAGAACAGGTGCCTTGTATGCACAATGAGGATTGGGATGGTCGTATTGATTGCATTCAACACAAGGCATTTCACTCCTCACTATTAGAGGCATTAAGGATGTCTGGTTTTGAAGGTTTTCATCCTATCTTATAGATGTCTACTGTAATGTTTTAAGCAAAGCTGCATAAAATTCTAGAAATATCAATTCTGAGATTGATCTTTCTTTTTCTATTACTTCACTTGGTTTAGATGAGGAGCATCGTGTAGCATGATCATCTTCTAGCATGTTGTCATCTAAACGTATTGCTTCTTTGCAACATTGATCGAATGTTTCTGGATTGGATACAATGATCAAGTTGTGTAAGATGTTATTCTTCAAGCCCATCATGAAACATCTCCTCAATTGAACATCGTTTAATTTTTCCCATGACTCACAATGTGATTCATGGAGTTTTATCCTAAGGATAAAATCTCTAATGGAATCATTTGGTTGACGCTCAATTGAATAGAGTTCTATTACTGCACTCCATCGATCACCTTGTCTGGAAAAGCCATGTATAAAGGCTGATTTCAAGGTTTTGAAGTTGGTCTTGATTGTCGGCATCAATGTGATGAACCATCGACTAGCTTTTCCTTCTAAGCATAAGTTCAACGCATGTACCTTAGTGGGGCAGTTGGGATTTCCAAAGGCTTCACATCTCTATTCAAACACTTGAATGAATTGAACAGGGTGTGTTGTTCCGTCATATTTGCCCATAATTTTAGAAATTTGTACGGCCGTATTTCTATATGAATCATTGAGGCTGTATGTGAGTGCTCTTGTTGGAAGAGACTCAGTGAGTCCTTGGGCCACCCCCCTTCCTAGACCAGTCAGTATGTCCAAGGTGTGGGCATCCAGGAAAGGGTTGGTACGTCCTCCTTTGTAGATAAAGGTAATTGTGTAAGTTCTTGTCTTTCAAGCCTTCAAGCAACAACGAAATCAATCTTGGTTGACTTGGTTTCTCATCAATTGAGCAATGAGAATAATAATATCTAATGCGTAGAACTTTATTCCCATACTAACTCATTCTCTTGTTGCTTGACATTGTTCCCATACTAACTTTATTCCCATACTAACTCATTCTCTTGTTGCTTGACATTGTTCAGCTAGTGTACATGACTCCATTTGGGTCCAGCCTTTGAGAACTCTACCCTAAAAGCATTATTTTAAGGCAACATAAGTGGCCCTATAGGGAGGTTCTAGGGTTTGAAACTATCATCTGGCTGCTCCATCTAGAGTCAATCCGAATGCTAAGATTTGAGTAGGCTCATCTCACTGACACCACCTACTCCCTAACACATTTGTTCAAATACCTCTAAATGACCTAGAGTGTCCTATGTACCTTTGTACTTGTTCATGAGTCTGTGTGTTGGGCCTTAGATTGAAACTATTCGTGAGGTTCTCTAGGAACAATAGGTGTCATTCCCATCCTCTTCCCATCCTTAACCCTCTTCCCATAGCTTCGGCAAAGTATCTGCAGAGATATCCCCACTGGCCCAAGAGGAGTCATTAATGGTCCTTGTGAAGCTAGAGGTGTTGATACTATCGGAGTTATGAATGGCATACCAAGTGGTGGTCTTGATTGAGGCATGACAACCGTCCTTGAGGAAAGTGACATCCATGCTACTTCTAGGCATAAATGATAGTATTGCGGGTCTCTCTTGAGTCCATCTGGAGGATAAGTGCCCAACAATACTCTCAAAAGTTTGGTCCTTATTACGAATAGGAACTTGATGTGATGGAGCCTTAGCAAGGTTTCTTAAGAAGTCCAGAGGCTCATTATTCAATTCAGATGTTGGAGACAGTCCCATACTAGATGCAATGGTTGTATGATGTGATAGTGCGGTGTGAATAGTTGGAGCTTCCACACATGAGTAATCTTTGACCAAGGGTGGGTAGCTTGAGGTAATGGGATTAAGCTTTTCTAATAGATCTTTCTCAAAAGGCTCTATGCTGGCAACCTACTTGTCAACACCAAAGGGGACCCTTTTTCTAAGTGAGTGTTTGCGTGGTCAAAAGGGGATTTGTCCTATGAGAATCTAAGGGTAGTAGATGTTCCCAAAGGTGTCTGCATACACTCTACACCCTTCCTTGTTTGTGAATCTCCAAACCTTAGGGTTCAAAGGTTCAACTACATTTTCTTGGTTTACCCCTTCGGGTTGCGCGATCTCATAGATCTGATGGTGGCCATCCACATATTCCACTTCATGTGTGATTGGATTGATCATCTGTTTAATGCCAATACACCACCCATCAGTGGACATTAAGGTTTTGTGATATTCTTCTGATCTAGTATGAGGGAGGACATCTACGTTAAAGGTCACCATTTTCCCACTCAAGTTTGGTTTGTTCTTCTAGACGACACAGGGGGTAAATCTAGACCACTATTGGCTAAGTAGAAATCATCGATAGGCCGGTTTGTAGACATTGAAGGTTCTATGAAATCCTCACTTGTTGTTGTTGCTAATGATAAACTGTCAAGGTTAAGGCAAGGGTTTCTACGAAGATTTGGGGTAAGGAATTTCTCAATTCAAGTCCTGCTACTTGCCGTGGTGGGAGCACGTGAGGCAACCTCACTTTCACTATCTTCATACAGAGAGTTAGCAGGAAGGACTGACACCACTACCTTCCCTCATCACAAGTGCACAAACTGTCAAAGGAAAAAGCTAAACCCAAGGACAAGGGAAAGAAACTTGTAGACTAACTGGGAATATAGAAGTTGCAAAGTTTGGGGGATCCCACAAGCTCCAAGAGGCTAGTGGAAGACCCCCCACCATATGAAGAGTACAATATAGACCATGGGCCCCAAAACCATGTTGCTATGTGGTGGCCACACCATGTCCACTTCAAGATGATCATGGATAATGACATCAAGTTTAGCCTAACCTTCCACACTGCACCATGCTACCACCTATAGGCAAAGGCCTTGATGGATGTCTACCTCGATAGAATCAGGCTTACATGACTTGCAAGATCACCATGCCAATAACAAAGCTGTTGGGAGAGGAAAGAGGCATAACAACCTTTACAAGATTTCACCTTTTACTGTCCGAGCTTATGTGGGCACTAGTACTAACAAAAGTGGGATCATGACACATCTACGGTTTTTCTAGAGAAGCCAAATACATGTGAAGCACGTTTGATGCATAATTAGCATCAACAACCCTTTCCACAAGAGACCAGGTTAAGAGCAAATTATCCTCTTCAAATGGTCGGTATGAGACAACAAAGAAGTTGAAGATGCCTCGAACTGATCATGGTGGAAAATTCACTTCAAAGGAAAATTCACAACCTATTTTAAGGAGTGGGGGGTAAAGTGACAACTTACCACTGCTCATACTCCCCAACAGCATAGCATCGATGAGTGGAAGGACCGTAGAGTGGTGGAGATGGCTAAAAGTATGCTCAAAGGGAAAGTATTGCCAAATACCTTCTGGGATAAAGTAGTTAATACTACGGTGCATATCCTTTAATAGGAGTTACACCAAGGCAATACAAGGGATGACTCCCATACATGCCCACTCTTCTAAGAAAACTTTGATCGCTTATTTTAGAAATTTTAGAAGTGATTATTTTATACATGTTCCACAGGATCAAGTGGGATCCAAAAAGTCGCAATATGGAGTCCAAGGGTTATAGACTCTATGATCTTGAGGCAAAGAAGATTGTGGTGCGTCATGATGTGGTGTTCAAGTAGCCCCATCAGGTGGGGGAGGAGGCTCCTTTGACTTTATCCAATAGTTTAGAAAGGATTACTCATCAAACACAACCACCTAAAGTAGCCCTGTAGTCTCCCTCCGAGAATTCAAAAGGGTTTCTTGTGCAACTGTTCCAAAGAAGGTCGAATCAAAAGATGAAGGAGGTGAACTTGGTGAACCACAAGGGCCTAGGAATTGCCTATGTGGATCAAGCAGCTCTTAGATGAAAACAATTCACCAACCATTATAGATATATCGGCCAAGGTATGACAATATAAGAGGATAGAGGAGTAGAAGATGGAACAAGCACACATTATTAATATGGCCTTGATGGGCTAAGATAATGAAGGTGCAAGTGCCTACAAGTTTGGAAGAGATCTATGTAGACCCAAATTGGATGAGAGCCATGCAGACTAAGTATGACTCCATCATGAAGAACCACACTTGGGACCTTGTGGATTGTCTAGTGAAATGTGATTGCACCAAGTGGGTATACAAAGCTGAGTACAGATTTGATGGCTCATTAGTAGAGATTAAGGCTTGGCTCGTGGCACATGGATTTATATAGGTCGAGGGGATTTGACTTTCAGAATACCTTCACCCCCCACATCCCAATTGACCACAATTTCCATAGTTCTTGCCCTTATAGCACAAGGAGAGATGGCAAATCATGAAAATGGATGTAAAGTAAACTTTTCTGATGAACAAAAATCTCAAGGAGGAGGTTTATGTGGCAAAGACACCAAGATTTGTGATTTCGGATTCAAAAGTCAAAGTTTCTAGACTCAAAAAGGCATTTTACAGGTTCAAACAACCCCCTCAAGCATGGTGCCAATGGTGGATTAAAAACTACTTTGTGAGTATTGGTCTTTCAAAAAGCCTATTAGACACAAATCTTTATGTTTTCTCTAAGCAAGGTATGTACATGATCATTGCCCTCTATGTGAACAACCTCATATTGAGACGAGGAACCATGGGAAAAAGATCTCAAAGAGACAAAGGTATTGTTGAGCTAGGACTTTGAGATGATAGACCTTGGTCTTATGCCTTTTAATATGGGGATTGAAGTTTGGCAAGAGCCACATTATGTTTTCGTCTCTCAAGAGAATTATGATGGGGAGATTCTGAAAGCATTTGGTATGGCTAAGTGCAAGTAGGTGGGAACTCTATGGAGGTATGAAAATCTATCTGTAGAAGACACTTCCCCACTGGTGGTGGATATGAAACAATACAGGAGGCTTGTGGGGAGTCTCATATTCTTGTGTAACACATGACCATACACATCATCTATGAAGTTGGTGTGTTGAATAGGTTCTCAAATCAATTGTAGGAGAACCATTGGAAAACACAGATGTGGGTGAAGTACTATGGAGTACGGAATTACCTATAATTTGAGCAAGACCAGATATTGTGACTCAGATTGGGTAGGTGACTGTGATAGTAGAAGATTTGTGATAGGTTACTGTTTCTCTCTTGGATGTGGAGTTATCTCACGGATTAGAAAAATGCAGCTTACAATTTCTCTTTCTTGTGAGTACATGAAGCAATATGGCTAAGGAGGATTTTGGGATACATGGGTGCAATTTAGGAGCAACCAATCGACCTGTAGTGTGACAAGCTGCTTGTCAATTGCAAAGAACTTGATGTTTCATGCTTACACCACCAATCACATTAAGATTCAGTATCATTTTGTACATAAGCTCATCATGGATAGAGAGATCGAGATGCTCTACTATTTGATGACTCACAACTGTTTGGACATCTTCACCAAGGCTCTTGGGAGAGATCTTCTGGACCAACATCTTCATCGACTCAGCATTGGACCGAAGAGGTAACTATGATAGGTCGGTGTCGTCCTATGTTGAGTCCAAGTGTACTCAATTGACCACATCCCAGAATTGGGATAATATTACACTATATAAGAATCCATTGATCTTGGTACAGCTTCCACACCCATCCAGGGTCATCTAGGTGCTCATTCTAGCCCCTACAACCCGAGCACAGTGTACTAAGAAGATGTCCATCTATCCATAGTGCAGTCTGACATGGGTATATCATCTTGCACTTGCATGTAGATTATTTAGCATGATCACAAACCTATTTGAGCTATCTCTTAACCATCACCCCACAATTTTTCCCATCCCGGTGCCCAAACTGGGTTTCGCTAGACATCCGTGCTACTCTACCACAATACTTCTTCTCCTCATACACAGGGGCCTTTACAATGTTGTGTTGAGATATCAAGCTCAACTAGTGCTGCAAACATTGATGACCCGCCTAGGTGATAGCTTTCACACTTATACCCCTATGGTGAGATTATGGTTGATATGCCACCAATGAATGACAGGTTGTGTGACAGCCACTTTAGAGTACTAGAGTTATGGAATAGTTATAGCACCAGTTCATATTGTCAACTTTACACTATGGACAGACCATTGTAGTATGTACTTTCCCTTATAGTATGCACTCTTATAAACCCCCTACTAGCCCATATAGTCGAGTTTACACTATGGACTAACCATTTTAAATATATGGTTATAGAGAAGTGAATAGGATAGAAGAAAATTCAGCCATCCATCTCTCACTTGTGTCTTACTCTCTCTTGGATGTGTGTATTTCCCTCTCCCTCGTATATTCTCTTTATGGCATGAGAGCTCGGGTTTGTGTTAGAGCTAAGGAGGCAAGCAAGAGGAAAGAACAAAGCAAGCAAGGAAGCAGTACATGGCTAAGAGTAGCATCATCCCCTTCTTGTTTAGGTACGATACCCCTTGGGTAGCTCCGGGAGCTACACATCTCCGATTAAGGAGCTATCTTTGCAAGCTTGGTGCGAAGTACAGTATACTATAGTTTTGCTGCTAAAATCACATTTCAAGTGCGTTTTGGTGTCTTTTCGGTCACTACTAAGGTGTCGAGAGTTTCAGGAAGTTTTGGTTGAGAATTGTCCCTGCTCAAAATCTAGTTACTGCAGTGAAACAATGTATTTTAGGAGTGCAGACAGTGTTTGAATATGTATTTTTGACCTTGTGTGTATGTACATGTACTCTAGTCACATTTGGTAACATACAGGTTGTGCTAAAGTATTGCTACAACAATCACATAAGATACTACTATGTTACAGGTTGCATATAGAAATTATTTGTTTGCAAGTTTCTGGCTGCTATAGGTGAACATGTCTGATGGAATCAATCAAATTGTCAATGAGAAGCTAGAAAAGAACAACTTCCATGCTTGGAAGTTCAGAATGACTGATTTCCTAATGGATAAAGGATTTTGGGAATATGTCAAAGGAGATAAAGAGGAGCCTCCAAAGTTGCTTGAAGAGAATGTGACTCCAGTAATAGATGTAAAGGTATTCAAGGAATAGAACCAGTGTACAAGGAAAGTCATGTAATGGCTTTCAATCAGTGTCATAGACACAATGATGGGACACATACATGATGCTAACGCTCCAATAGTTGCATGGTAGAACCTGGTGCAGATGTTCCATACCAACATAAAGACATGGAAACTGCATCTCAAACAAGAAAAGCATGTCTATCAATGAGTATGCTTTAAAGATCAGGGAAATTATTGAATCCCTTGGTTCTATAGATGATGATTTAGTGAGCATCTATCTGAATGGGCTTGGCAAAGAGTACAAGCCATTCGAGACCTCCATTGCAGTTAGAGAGAATGTTTCCAACTTTTGGGACTTAGTGTCTATGCTGATCATAGAAGAGAAGTCTCTAGGTAAGGAATCTTCTTCACAAAGCAAGAAAACATCAAAACATGCCTTCTTCTCCAATTCAAGTAGAGGTAGAGGTCATGGGGTCAAGGCCAAGGTGGTGGCCAACATGGAAACCAAAATTATGGACAACAATACTCCAGTGATTCGCAGCAATCATACACAAGCGGAAGAGGCTAGTCTAGAGGCAGGGGGAGCCGCAGGGAAATGTGTTAGGATCTAAAGATATATAGTATATGGATTCTTGTACCTCTAACCACATGATCAGTTATGGTGAGTGGTTTAGAGACATGCAAAAAATGTTATGTAGAAACAGGTGAAGGTTCTACGAATCCCATTGCGCATGTTGGTAAAGTACTTGGTAGATGTACTTGATGTTCTACATTATACAAAGAACCTAGTTTCTATTGGATAGATGGTTGAGCAGGGTCTACAAGTGAGGTTTAATCCTCAATGATGTTTTGTGGAAGACTTCAAAAATCAGTGTGGCTTAGTTGCAAAGGGTAATAGAAATGCCAGGATGCTTACTTTGGATGTGAACATGCTTGAGGTAAAGGCAGCCATGTTTGCGAATGGAACAGGTGTCATCGTTACAAATATTAACATATGGCACACAAGCAAATTGGTCATATTAATGTTAAAGAAAATGCGGTGGAGAGAGAGAGAGCTTAAGAGAGAATGATGGATGGCTGAATTTTCTTCTATCTTCTTCTCTTCTCTACAACCATATAACTAAAAAGATAAGAGTATATACATACATAAAGGGAAAGTACTTGCCTATAACAACATACAATGGTCATTCTATAGTGTAAACCTGACTATATGATCTAGTGCTACAACTATGCTATAACTCTAGTACATACATAAAGGGAAAGTACTTGCCTATAACAGCATACAATGGTCGTTCTATAGTGTAAACCTGACTGTATGATCTAGCGCTACAACTATGCTATAACTCTAGTACTCCAAAGTGGCTGTCACATAGCTTGTCATCCACTAGTAGCATATCAACCATAATCTCACCAACCATGTCAATGGCATAAGTGCGGAAGCTATCACCCAGGTGGGTCATCAATGTCCGCCACATAGCACTAGTTGAACTTGATATCTCAACACTCCCCCTCAAGCTCACAACTCCACACATTGCACTCCAAGTAAGCTTCTAAATCTGTGGAGCTTCTCTGTGCCCAATGCCTTCATGAAGGTGTCTGCCACCTGATCCTCTGTGTTGACATATACCAGATCTACATCACCTGCTAGAACCTTCTCCCTCATAAAGTGATAATGCACCTCAATGTGCTTCGTTCTAGCATGATATACTAGATTACTAGCCAATCGTATGCTACTCATGTTGTCACAATAAATCACAAGTATGCTCACCCATATCCCTAAGTAGGTTCCGAAACCAAGCTGCCATAGAAGCACCCTTGTACTCTACCTTTGTACTCAATAGGGCACCTATTGGCTGCTTCTTACTGCTCCAACTCACAAAACAGAACTCCCAAATGAGAACATAAAACCATTGGTAGATCTCCTGTTTTACAACACTACCAGCCCAATCAACATCTGTGTACTAATGTAGTTGTATCTCTGTACCATCCTTATAGAAAAGTCCATAATCAATTGTGGACTTTATGTACTTGAGAATCTGTCTAGCCGCATGTACTTGAGAATCTGTCTAGCCGCATCCAAGTGTGGCTTCCTAGGGGCCTACATAAATTGACTCACAAGTCCAACAACATAGCTCAGTTCTAGCCTAGTAACGGTCATGTAGATCAAGCTACCCACTTTGTACATAGTGGGGTCCTCCAAAAGCTCACATGTATCTCTGAAAAGCTTTGTGTTCTACTCTAATGGCACTAAAATAGGCTTACAGCCTGTCATACCAAACTTAGACAACATGTCTAAGCCATACTATCTATGCAATAACAAAATGTCGTGAGGTGATCTGACCACCTCTATGCCCACGAAATACTACAGCTCACCCAAATCCTTCATCTCAAACTTCTACTTCAAAAGCATCTTAACATCATGTATGTCAACATCACTCTCACGAGTGATAATCAAGTCATCCACATAGATGACTAATAGCATGATCCCTCTATCCGTCTTTTTCACATAAAGTGAAAAATTTGCATTGGATATCTGAAATCTAATAGTAACAAGATACTCCCTGATCTTGTTTGACCATGCTCTGGGTGCCTGCTCTCCAAGCCATACAAGGCTTTGAGTAACCTGCACACAAAATCTGGGTGTGCATCACTCTCATATCCTGGTGGTTGCATCATGTATACTTCTTCTTTCAAATCACCATGTAAGAAGGCATTCTTTACATACGTCTGATGTGAAGACCAACCCTTTGTAGCCATAGCAATGATAGTTTTCACAGTTGCTATTCTTGCAACAACTGGGCTAAATCTCTCCTCAAAGTCAATGCAATAAGTCTGCGCCGCATAGTCCTTTGGCAACCAATCTTAACTTATACCTATTGACTGAACCATTAACGTTATGCTTGACCTTGTACACCCACTTACATCCAATTACACACACACACACACACACACACACACACACACCTCACCCCTCTCTCTCTCTCTCTTTCTCTTACACACACACCTCACCCCTCTCTCTCTCTCTTTCTCTCTCACACACACCTCACCCCTCTCTCTCTCTCTTTCTCTCTCACACATACACACACCTTGATGACATGGACATATGTGTATGCCATGTCATATTTTAGACATTTGGGAATATGATGCGGCTGCACACGTGGTAGCTATTGATATGTGTGGAGATACATCATATTATTGAGTGTCTGTAATATGAATGTTGATATATACACCAAAATACCATGTATTAGACATTGGGGCATAGGGCATATGGTTAAAAGGTCAAAAGCCATATTCACTAGGTAGTAGTAAGAAGGCAAAAGAATTCATCCAGGGAGGTAGATTCAAATCGTGGAGCATCTTGTTAGATGAGAGATTCAGGGGCCTGATCTAAGAGATGGTGGCTCACTTTATGGAGCAAATCAAGGAGAGATTTTGGGGAGCATCTCATTAGTGTTAAATTAGATTAGCATCACCTAATTAGATGTACCCATAGCCTATATAATGAGGCTCATACTCATGAATAAAGATCTCTCATTTTCACATCATTATGCTATCCATTTGCTCATTACATTTGATAAGTGTTAATCACTTTTTCATTTGCTCATTGCATTTAATCACTTTTTCATGTGTTGCTTTAGGCTTAATTCATCATGTTAATGCTAGAATTTGATCCACCATGAATGCCAACATGGTATCAGAGCATGGTTAACAGAACCCCTTAGTCTAGGATTAGCCCACAATGTTTTTTGCTAATCATAATTAGTAAAAATATTAGTTTTTAAGCTTGCTTTCTTCTTTCTTCTCCATCCCCAGCTGGTGGAGGGGCTTGATCTCTCTCAAGCCTTTATCATAGGTCAAGAGCTCTTAGCCAACATCTTCACGAGTCGGGCTGCTGCTTCAACCTCTCAAACCGCTGACGCGAGCCACGGATTTATGCCAATTTGCAGGTGAGTTTTTTCTGAAGAAAAAGTTAGATCTACGAGAAGATTCAGATGGAATTACACTAATTTCTCTCAGCCTCGGGGGTTTCTAAGGGTGCTCTACAAGCCTATGAGCTCATAATTAGAAAAAAATGACTCCAGCATGAAGATCTCAGCCTGTATGCTCCATAGAAAGGTACATCAGTAAGAGAGCTATTAATCTTTTGATACTTCATCAAATCTCATACTTTTTGGCTTGAATACAACTAGACACATTGCTACACATCAGTCCTGAAGCATTTTGCATTTGGAGAAGCAGAGGGTCTTCAATTTACTCTATTTTTTGCATCTCTAACAGTGATTAATTATCACTAATTGGTGATTAGTTAGCTCAAATCCTAGCCATTGGGCACAATTGGTTGTTTAATCTTGCAATTAGGGACCTAATATAGCTCCCTATCACTTCACATTGGAAAAGCCCCTTGTTTTAGTGCCCCAAAACCCCTCTCCAAATGGGCCTATTCTGTTTTGATGTTTTTGGAAGCAATTTTTACACTTATCTCTTAATCTTTGAAATTAAGCACCAAATCAGAGTTTTGTAAGGGATTAGACACTGCCCTAAGATTCATAAAACTTAGAGGTAAGACCTTCCCATTTGCATATGGCTAGCACATCTAAAATAGATAAATTTGATGGTCACTCATTCCACACTTGGCAGACAAAGATCAAATTCACTCTCATGAAAAAGGGGTTGTGGAACATAGCCAATGGTAAGGAAAAGAAGCCTAACACTAGGGAGGGTGAAGCAATTTGGGTTGGGAAAGATGAGAAGGCTCTTGCCATAATAGGTTTGGGACTTACTGACTAGTTCATCCATCATATTGATGGAAAGAAATCTACATTTGAAGCTTGGGAGGAGTTGGGAAAACTGTTTGGTGCTCAAGACAAGAGCTCTAAAATCAGTCTTCTCATTCAGTTTTTTGAGCTTAAGTTAAATAGGGGAGAATCTCTTTCTTCTCACCTCAATCATATGACGAGTCTAAAAACTTAGCTTGCAGGGATTAAGCTAAACATAGAAGAAGATGCATATATTGCATTATTATTGAAAAGCTTACCCCAAGAAGACTATGGAAATATAGTCACCACTCTCATAAATTTACCTTCTCTAAAGATTGCTGACATCACTACTTCTCTTTTGGAAGAGGAGAAGAATATTAAAAGACAAAGCAGTAGCATTATCAAGGACGAGGTCTACTTCACCAAAAGGAACTTTAAAGGATCATTCAAGAAGAAAGAGTTTCCAAAGAAGTCTTGTAACATCTGTGGAAAACCAGGTCATGAAGAGAGAGAGAGAGAGAGAGAGAGAGAGAGAGAGAGAGAGAGAGAGAGAGAGAGAGAGAGAGGGATGAGGTGTGTGTGTGTGTTTGAGAGATTGAGAGAGAGAGAGAGAGAGGTGATGTGTGTGTGTTTTTATATGGGAGAGAGAGTGTGTGTTATATGCACATTATGTGTGCATATACTAGGAGGCTAACCCACATTAGGCTTGTGAGCATGGGAGCTATAGTGGAGCATGGGTTAGGACTAACATTAAGGGTTAAGGTTAGGGTCAGGCATATACTAGGAGGCTAACCCACATTAGGCTTGTGAGCATGGGAGCTATAGTGGAGCATGGGTTAGGACTAACCTTAAGGGTTAAGGTTAGGGTCAGGCATCCAAGGGTCACACATGGGAAATGGAGAGTCAAGAGTCACTTGAGGGCCCTCCTATATAATAGGGGCATGGGGCACACTCAAGGGAGGCTAAGGCTATGTTATCTTGAGGTTAGGTTATGATATGATGTTATCTTGTATAGAGGATTATATCTACTCACCTACCATTTCACACTATAGCTACATACTACTAGATTGGAGTAATACCTCTTGATGGTATGGAACATCAAGGTAAAGGTATGATGTACTTTATTATAATTCATGTGTATCCCTTGGGCTCGGGGGTGGTCGGGTGGATGAGTTTATGCCTGATTATGCATGTTTATGTATAACAATTATCTAGAGAGATCTTAGTGTTTTAACAGTGGTATCAGAGCAATCTCTAGTTAATTGTTGTTAATTTTTCTTTCTTATTGTAATTTTTAGCATTTTTTGAAGTAAATTTTAATATTTATTAAATAAAAATATTATTTTATTGATTTATTTTGATAATTTTGCATGTGGATTGTCGATATGGCGGTTGGAATGCATGTTTCTTCTATTCAATGGACGAATCGACATTGCGAGGGAATTTCGTGAGTGTAATGTTATTTTTTCCTATTTTTGTGGTCTAAAATAAGCATAAATAGAATTTTTTTACTAAAATACCATACATTTTACTATGGATATTTTTGGTAGAATGAATTCCCTGAATTTCTATAACTTTTAGGAAATTTTCTTAATTTTTAAAAAAATTTTAGGGTATTTTTATGGTTAAAAATATATTTTTAATACAATTTTGCGAGTTTTTCCCTAGGTATGTTATCAAATTTTTGCCGTTTTCTGCTAAAATGCAGTAGGGGGTAGCATGTTGATGGATGGAATGCTCTCCCGTGTGTGTGGGGCACTCTTCGCCTCTCAATTTTGATTTTTTCTTCTTTTTTCCTCTCCCGCGTGTGAACGCCTCTTAATAGGCACAAGTTGATTAATCAAATGTTAATTGAATGGTTAATCCTCCTCTCTGATTATAGAGAAGGAGGGGGTGGAGAGAGAATGGAATGGAGAAGGAGAGGAGAGAGGGAGTCCTCCCTCTCCCTCTAGTTTTTCGCACACGCGGGGATTAAAAAGGTTTATTTTTTAAGCTTTAAAATATTAAAAAAAGAATTTTTTTTATATATTAAAAAAAAGCTTTTCAAAGCTTGAAAAAAAGCCGGAAAAAAGAGGAGAAAATACGAAATTTGGGAAAAAAATTCTCTGGATATTTCTGAAAATTATTTTCTTGAAAACTCTTGGCTTTCCACATTCCCGGGAAACTTTTTGGCTTTCCAAATTCTGGAAAATCTTTTGACCTTTCGGATTCCGAAAACTTTTGACCTTTCACATTTCGATTTTTTTTATCTTTTCATTTTCCCGAAACTGTTGGCTTTCCGTATTCCGGGAAAACCATTGGGATTCCAAAATTTTTGGTCGTTCGTATTCTTATGTGTTTGGGGTAAATTAAAAATTTCAAAAATTTCTAAAAATTAGACAAAGGTTATTTTAAATTTTTGGAAAATGTGGGGTTGGTGTTTGGCATGTGGTGTGTCCATTAGGGTGCCCATGACCATTCAAATTCCTTTAAAAATATAATTTTTGACCAAGAAAATTAGAAAATCTATTAAAATTATAAATTTTCATTGGATTTGAGAATTGTCGGTAGAATTAGAAATTTCTTGAACGATGGGATTCTCAGGAGAAATTAGGAATATTCTAGAAATTATTTTTAAAAATCCTAAAAATTGGTATTTTTAAAATATCAATGGTATTTTGGTAAATTTAATTGCTAATTTTTTTTTGGAAAAATATAGCTTTGGAATGCCATAAGTAGGTTTGATGGAATTCAAAATTATCGTATTTTAAGGCCCTATAAAATTAGGAAAAAATCATGATAAATTTTTTTCTCGAGAATTTAATATTTTCGAAGGTTATTTAATGTTGAAGTACGTTTTCTCGTGCTGAAATTAGATAGATGTAGGTTATTCGCATATTATGAATACGATTGTACCTTGTATTAGTAGTTATTTTTGTTTGGATTAATTCTAAACGATGTTTTCATGATTTTTTACCATTGTTTAGCCATTCTTTTTGGACATGTTCCTTACTTTCTTCAATGATGGTGGCTAGAATTTGCATTCAAAGTGTGTTTCACCTTTGACACTTTTTCATGATAATTAATTTTGCCCTTGTTTAAGTGTAGTCTATGCTTAATTTCTTAAGCCTAAGACAAATTCTATCATGGGTTAGTTAATCAGTTTTTTTTGGTGGATTTTATTGGATATTTTCCAAGTTTTATATGGACTCATCACAAGTTCTGCCTAGATCACTTGTGTCTAGGGGTTTTTAATGAGTGCTATACGTATGTGTTTCACTTTAGTTTGGAGTTTAGTTTGAACAACACCACGTTCATATACTCCGGATTAATGAGTTAGCCACACCAATTTTAATGCTTCTTTTGGCATGATTAATGACCATTAGATGGTATGCATTGATTTTTATGATCAACTATGGTTTTCATGGATTCGAGGAGCTTCTATGCTTTTATCCATGGTTTTATAAGGATCTTTTGATCTTTTCGATAATATCATGTGCTAAAGGTAGCATTTGCCTTCGTTTTTTACACATAATTTTGGACTATGTTCCTTGTACTTTTGTACATATTCCAACTTGGATACCTAGTTGCTTATGTATCTAGGTAGGTTATTTTTCTACCCCTGCTTTATTATGTTTATTGGGTAGTTATCATTAGAAAGGCACTAGTAATTCAAATTCTTTTCTAATGATGTACTCGGAAAGAGTTATTCCTTGATGTGGTCTCATGTATATAGAGACAGGTTTTAGTATATGAAAGTCTGGGATAAGACCATCTTATTCCTTTTATACAGGATTTTATTCATATTTCCTAGATGGCATACTAGGGAGTTTCAAATTGATAAGGTATGTATGGGTGGTATCATGGTGGTATGGGACGCTAGCAATCCCTCACATATATTATCTTATGGGGTAATTTGGGCTCAAAAGTGTTGCTTTGCTTACATCACTTAACATGTTGACCTCAACATTCAAAGACAATCTCATTTTATGAATTCACTTAAAGTTGTAGTGTAGGCATTCTCTAGATAAACTTCTTGTATCTATAGCTTGCATGTATTGATGAGTGTAATCTCGTTTGGTATATTCATTTGTTAAAATCTCTTTCTTTAGAGTTCAACAACTTTATCTTGTTGTATTCGGATTAAGGAAATTTGGATTCTTCCTTTGTTGGCATTAGTTCTATCCTTTAGGTGATTTATACAGTCCACCTGATAGGTGTACGGATGAACATATGTGACTCATCGAGACGTTGATGACTCTCTATATTGATATGGATAACCCAGGACACCGATAATTCCATGTGTAGATGTGTGTATGTCGGGGCATTGATGAATCCCTGGTTCCTACTGTTATAATGCCATGTTTTCTTACTTTATTCTGAATGGATAGCTCAGGACATCGATAATTCCATGTGTAGATGTGGGTACGTCGGGCGCTGATGAATCCCTGGTTCCTACTATTATAATGCCATGTTTTCCTACTTTATTCTGAATGGTTTACAATGAGGAAATTACTTTAAGTATGAATTCCTCTGATCATTCACAGTCTGATGGGCAAACAGAGCTTCGTACATATGTCTCTGGAAAAGCATCAAATTGGGAAAAGTATCTTCCATTGATGGAATTTACCTATAATAGTTCTAAACATATGGCTATTGGTCTTAGTCCGTTCATGCTTATGTATGGGTATCAACCTAGGGTACCTATTGATGTCGGTCTTAAGGACATCGAGCTTAATGCATCGAGGGATTTCTTACGTGATATGCAGGAAATGCTGACCAAAGCTTGTGATTCTATCAGGAGTGCTTAGGATAGGGCACAGTTTTATGCTGATAGGGGACACTCATCTCAGTCTTTTGAACTAGGAGCGTTGGTTTATTTTAATGTTTCTAAAGATTCTCAGACTTTTGTCAATAGGAAAATGCTCAAATTTATCTCCTAGATATTGTGGTCCATTTTGAGTTATATATCGGATTGGCACGGTTGCGTATGAACTAAAACTACCTCCAATTGTTAGAGTTCATCCAGTCTTTCATATCGATAGATTGAAAGGGAAACTGGGAGGTGAGGATAACACAGTTACTCCTCAAGAACTCGTTGAAGTCAAAGATTTGTCCTATGTTCCACATGAACATGATAAGGTACTTGAATTCAGGGAAAGGAAACTTTGTAGTTGACTAATCCCTGAGGTTAAAATTAGGTGGAAAGATAGGGAAATAGAGGATTTGACTTGGGAGTCGGTTGATATTGTTTAGTGCAGTTATCCTTCTTTTCATTACAAGAGTGCAATGTTTTGAGAGAGGGAAAGTATGTTATATGCACATTATGTGTGCATATACTAGGAGGCTAACCCACATTAGGCTTATGAGTATGGGAGCATGGAAACAAGCTCTAGTGGAGCATGGGTTAGGACTAACCTTGAGGGTTAAGGTTAGGGTCAGGCATCCAAGGGTCACACATGGAAAATGGAGAGTTAAGAGTCACTTGAGGGCCCTCCTATATAATAGAGGCATGGGGCACACTCAAGGGAGGCTAAGGCTATGTTATCTTGAGGCTAGGTTATGATATGATGTTCTCTTGTATAGAGGATTATATCTACTCACCTACCATTTCACACTATAGCTACATGTTACTGGATTGGAGTTATACCTCTTGATGGTATGGGACATCAAGGTAAAGGTATGATGTACTTCATTATAATTCATATGTGCATCCCTTGGGCTCGGGGGTGGTCGGGTGGATGAGTTTATGCCTGATTATGCATGTTTATGCATAACAATTATCTAGAGAGATCTTAGGGTTTTAACAAAGAGAGAGAGAGAGAGGTGAGGTGTGTGTGTATGTTTGAGACAGAGAGGTGTGTGTTTTTGTGTGTGTGAGAGAGAGAGGTGTGTTTTTGTGTATAAGAGAAAGAGATGTGAGTTGTGTGTGTGTGTGTGTTTGAGAGAGAGATAGAGAGGTTTGTGTGGAGCTACATCATATTATTAAGTGTCTATGTAATATGAAGTGGAATTATACACATATGGCCGTATCATTAAGGTGAGAGAGAGAGAGAGAGAGGGGGGGGGGTGAGGTGTGTGTTTATTTGAGAGATTGATAGGTACAGAGAGAGAGGCGACGTGTGTGTGTTTTTATGTGTGAGAGAGAGACAGATAAAGATAGAGAGAAAGAGAGGTGAGGTGTGTGTGTATGTTTGAGTGTGAGGTGTGTGTGTGTGTGTGAGAGAGAGAGAGGTGTGTGTTGTGTGTTTCTGTGTGTAAGAGAAAGAGAGGTGAGGTGTGTGTATGTGTTTGAGAGAGAGAGAGAGAGAGAGAGAGAGAGAGAGACAAAGGTTTGTGTGTTTGAGAGAGGACCAAAGAGTTGGAGGTGAGGTGAGGTGTGTGTGTGTGTGTGTGTGTGAGAGAGAGAGAGAGAGAGAGAGAGAGAGAGAGAGAGAGAGAGGTATGTTTGAGAAAGAGAGGTGTGTGTGTGTGTGTTTGAGAGAGAGAGAGAGAGAGAGTGTGTGTGTGTGCGAGAGAGAAAGAGAGAGAGAAAGATAGAGAGAGGTGTGTGAGAGAGTGACGTGTGTGTGTGTGTGTGTGTGATTGAGAGATAGAGGGAGAGGTGTAAGATACCTTCCATACCCTTACTTCTTTCGAGGTAGAGAGGCATATCACTAGTAAGTAACACTCTCATCTTTTTACAATTTGGTTTTCTGCACCGTTTTCATGTGTGCATTGAATTGGGCTTGGCCCAATTCAATGCACTAGTAAGTAACACTCTCATCTTTTTATAATTTGGTTTTCTGCGCCGTTTCCATGTGTGCATTGAATTGGGCTTGGCCCAATTCAATGCACTAGTAAGTAACACTCTCATCTTTTTATAATTTGGTTTTCTGCGCCGTTTCCAGTGTGTGCATTGAATTGGGCCAAGCCCTCTCGTTATTGTGCAAATACCCTAAGGAGCTCACAGCTCAAGTCTTGTGGAATATCATCAAGAATATGCATCACAGCAAAGGAAAAACCAGTCTCGCTAGGGGCTTGCAAGTGTTTAGCACATATTCTAGCAAATTAAGGTATAATACATTATTTGCCTATTCATCTCATCAAGACCACCCAATGCATTATTTGCCTAGTCATCTCATCAAGACCACCCAATGCATACAAAAAGCCCCATTAAGAATTGCTCCTACAAGCTCAATTGAAGGCTCCAAGTTCATAGCTTGTTAATCATAGTTTTTGGGCACTAATCTTTTTATTAAGATATGATTAAAAGTAATTGGGGTTAATTGAAGGTAAAATTATAAAATTGGAACTAAGTTTTGCATCAAGAAGTAGTCACTTATATTCAAATCTCCCTTCGATTGAGATTATACATTGACCTTGAGTAGTACTCAAGTGTTAAGACCTTATCAAACCTAAAATGACTACTTCATTTGTGCTTGAAAAATTCAAAGGAGAGTCCTTCCACACATGGAAATTTAAAATCAGATTCATGTTAATGAAGGATGGCTATGGGGCATTGTAAATGAAAGGGAAAAATATCTGGAGGATGAAGGGGATGAAAATAACAAATGATTAAGCTAGAATAAAAAGGTATTAGCTATCATTGCATTAGGATTGGGAGATGGATTTATCCATCACATTGCATCACAAGATACATATAAGGGTGCTTGGGATGATCTAGAGAAATTGTTTGGATCAAAGCAAAAGAATTCAAAAATAATCTTTAAAATACAATTCTTTGGCTTGGACATTAAGGATAGTGAATCACTTTCAACACGCCTTAACAAAATGAAGAGTATAACTCAACAATTGGCTGGCATTGGGGAACCAATAGAAGAAGAGGATTATATTTCCATATTGTTAAAAAGAATGATACTTGAGGAGTATGGGCCCTTAGTGGCTACCTTGAAGAACCTCCCAAATCTAACCATTGCAGGAGTGGACGCAACACTCATAGAAGAAGAGAAGTGGATTCGAGGAAAGACAGTTCAAGACACATCGAGTAAGGAGAAAGCACTCTTATTAAGAGGACCAGGATCGAGGACCACAAGGAAAAAGATAACATGTCATCATTGTGGCAAGATTGGTCACATAGAAAAGGATTGTTTGGATAAAAAGAGAGTCAAAGAAGCCAACGTAATGTCAAAGAAGGAAAGACAGTGATGAGGCCTCACAGGATGGAGCAACACAGATCATCTCTTCTAGATGATATGAGGAGCATATCATCTAGTGTCAAGACAAAACCAACATTGTAGCTCATAGAGCAACCTAGAGATGGACCGCTCCAACCATATGAGTATGGAGTGTAGTTCAGGTCAATACATGTTAGGTGTTAGAACCTCATCACATTGAAGGGAGGTGTTGAGAAATGTAATATGTGAGGGTGCAACATGAATAGAGCAAGGAGAGGAGCATGCACATTAGGAAGAGGAATAGACTAGAAGGGTACATTTGGAAAGAATGATATGTATGCTCATTTGTAAAAGGTGAAGTCAAAGGTTAAAAAGGTAGCACATGGAAAGTGTAAGGAAGAACATGTAGTGTGAGCATTTATGGATACATGGTTGGCACTAGGGTGCACACATCTTGTGAGATGAGAGTTCTATGAGAGCTATAAAAGGATGTACTTGGATCAACTCTAATGAAATGAGATTATGGTATTGTAAATTTTAAACCTTGATTATTAATTAGCATTAAGCTTAATACTCCTCACCATTGTTGTATCTCTACAATGAAGGCTATCATCATCTTCAATCATCCTTAGCCATGTGATTTCTCAACACCTTTGTTTATTGTCGGAAAGTAACTCACACAGCTTAGAAGTCAAGTGGGACTCTCTTAGGTAGAATATATTAGGAACCTCTTAGAGATAGAACCTCCAGTCTCTCAGTTTACTCTTCATGCTTTATACATAATACATAAATAAAAAATCAAGTTTTAGTTATTTTCTTTATGCTAGTAGTGAAAAATGGAAGAAATGGAGAAAGACATTGAATGACTGAGAAACAATTTGGGATGGCATAACAATTCGATCATCATCTAGGATATGGGGGCAGGACTAGATACATAGGCTTTCAAAAGACTTACATGGAATACATTATGGACTTTTAGATAAGGGTATAGCAATAGCTTATAGGCTTGGCCATTGATTCATTTGGTGATGACATAAGGTCCATAGTATCAAATGAGGACTTTTAGATAAGGGTATAGCAATAGCTTATAGGCTTGGCCATTGATTCATTTGGTGATGACATAAGGTCCATAGTATCAAATGAGGGCTTAAATTTTGTAATTTTCTAAAGATATAGAGATTATTTTTGTACGTACCCTTAGGTAGAACATATCTCCTTCTTTGAATACTAATTGAGATCTTCTAGCATTAACATAATACTGTGTATGTCCTAGGAAGCCTTGATCTCCTTCCGGACAGCTTTCATTTGTTGATCCATGTCATTTAGCATTTGTTTAGAGGCTTCTACTCTATTCATTAGATCATACCAATTTAATGGTGTTATACAATCTTGACCATATAAAGCCTTGAAAGGGGACATACCTATACTCTTGTGATAGGTTGAGTTCTTGGAAAATTCTACTAATGCTAGGTAATGAAGCCATAGATTTGGCTCTCGATTACAATAAGCCTTGAGTATGTCTGCAATGAATTGATTTACCCTTTTAGTCTCATTGTGTGATTCTGGATGATACATTGTGTTGAAGTTTAACTGAATTCTAATCCCCTAAAAAAGAGCTATCCAAAACTGAGAATTAAACTTTGTATCCTTATCACTGACAATCCTTTTTGGCAAACCATGCACTTTGAATATCTCTTTAATGAATATTCTTGCTATTTCCATTGTCTTTAAGGTCTTTTTGATAGAAATTAAATGGGCTACTTTCGTTATCTTGTCCACTACCACCATGATAGTCATAACCCCAAGCTTGTACAGAAGAAATAATTGTGATAAAATCTATACTAATACATTCCCACTTCACTCGAGGAATGTAGTGGATGCAACTTGCTGGGTAAACTTGCATGGCATCTTAACCCTTTCATCCTTGTTTCTCTAAAAAGCTCAGCATTGTACGATATACCTAAGTACATCCTTATTCATCAATCTTGGCTAAAAGAAACTCCTTTGTAGAAAATTTAACATCTTCACATATCTTGGATGTCCAGCCAATGGTGCATCATGAGCTTCATGTAGGATTTGATCTTCTAACTCTTTAATGTTTGGTATGCACATCCTTAGTTTATAGAATAAGCATCCATCACTAAGAGTGTAATCTTTGATTATCCTTCTCTCTTTATCATAACGAGCTTTTTGGGACATGAGTTGTAAAATATGCCCAAAGTACTCAACAAAGGCTACTTTGTCCTTCACTTACATAAGTAAAGTGTTACATGGCATAGAGATTGCAGCTACCACAAATGACTTCCTAATTATCTACAACTACATTATCTTTGCCTTCTCTATATTTGATTTTAAAGTCAAATTATGATAAGATTTCTATCTATCACCTTTGCCTCATGTTGAGGTTTGACTGGGCAAAAATCCACTTTAGGCTCTTATCGTCTATAGTAAGCATGAGTGTTGCCATAACGTAAGAGCACAAATTACAACCAAAAGTTTTAGACCATGAGTAGCATAGTTTCTCTCATAATCTTTGAGTTTTCTTGAAGTGTAAGCTACTAGTTTCGCTTCTTGTGTGAGTACTCCACTAATAGCCAATCCACTAGCATTCGTCTCATGACTACTTCAAAATCTGTATCAAAATTTGGTAGTTGAAGGATGGGTGCAATTGTGAGAGCCACCTTGAGTTTATCAAAACTTTGTTAATGCTCCTTAGTCCAAACTATTTTTGTATTATTTTTGAGTAGTTTGGTTAAAGGTGTGGCTATCTTTGCATAATCCTTAATAAAGATACGTTACCACCCTAAGTGTCACGATTGTGACGTATGTGTATATCAGATTCTCTCTTCATTGTGTTGATTCCTTTTATAGATGCAAAGAGTAACCGGCCAAGGGAACCCCTGCCCTCCGACTGGTTGCGACTCTTCGCCAAAGAATGTACCTCTTCATCAAATAGCCACATCCCTTCGACGAATGGTTGTATCCCTTGATGAATGGTTGTGTCCCTTGATGAATGGTTGTGCCTCTACATCGAATAGACACATCCCTTAACCTAAAGTTGTATCCTTTTGTATATGGTCATGTCCTTTTGTTAAAGGACATGCCTCTTCAAATGTGTCTCTTCTTCTCCTATATAAGAGACCTATTGTACTCAGTTTAATCAATTCAATCTTCTCTCAAGTTGTATCCTTTTGTCTATGGTCATGTCCTTTTGTTAAAGGACATGCCTCTTCAAATGTGTCTCTTCATCTCCTATATAAAAGACCTATTGTACTCAGTTTAATCAATTCAATCTTCTCTCAAGTGTTTCCCTGAAGTCTCTTGTTCTCTAAGTTAACTACTTAAGTAGTAATTAGTACACAATATGAGGTATTGATGACATAATCCTCATAGTGGTATCAGAGCAAAAACTTTTCCTACCCATGGGTTGTGAAGCCCTTACTCTCTCCGCGGCACTCCCCCTTCCACCCCTCTTCTTGGTGTTGTATGGAAGCAGTGGAGCGATGGTGGACTTGGCGTAAAGCTTTGCCCATGGTGATGTAAAATATTTTTTTTCTACACCCACACACACACACCCTTCCGTGTCTTAGAGAGCGGAGCCCTTTCTTGAAAAGATGCAGGGGAGAAGAGAGCTTGAGCTCTTGCAAGCACTTACACACACTCACAAAACCCTAATAGAGAACACACAAGGTGAGAGGTTGAAAATCTTCTTCTTCTTCACACAACACTCAACACACCATATACAAAGATGAGTACACACAATATGAAAAGGTACTCAACCAAATACATACTAGGGTTCTCTATAGTGTGAACCCAACTAAATGAGCTGGCGCTATAACTATCCAGTCTCTAGAATGACTGTCACACAGCCTGTCATCCCACTAGCCGCATATCACCCATGATCTCACCAACCATGCCAGTGGTGTAAGTGTGGGGCCTATTGATATCTCAACACTCCCCCCCTTGAGCTCAACTCCATCTCATGTACACCAAGCAAAGCCCTGAATCTGCGGAGCTTCTCTGTACCCAATGCTTTGGTGAAGATGTCAGTGACCTGATCCTGTGTGCTGACATAAACAAGGTCAACGTCTCCTACCAAAACCTTCTCTCTGACAAAATGGTAGTGGACCTCTATATGCTTCGTGCGAGCATGAAAATTGGGTTCATGGCCAACTCTATACTGCTAATGTTGTCACAGAAAATGACAACTTGTCTATCCACTGATAGACCCAAATCTGTAAGTAGCTTTCTCAACCAAGCTACCTCACATGCTGCCATAGCAGCACCTCTGTACTCAGCCTATCGTAGGCTGCTTCTTGCTACTCCAAGTCATAGTAGCACTCCCCAAAGAAAACATGAAGCCACTAGTAGATCTTCTATCTGAGATACTACTAGCCCAATCAGCATCTATGTACCCATGTACACATATCCCTGTCCCAGTTTCATAAAATAGTCCACAATGCAAAGTAGACCTCACATACCTCAGTATGCATCTCAATGCATCCAAATGCGGCTTTCGAGGAACCTGCATCAACTGACTCACCAACCCAACAGCATAGCTCAAATCTGGCCTGGTGATCGTCATGTGGATCAAGCTTCCTACTATGCGCCTATACATAGCAGGATCCCCCAAAATCTCTCCTAAATCTATACTCAACTTGCCATTCTGATCTAATGGCACTAAGATAGGCTTACAGCCTGTCATACCATACTTGGACAACATGTCCAAGCCATACTGTCTCTGTAGTAATCCAATACCATGTGGTGACCTAATCACCTCAATATTGTCTCTGTAGTAATCCAATACCATGTGGTGACCTAATCACCTCAATGCCTAAGAAATATTTGAGCTCCCCCAGATCCTTCATCTCAAACTTCTGTCTAAGCAAGATCTTTACATCAAAGATCTCTGCATCATGGTCCCCCGTAATGATCAGGTCATCTACATAGATGACAAGCACAACCCCTCTGTCACTCTGTCTCACATATAGCGAGAAATCTGTATTGGCTACATGAAAGCCAATAGTGACAAGATATTTAGAAATCTTGTCAGACCATGCTCTTGGTGCTTGTTTTAAGCCATACGAGGCTTTCTTCAACCTGCACACATGCTCGGGGTGACTCACATCCTCATAACTAGGTGGCTGCAACATATACACCTCTTCCTGCGAATCCCCATGCAAGAATGCATTCTTTACATCCATTTGATGTAAAGACCATTGCTTTGATGCAGCCATTGCTATCACAACTCTCCCAGTTGCCATCTTGGCAACTGGGCTGAAAGTTTCCTCATATGTCTACGCATATCCTTTGGCTACCAATCTAGCCTTGTACCTGCTTCTGCTTCCATCACTGTTATGTTTTACTTTGTACACCCACTTGCATCCAATGGCTTTCTTGCCTTCAGACAATTGCACTAAATCCCAAGTCTCATTTCCATATAGTGCATCCATCTTCTTATCCATAGCTTTCTCCAACACACATTTCCAACACACATTTCCATATAGTGCATCCATCTCCTTATCCATAGCTTTCTCCAACACACATTTCCAACAGCCTCATCAATGCATGTGGGCTCTATAGCCTGTACAACTTTTGCCATGTATGCATAGTGATGTGCCACATAACCATCATAGGTAAACCTCTGCATAGGCTTCTTCACTCTCCCAGATCTTCACAGCTTTGCATTCATGGCTTCCATAGCCTTCTTTACACCAGGTGTTCTCATAGCCGGTATCCCAAGATCCTTATCAAGGCTCATCTCTGAGCCACTAGACTCTCCATCAACATGAGAATGCCCTGCAGAAATGTCAGGCATACTAAGGGGTTCAACCACTTTCTCTTTGCCTTTATGTGATGTACTAACCACATTTACAGGACTGGTATTATGACGCAGCCTGCCACTCCATGGTCTATGAACTGAACCACTAGATGAGGACTCTCCTGGTCCACTCAAAGACTGTGATTGCTGACTTGCATTCTATGCAACCACATTTCCACTCACATCAATCCCAACAGCTTTTTTTTCAGTAGCATACCAGCTGTTCATCTCATAAAAAACAACATCCCTACTTACCCTCAACTCACGTGCAGCAGGGTTATAACACCTGTATCCCTTTTGCTCAAGGGAATACCCAATAAACACACATTTTTTAGCTTTTGGATCTAGCTTAGTTATCAGGTCATCTGGCACATGCACATATGCAATGCATCCAAAGACTTTCAAATGAGACAAATCAGGTTTTTTGCCAGTAAACCTCTCCTCTGGAGTTACATCATGTATGGCTGCAGTTGGAGTCCTGTTCATGATGTAAACTGCTATAGATACAGCCTCAGCCCAATAGCTATGCGACATATTCTTCTCTCCCATCAATGCTTGTGCAATCTTAGCAATGTGCCTGTTTTTCCGCTTAGCAACTCCATTTTGCTGTGGAGTGTATCTGCATGTAAACTATCTTCGAATACCATTCTTCTTTAAAAATTCAGAGAACTCATTGGAGAAGTACTCTCCCCCTCCATCTAACCTTAGGCACTTTACATATTTCCCTGTTTGCTTTTCAACCATAACTCTGAAATTTTGAAAATGAGTGAACACCTCACCCTTCTCCTTCATGAAGTATACCCACACTTTCCTTGTGTGGTCATCAATAAATGTGACATAATACCTGCAGCCTCCCAAAGACATGGTCTTCGTAGGACCCCATACATCTGAATGCACAAAATCTAGTGCATTTCTACTCACATTTCTGTCACGTGGAAATACATGCTTTGTTTGCTTCCCAAATTGGCATGCTTCACATATTTTCTGCATACCTTCAACTTTAAACTTTGGCAGCAGCCCCGTCCTTTAGTTTGCATAGACTTCATTCTCTACACATTCACATGTCCGATTCTTTTATGCCAAATGTCTGTGTCTGCAACAATTCCTGAACCATTTGCAAACATCGCAACACTCACTTCAGGCATGTTTAAACATTCTGGCCACTCTGTTTTTGCATTTTGCAACCAACCTACACTTGTCTTTAAAGTATTCAACATAACAACCATCAAGATTATACCGAACCTGCAAACCCTGCTCAATCATCTGGCCAACTGAAACCAGATTCTTTGTTATGTTTGGAACATAAAGTACATCTACAAGGTACTTCACTTTGCCATCTTGCATAGACAATGGCACATCTCCAACATGGGAAATTGGATGAGAAGTGTCATCCCCTGTTTCCACAAAACCTGGTCTTTCAAGGTTTTTCATCTCCTTGAACCACTCCCCATGACTTGTCATGTGGTTCGAAGCACCTGAAATCAACATACCATACATCATCTTTATGTGCTGCTTCAACATTTTTAGACATGGCATTAACGACATGCTGCATAACAAACAACCTTTCATTATCCTCATTGTTTCTGCTCGAGGATGCATAGTTGTTTTGCTACAATTTTCCATTTTGTATGTCAGCTTGCTTCTTATAACAATCTACCTGCACATGTCCAGGCTTACCACCGTAATAAAAGCATCCACGCGTATCATTATGTTGCCTTTGCCAATTTCCATGACCTCTTTGACTCCCCCTACCTCTGAATTGGCCTCTTCCACCTGCGTGTTGTTGTGAATTTTGAGACTGTTGTTGTTGTTGCTGCTGCTGGCTATAATTCTAATTACCTATTCGGCCACCTCCTTAGCCGCGTCCACAGCCTCCTCTACCTCGTCCTCTTCCTGAACTTGTGTACAAGGCTTGTTGCTCTCTGAAGAACTGTTTTTGTTTTGTGAAGAATGTTGGTCTTCATCCAAGCTCTTCTCTTCTATAATCAACATAGACACCAAATCTATGAAATTGGGAATGTTTTCCCGAGTCTGAATACATGTCTTGAACACCTTGTATTGTGGCCCGAGACCACGTAGACAGACTTCCACCTTATCATCATCATCTACTGAGACGCCAATAGATGTAAGGGATTCCACAATACCCTTGATCTTCAATGCATAGTCATTCACAGATATACTCTTTTTCTCCACAGTATGAAGTTCAATCTTCAACTGTATCTTTCGTACCTTGGTATTTGTTTCATAGAGTTTTACCAACCACGCCTCCTTGGGGGACTTGACATCCTGTATGTGCCCAATCGTGGTGTCCTGTATACTGATAGAGAGCCAATATATAACTTTTCTGGCTCTTTGGTTCCAATCCTTGAACTCTTTCACATCTGCAGTAGTCGGATTGATCTCCGGTATCTCCAATGCATCTTCATGCTCACCTTCTATATAGTCCCAGTAACCCTTTCCCATCAGGAAATTTGTCAGCCTGAACCTCTAAGCATGGAAGTTATTCTTATCAAGCTGCTCA
This sequence comes from Cibotium barometz, assembly GCF_041138505.1. Classification (NCBI taxonomy): domain Eukaryota; kingdom Viridiplantae; phylum Streptophyta; class Polypodiopsida; order Cyatheales; family Cibotiaceae; genus Cibotium; species Cibotium barometz. The sequence continues at coordinate 11,529,227 of NC_141102.1, read as the reverse complement.
GCAACAATTTGGTTTATGCCATCAATGACATCTTGCCAGACACACAAATTTACCAGAAATAGCACTCTGGTTTGTCCTGCACAAACTGCTATATCTTCTGCAGCAGCAGCGGTACTTTACTACACTTAAATGTCACAAACCAGTGACCTCAATGTCATACATACACCCAATGGCTGTTGACCTCCTTGTAGCACACAGAATGTCTGCACAACCAATCTGTCTTCCTGCAGTTCTTAAAATAGAGTTTTGCAGAGAATCGATGACTTACCCCCGCAGTGCTCGATGGTGGACTTGGCGTAAAGCTTTGCCCATGGTGATGTAAAATATTTTTTTTTCTACACCCACACACACACACCCTTCCGTGTCTTAGAGAGCGGAGCCCTTTCTTGAAAAGATGCAGGGGAGAAGAGAGCTTGAGCTCTTGCAAGCACACACACACTCACAAAACCCTAAAAGAGAACACACAAGGTGAGAGGCTGAAAATCTTCTTCTTCTTCACACAACACTCAACACACCATATACAAAGATAAGAGTACACACAATATGAAAAGCATTAGGAAAAAAGGGAGCTCATTTTGGGGCCCTATAAGAAATTCACTATTTTTTGATTTATTTCTCTCCTAAAATACCTCAAAAATAGTAAAATACGAAAACGTGGCTCAGAACTGTCAGTAAGGACTACAGAACTGTCAGTTTAGAAAGGAATAAGATAATCTTTTGTCTAACTAACACGATTTTGCATTAAATATCTCCTTAGTTTTTTTTGTTTCCAGAAGATTCCGCATCTCTTTTGATGACGTGTGTAGGCCTCTCATAAAGAATCCATCACTGAACTTGATGATTGCATGGATACCGCCACATTCCACGATTCATATTACAAAAAGACTATGAGATTGACAACAAGCAAACTTTGCAACCTTAGAAGCACAAAAAATGGCCGATACTAGTGAGTCACAATCTCAGAAGAAGCGATTACACCATCTTCACATCGACTTAGAAGAACAATATGCTCCAACACAAAAAAGATGAAAGGATACGGTGCTGAATGCTCAACAATGGGAAAATATGAGAAGAGAAGGGCTTCAACATATTGACTTATGGTGCGATGGAAGCATATATCCAAAACGTCTAGTAAAAAACTCTACACCTCCATTTGTCAATCCCACACTACTGAGGTTTGCGGGCGATGGAAAAAATGGACTTCTTGGTTATATTTCAATGCAGTTTGCATTTGCAGAAACATATAAAACAATGTACCTACAAGAAAAGGGGTCCAGGATGCAAGAGATAGCCATTCATGCAAAATTGGAGCAGCAGTTGCAAAATGAAATTGAGGAGCATTCAAAGAGTAAAAAAGAGTTGACAAGAGCAAGAAGGAAGAGAACCGTGCTTGGAGACAGACTACGAAGCAGGAAGATTAAAAACATTACAAATTTGAAGGTTGGGACTGGTGGTGGATGCAAGCGAAGAATTCAGAAAGCTAGGCTAGTTTGAAATTTTTTATTTTTTATACTCAAAAAGGCTCTCAAATGACTATATCTATTTTGTCCATTAACGCAAAACAAGAATGGAGGTGTTGAATGATATAGGCATATTGTGTTGTTACTATAGGAAACTATTGGAGCATGCAAAAGAAAATATGGATCCCAACCTTCTTCCTGTTAAACAAATGAAAGGATTGCTTTCTTGTGGTGTAGCAAAAGGTTTGATTGAAGAAAAAAATACAAAACAATCAAACGCAATGTTGTAGAGGACTTTATATCCAATAATCAAGTTGATGGCACTACAATCCAAGAGGCTCTTGATGTAGTGGAGTTAGCAGGAAGGGATATAGTTCAATTTTCCATGCGATATCCTCAACTTTGAGAGATCAAAGGATTAAACGAGTTTTACTGCTAAATCCAGCAACCGTGTGGAGGATAAGAGGTCATTTGAATGAAAGTATAGATGAGTTTATTGGGCAATATATCCATATTGAAGAAATATTTCATGGTGGTAAAGGAACCACTGTGTATGACCCTTGGAACAATATATTTGTAGATCTACAACAACTTCAAAGAAGAATGGTCGAGTTTTATGGAATAACATTTGAGGAGTGCAAAGGCATTTTGAAATTTGTTATCAAACTGGATGAGTGTGAGGTTGTAAAGGAAAAGAAAATGAAAAGGATTACTATTACATTGATGAATGGAGCACTTGATACATCATTGACTGAAGCGAGTTCGAAGTATTTTAGTGTGGAGTCGGAGAAACACATATGGTGGTTAGGCTCGTTCCAAGTATGATCATTTTTTGTTTCGTACTTGATTTTAGTCATTGTTTTCAAATCTTTTATAGTAAGACTTTTGTTTTCTATAATCACAGGTGAAGACAGAAGACCATGAAACACTAGATTGGGTGTTTCACCACACGAAAATACTAAGAATAATTAAAAGACAAGTGGAAGGAGAGAATCTCCATGTTGCAAGAAAAGGTGATTTTCAAGTAGAGTGACACATGGCAGGGGATCTTAAAACACTTAAGTGCATGTATAACGTTAGTAAAGGAGGCAACTCAAAGTCTCCTTGTCTTTACTGCAAAGAATCAGCTTAAGTAATGGATTCCAAATGGTGGAAGAGAGCACCTAATAGAGATAAAGTTGACCCTGACTTCAAGGCCATTCTTGACATTCCACTATGTAATGTTCACATATGCACATTGCATGGTCTATGTTGAATTATTGAGAAATTGGTATTTTTGTATATTGGATTTGCTTGGAAACTCCGTCCCCGAAAAAAATAGAAAGGATGCTCTTCAAGCATTGGAAAAAGTGTTATCTGATATAGGTCTGCATGGAGGTGATGTTCATATCACAAAGGATTTTAAAAAGTCTACCAATGGCAACAAGGAGGTACCAATCAAGCCCTCTATTGGTGGTGTTAAGGCAAGAAGATTCTTGTCTCGACCCAAACACAGTAGTAAGCAAGTAAGGCAAGGTAGAACAGTTTCAAGGATTAATTATGGATTGTGGAAGCAAGTCCATAATGCCGTGAAAGATCATGAGGCAGATGGGGAAGCAGGAAATGTGAAGGCAGAGGTGTGGAGGTCTCTTAATCAACTCTTCATGTTCTGTGACAATGTAACATGGACAAAGAGTGATTACAAGAACTTTGAAGAGGCAATTAAACATTTTGGGAAGTCAATGAAAGATGCGTGGACAGCCTGCAATATAACTCACTACATGGTAAAGTTTTGTCTTCTTCTTTTACTTAAGTGTGATCCTCTTTTTTTTTATAAATTACTATGCATTCTTTTACTTAAGTGTGATCCTCTTTTTTTTTATAACTTACTATGCATTCTTATGTCTCTGTGAAAACAACATATCATCTACAACCACCTTCCCTATTTTGTCAAAAAGTATGGATGCCCAGCAATTTGGTCTACCCAAGGCATGGAGAAGTCTCACTACATGGCACGTAATGCATTTTTCAGACACACACAACACTACGGAGGGAGTCAAAAGGCAAATAGTCTGAAGGAAGTCTTCCAATGCTTTTACCGAGGCATTCTACAGAGGCTGCATGCTAAAAGAAAAGTTGCTAGTTTCAAAGTCAAGCTTGCTTTTATTCTAGTCCAAAAGCAAAGACGAAGACAAACTTTGGACAATTCAATGGCAGCAGAGAGACATAGACAATGGAGGGATTCGAAGATATTTAGAAACCATAAATGGACAAGTAAACATGAATAGCAGTTTGTAACTTATTGGTGTTATGTCCACATGTTTTCAAACTCAATCAATAGATTTTTATTTTGTGGAACAAGTGACTCTTGGTGTTATGCCTATATGTTTTGAGACTCCATCAAAAGTATTTCTTTTGTAAAACATGTGATCTATATTAACAAGCATCAATACATCCATGAGCTACACACAAAAAATTCAATCAATACTACTTAATTATGCTAGACACACTATTGATCCTTACCAAATAAGGTACTGAGTGTCAAACGCTTTTAGAAGCTACTGAGTGTGGGAAGAGTACTGAAGTGTCGTACGGTGATGAGACAAATGCAAAAGGGTACTGATCGTCCGTACGGACAAGGAACTGATGAGGATCAAAGACTTTGTACAAATCAGTTCAACTTCAACATAATGTTTGTGCTATATTTGATGACTAAATCCTATTACTCCTAGGGCCTGCCAATCGGAACTCTCTTTTTGATCTTGATTGGACTCTTTTTCTTCCTTGTTGGCTTGATGTCGACTGTTTATCAATGCTTGCCTCTGTTGCTTGTCTGGGGGAGGTATCCTTGTCTTCAGCTATCTCCACGTGTTCTTCTTCTTGGATTGTGTCGCCTGATGCAATCATGGGTGGCTCTCGAAACCTTATGAGCTTGTGTTTTCCATAGCCCTCCAGACATTTAGGCTTGTGTTTTCCATAGCCCTCCAGACATTTAGGCTTGTGTTTTCCATAGCCCTCCAGACATTTAGGCTCCTTCACACCACATGCTAATGCATAAGAAGTGTAAGACAAAAAGTAAGAGGCCCTAGAGGCCTGCTTATTCACATAATCCCCAAATATATCTATGGCAGACAACCTCTCTATTAAAACGATCTTTTCCTTTTGCCATGAAAGATCATGTCCACCTAAAACCCTAGACAAACATTTAAAGAAGTAAACAATGGCTTCTCCATTGTTGCTCAACTGCCTATGGTAAATCAAGATCTTAGCACTGCCTAGATCATGAATATAATGAGCTAGGCTTGACATTTTGCCAAACCCAGCCGGCCTGCTTCCACTTGTTCTATGGAGGAATGTGTCATCCTCAATTTGTAGCTGCCACATATCAAAAGATTAGAGTGAGACAATACACAACTACAAAACATTTAAACACAAGATAAAGTATTTGATTTGAAGTAACAAGATCATACCTTCTCATTTTCATCAGCAACAAGAAGTTCATCTTTCCAAAGATTTATTCCTCTCCCCTCCAGTCCAGCCTCTTCTTTAAGCTTTCCCTTGTATAGTGCTGAGAGATTCATAGCTTCCTGTGTGAGCTGGAAGGCAGCTTCATCTGGCTCTTGGAACTTTTCAGCCTCTTTGAAACAAATAGTAAGGGCCTCTGCAAGATCAAAAGTTGTTTCCAAAGCCAGTAGTGAATGGTCATCCTCTATGCCAACCTCCTTGTCAAGCCTTGAAGCCTGGGCAATAAGGGAAATGGCATAGTCCTCCCTCAAATTGAACATACACTCTATATCATGGAGGAAAACATAATCTTTACCACCAATCAAGACACCTGGAAGCATGGGCACTGCATAGTTGCTGCTCTGAACATCAAAATCTTCAACTGGTTGTGCTGCCCTAAGAGTTTCAGTCCTCAGTTGAACAAGGCCAAGAGCAGCCACTTGCAGCCCCTTATCCTGGAGGTTGATATCTTCTTCCTGCTCTGCCATTTCTGTTGCCACAGGAACATCCTCTTTTTCCTCTGCTTCAAATGTGTCTTCTTCTTCAGCCTCCTGCCCTTGCTCTTCTAGAGAGTGATGGAAGACAATGTACATAAGGAATGCCATGGTTTCCTCAAGCACTCTACACTTTCTGGTGTGCAAGTTAAAGTTGAATTTATATTCCTCAGGCACGCTGTCAAATCTTCTATTCACATGGTACCTCAGCCTGTCAATGGAGACAATATGATTTATATGCACAAAAACCTTTTCACCTTCCACAATTCTTCCTGCCTCTGTCAGTTGTTTGAAGGTATCCCAATGGTCTGAAAGAAAATCTTTGTGATGCTCCAATACAGAGCTCATAGTGAACTCCCTGTTGAAAATACTATGGTATATGTGGAAGTTCCTCTGAGCCTTGCACTTGTGAGTGAAGAAAGTCAAATAGGAGCAAATCTGGAGATTTGTCCTCTTCTGGTTCCTTTTGTTTTGAAAGGTAAGACTCAACTTTCTGCTCCAGTCTCTTCCTTTTGCCTGAACAAAAATTTATATATCATGAATTCTATATGTTGACATATGCAATCAGGGAATGTATAGGATATCACCAAACAACTCCCTTCATGAGCACACATGACGCACCTGGTGATTGCTGTGGTCTAAGTATAGCAGCAGAAAAGTCCAGCTTCCTCTTGAAAGGAGGGGCCTGAGAATCAACTGTTCCAAAGCAAAAACTTTTCTCATCATCAAGGAAGAAATCCCCAGGGCCAAAGAAAGCAAAACAACGAGGAAGAAGTGAAAACCAAAAGGGACACAGGAATTTGCAAGAAAACGTGATGTAGGGCCATTTGGAAAATATCAAGTACTCTCCTCGCATTTTGTTGTTGCAAATTTTCCATTTCTATTGATATCCATCTCCAATTAAATGCTAGGATCATCTCACAGATTCCTGGACAGTAGATGATACTAGGAAGAATTCCCCAGGGCCAAAGAAAGCAAAACAATGAGGAAGAAATGAAAACCAAAAGGAATATAAGAATTTATAGGAAAACGCGATATAGGGCCATTTGGAAAATGTTAATAAGCACTCTCCTCGCATTTTGTTGCAAACTTCTAGGTTCTATTGATATCCATCTCCAATCAAATCCTAGGGTGATGTACCAGATTCCTGGGCAGTAAGATTCAAGAATTCTATGGATGGAAGAAATATATATCAAAAAAATTTGAAAAGAATATAGATCTCTGACCTTTCTTTTCCTTTTCCATGCTGTTGGAGTTGCACTGGTGAATCTTCTACTCTCTTCCAAACTTGAGATGGGGAGGGAAGAGTGGTTACGGATCTGATTATGAAATCATGATTGGCACAAGTTCCAAGGCAAAAAGTGCCATTCACACGTGCCAAGTTTCAAACTCCAAGAGATCTGGGTCCCATCCACACGTGTGAAAAAATGACTCCATTCCACACGTGTGGTATTTAGTAGCTACTTTGTTTGTATTTTGCACTAATCTTTTTTCTCTTGTTTAATCTCTCCTATCTTGGCCCTCCCCTCTCAGCTCTCTTGCCTCTCTACCTCCCTACTCTGCACCATTAGCATCCTAACCAGCAGCACAGGTTCATCCCCAGCACAGGGTACTCATCACCAGCACAGCACACCTACAGATAGCTTCCAGGTCAGTAAGACTCTCCATATCCTTATCTTCTTGTTTAATAGTATATTAGGATAAGGTACTGAGTGATGTGATGTAGCTTAGATATTAGGATAAATATTATATGCATTCCTTAGCTTTTTCCACTGCAACCACAAGCAGGAAGACTTTTGAATTGGGCTAGTTGAGTGAGAGATTGATCACTTCTTGCCTTCCATAGACTCAATCCATCCTGCACCAAGTTGCAAACACAGTGAAATGACTGAAGGCATGTTCCAGTATGCTGCCTCATGAATTTGCAGGAAAACGTGAGGAGAAGGCTTTAGGAATTTCAAACAGCCCAAATCGCATTTTGTTGCAAATATAAAACTGTTGCTTCATCCACCCCTATCATTGTGATTTTGTGTCTTTTTAAGCTATCCATGGCTATACACTCCTTGCATAAACTCAATCCATATTGTTTTTAGCTGTAAAGACAGAGAAATCACTGTAGGAATGTAATAACATGTTACTTCAGGTATTTGCAGGAAAACGCGAGAGTGAGCTGTTAGGAATTTCAAACTGTCGAAATCGCGTTTTGCAAATTTATAAATGTTGCTTCATCCACCCCTGTCATTGCCTTCTTGTATGATTCCATGTTCTCCACGGCTGTAATCTCTTTCCATTGCTTTGTATGCAGCTTGTCAGAGTGATGGCAAGAACCAAGTCAATTGCAAGGAGGGCTGGCAAGGGGCCAGGGCTTGCAGAGCAGCAGCAGCTGGGGCAGGTATCAAGGAATTTAGTGTGCCTCCAAAGGGAAGAGTTGCACATGGCAGGAAGGGGAAGCCAATGAGCCTGCTCCAACAAAAGGCCAAGAGATTGAAACATGGTGCAGGTGTGCTAAAGGAGATCGGGAAGCAATAGAAAGCTATAGGCTTTGCAATCCCCAAGGCACCTTTTCAGAGACTAGTGAGAGATATATGTGATAGTTGGCACCTTGGTTTCAGGTGGAACAGGACTGCCATTCTTTCCTTACAGGAAATGGCAGAGGATTACTTGGAGAAATATTTTGAAGATGCAATGCTGGTAGCAGCCCATGCTCACAGGGTAACTCTGATGACCAAAGACTTCAACACTTTGTCCAGAGTGAGATGGAGGTATGACAAGCTAGTCCATCCTGTGGAATGGCAGGACATCAAAATGAGAGACATATTATTAATTCCACCTACAAGAAAGTTGAAGGTAGATGAGGTTAAGGTTGTTGAAGTAATCCACTCAAAGAGCACCAGAGGGAAAGCTGCTTATGAGGAGTCACTGAAGTAGCAAATAGAAGAATCCAAATCTATTATAGATGTGGAGACTGTACAGGAGCTGCATATACAGAGAAGGTTGCAGGAGCTGGGCCCTAACATAGTTGTCCATATTGAGGATGAAACTTCAGTGAATAATTTTGACTTGACAAAACCATGCTTGGCAGCATTGGCTCATAAGAATGAGTATTGCTCAGATACTATCATTCTTGCAATGCTCTAGTAAGTGTCTTTTATTTTACATTTGTTTGCAAAACAATCCTTCTTGTACCTCCTTTACACCCTACCCTAATTATTGTTGTTTGGTCTAATGCAGCATGATGAGAAGCTGGCTTAACCACGCTGTACAGCATACAGTTCATATTATTGATCCTGCCATTTCCTTCAAGTTAAGAGATGCAAAGGAAACTCTCATGGATATTTCCAATTGGTTCAGACACTGCAATTTTGATGTTGTCGATGTTTTGCTATTTCCATACCATAACAAGTATGTGGGTGACTACTTCTTTTGGGATTTTTCTTTAAGATTGAGAACTCTTGTAGCCTTTGATTTCTTAATGCTTTTTTCCTTACGCAGTGACCCCACTGGAGCTTTGCTTCTATTGACATCCAGCAGAAGCAATGCTTTTTATTCAACTCTCTTAAAAACACACACAGAGAGCTGAAATTGTAAGTGGTGTGTGTGCTATTTTTAACTTTAAACATGTCTCATACGATGAAGGGTATAAATCTGAAATAAAATAACACAAGAATGTCAATAAGCAAAGAAAGAAAGCTTCATCTTAAAAATCCATACACCTCATAAAGAACAAAACCACAATAGAAAAATATACAATTAGGCCTGTGTTGCGGAAGATCATTTGGATAGTCTCGCAAGACAAGTTCTTTATGCATGTACACATGTTGAATCAAAACTTCTTTGACCGATATCTTCGCTCAGGTGATTTTAAAATCTCGTACTCTTCCCTTCCATGATGCCAAGAAAATGTTTTTTGTCTGGGGTCTCTTTAATTTGCTAGGTTGCATGAGCACCCATGCTCCTTTCGAAACACTAAACCTTTCCCAAGTTCCTTCCGTTTTGACTGTACTTGAATTCTCTACCGAAGAAATAGAAGAAGCAGGTCGACGGGGTAAGGATGTGTGGTATAATTCTGCCTTCATAGCATTATCATCCACAGAGCGTCTTCCACAAGAATGGCCATAGTTTTTATTCACCATGGAGACCTTGTGAATCTGTAACAACAACAAAGTAATGTAAACAAGATAACAAAGTGAAGTTTCAAGAAAGAGAAAGTGGGCAGACAGACAGTTGACAAGAAACATCTTACTCTAAGCCAAACAGGATCAAGGGAGCAGTTTTGGAAAAGAAGAGGCTGTTGCACAATGAGGCAGTGGTGTAGAATGGTAGACCTTTCGAAGGAAAGGCAGCACAACATTTCAAAGTTCAAAGGAAGGTGGAAGCAGGAAGGCCCTTGTCAGAGAAAATGTCAGACTAGATTCTATCTTCATGTCCAAAGATCTTGTGAGAATAAAAAACCAATCTCCACATTAATGTAGCACGCTTGTACCTACATAAAGTATTGTTTCTTTCATCTATTTTCTCTTATTTTTGTGAATTTCCAACGTTATGTTGGCCCTCTGTTGATTGGTTGAGAGCTTATTTTTCCAAACCGTAAAAGGCCCCAAAATGAGCTCCCTTTTTTCCTAATGGTACTCAACCAAATACATACTAGGGTTCTCTATAGTGTGAACCCAACTAAATGAGCTGGCGCTATAACTATGCTAGTCTCTAGAATAATGGCTATCACACAGCCTGTCATCCCACTGGCCGCATATCACCCATGATCTCACCAACCATTCCAGTGGTGTAAGTGTGGGGCCTATCCCCCAGGCGGGTCATCAGTGTCCACTGCCTCACTAGATGAGCTTGATATCTCAACATTTCTACATACCTGGATCGGTGGTGGTATCCATTCGCTGCACAGGCCATGAGCCCCCCTCTATGTTGAGTACCGAGCGCCCCCTCCTCGCTTCGTGAGCAGATGCAGATTGCACCTTTTTGAAGAGGCACACCCCCTCTTCCGGCCCTGTACGTGATGCTTCAAGCAGAGGCAGTCATAACCCATAAACCACAAACAAAAAATAAATAAAAATTAGGCAAGCTACGTGGCATTTGGCCCCCTCATCAACAAAAAAAAACAGCGTGCTCTTACATGCACGTGTGTGAAGTGCCCCCTTCTGTTGGCGATTCGACGCTTAACCCTCGGTTGTCAGGATGCTGCCTACTGCATGTTCGCTGTCATCCTCTCTCTCGGCTCTGCCCACGTCATGGTGTGTAGCACTCTTGCCATTCACGTGCATGCTTCATGGATAATTTTTCAGAGGAGCCCTACATGCACATCCCCTACCTGAGTTACATCGACGAGATCCCCGAGGCTCTCCTTCCCGAACACAGCCCTCTTGCCCCCACTCCGGAACCACTTCCCGCGCTGATGCTGGGTGGATTCCAAGTCTCCCAGACTCCCCTGTCCCAGTAGCCCCGGCTTCACAGGTGTACCGCATACATGTCAGCAGCCCGCATGCAACCAAACCCCACACTTGGGCAATCTGGACTATTTTCATCACCTGCGAGCCACTGCACCTTGCTCATTTTGAGTACTTCCTGTCATGGTACCCTCAGTTTGGCACACTTTCTTCCAGAGTGCAGTGTGGATGGCCTTTGCAATATCCTCTCCACATGCCCTCCTGTCACATTTTACTATGAGATCTTCATCCTCGATTATACTCCATTATCTCCGGGGCCTAGCCCTTTGGCGGAACCAAATGAGGAAGTGGAAGCAAACGAAGTAGCCTCTGAGGACGATCCCGAGGAAGTGGAGGACCCCGATTTCAAGTATGAGGATCCCGTTACTGCCTCTCCTGCAGAAGCAGCTGTTCCTCCCATCCTACATCCTGGGTGGACCTTCCCTGCTTCACCTCAGTACTCTCTCTGAGTTCTTCAGATGTTGACTTCGCACGACAACGTGTCACCTGCCGATCTGGATCCTCAGATGGAGGCCTTGTAGATGACCACTCTTCAACAACAGATGGAGGACTTGCAAAGGGCCTTTTCAAAGGTATGGCATCCATGCGATCATAGATGGAAGACATGCAACAACGGAACCAACACCAACACGAGGGATCCAGGAAGTCACAACGAGCGCGTCGATCGTGTTCACCAACATCATCATCATCCTCGGTGGGCCAGCAGGACGATCCCTCAACTCCTCCCGACTGACCGTGAGGTAGACAATGTTGAACTCAAACTTTTGTATAAATTAATGACCACAACACAGACAAGAAAGATGGATATCAAGTTGACCGTGAGGTAGACAATGTTGAACTCAAACTTTTGTATAAATTAATGACCACAACACAGACAAGAAAGATGGATATCAAGTTGCCTGAGCCCTACAATGGCCACCGCGATAAGCGGTTAATCAATCATTGGCTCTACAAGATGGAGGTTTATTTCTCAAATACTGAGTTGCCCGAGAATAAAAAGGTGGCATTGGCCACCATTACCCTCTTGAAAGATACCGCCTTCCTTTGGTGGCGACGCAGGATTTCAGATGGAAAGTCTACTCCAACGTGGGATAAATTTCGGCGTACTCTTTGCAAGGCTTTTGAGCCTACAAATGCGAACTTTCATGCCAGGTCTTCTCTCCACCGCCGCCGTCTGAGTCAAACTGGCTCCGTGGCCATGTACATCTCAGAGTTTCAAAAACTGGCTCTCTCGAGATAGATACACATAGCCCCTCTGACCAACTTCACAGCTTCATTGACGCGCTTGAACCCACGATCCAAGACAAAGTCCATAAGTACAATCCCGCCACCTTCGATGAAGCAATCTCGTATGTGAAGCGCATTAGTGATCACTAGCATCCTCCCACTAGGAACTTTTCCTCCGACGCTCGTTCTTACTAGCGGAATCCACCCAATGGGACTAGCCAACCCCAGCGTCCCAATGGACAACCAAACTCTAGGCGACCATATTCCGAACAACAGTCCTTCCGGTCGTGCTTCTCCGGGCAAGCTCCCATGTCAAACGCAGGATTCTCTGGTCCTGAGCTGTTGCAGCAATGATCGGTGCAACTTTAAGCGAGAAACCTCTTCATCAGGATAGCAAACGTCTTCATCGACTGCCACTTCATCCCACCCTAGTCATCCAGGCCTCTGTACAATTTGTTCTGGTGATCACCGGTGGTATGAATGTCCTCAGTGCCCTAAACCCTCCAACACTCGGCGCAATTCTCAGGTGGACAGTTGCCCTCATGCTGATCATGACCCGCCTCCTATGAAAGACAAAAGAAAACAAACAACTTGCTCTATTCGAGTTTTTGAAGTTGTTAGTACCCTCATGCTTAATGGCCAAAGTACCAACCTTGTTACGGTGATCCTTAGTCTTCTGGTACCCTCATGCTTAATGGCCAAAGTACCAACCTTATTCCGGTCTCATTGTTTGGCGACCATCCCATCAATGTGCTGGTTGGACACAGTGGCTATTCCACTAATTTTGTGGGCACTTCTTTGGTTCACAAGCTTCGCCTACAGCCTCGACATTTTGTGGATGCAGGTGCAATAGCTTCAGTTCCAGATTCAAGATTACCAAGATCACCTTAATTTTTTAGTGATGCCGCTGTCACATTATGACATGATATTGGGACAATCTTGGCTGTATCGATATAATCTAGTAATGATCAGCTTTTGTTCTCATTCAATCTACTTATACCATGATGGTCGAGAGTTGGAACTTTGTGGCCTTTTTAGTACCAAACCCATCACTATTGTTTCTACCCTGCAAGTCAAGCGCCTCGTCTACAAACGTGACTGTACAATAGCCTTGGTCATGTTATGGGAGATTGAAGCGAAAACTAGTGAGCACTCTCAAGCCTCGTCTCATCAACAACTGCTTACTTGGAATAACCCTTCTTCAGGCCTTTTCAGGATCTGTTTTCGAATGATCTTTTGACGACGTTACCTCCTCGTCGCCCTGTGGATCACCCGATTGATCTTGTCCCAGGTCAACCTCCTCCAACCCAAGCTCCATACCATGTTTCTTACTCTGAATCTCAGAAGATACAAAGGCACTTACAGGAGTTGCTAGACAAAGGTCACATCCGTCCCAGCAAAAGTCCCTTCGGAGCCCCAGTTTTGCTTGTCAAAAAGAAGGATGGATCAATGCAGCTTTGCATTGATTATCGTGCTCTCAACAAGCTGACAATCAAGAACAAATTTCCTTTGCCTCGCATCGATGAGTTGTTCAACCAGCTGCTTGGTGCAAAGGTGTTTTCCAAGATTGATTTGAAGTCCGGCTATCATCAAATTTGTATCCGTAATGGTGATGAATACAAAACAACCTTTCGGACAAAATATGGCCATTATGAATTCTTGGTCATACCTTTTGGGTTAACCAATGCCCCAGCCACTTTCATGACCCTCATGAATGAAATTTTTGGGCCGTACACCTGGACAAGTTTGTGATCATTTTTCTCGATGATATTATGGTTTTTAGTCGATCTATGGTCAATCACAAAGAGCATTTACAGATTGTCTTTGAAGTACTATGCACCAATGTGCTGTACAAACATCAACAAGAAGAAGAGCGAATTTTTCAAGAACCATGTGGAATATCTTGGTCACATCATTTCTGCTAATGGGATTGCAGTAGATCCTAAGAAGATTCAGGCAATTGTGGATTGGCCTTTGCCTCTCACCATTTCAGATGTTCGATCTTTCTTGGGACTTTCTAACTTTTATCACAAGGTGCATAGGTTTTTAGAGATTGCTGCCCCCCTTTGACAGAATTGAGAAAGCTGGACAAACTTAAGTGGTCTTCTGAAGCTCAGCAATCCTTCAATGATCTCAAGCATGCCTTGACGACAACCCTTGGTCGTTGCAGATCCCACCCACCCTTTGATGTAATGACAGATGCCTTAGATCGTACTTCTGGTGGAGTTTTGATGCAGAATGATCGACGTGTCATTGCTTTTGATAGCAAGAAGTTTTCAGCCATTCAAAGCAGGTATCCTGTGTATGATAAGGAGTTTTTGGCAATCGTGCATGCTTATTAGACTTGGAGACATTATCTTCTTGGAGCAGATTCAGTTGTATATACAGATCATCAATCTTTGACGTACATTTTCACTCAGCCTGTAATGAACTCTCGACAAGGCCGATGGGTTGAATTCTTGGCTAATTTCCACATGACTATCCAGTATGTTCTTGGTCTTCATAATGTGGTTGCAAATGCTTTGAGCCGCATGCCTCGAGCCACTAATTTTACCATCACAGATGTGCAAATGGAAATCCTTGCTTGTTTCAAGAATGAGTATTTGATTGATAGAGATTTTGGAGATGCGTTCCATGCTCTCAAATCTTCTAATCCCAACCCTGCAGAAATGAACATGTTTGCTACCTACACCATCATAGATGTATTGCTGTTCTTTTTTGATCGCATTTGTGTGCCTCACAATACTTCATTTTGCAGAAGATTCTCATTCAAGAGCATCATGAAGTTCCTTATATTGCTCATCCTGGTATCAACAAGACATATCGACTTTTGTCTTTGTTACATACTTTTGGTCTCAGATGTAGCAAGATGTTATCAAATTTGTCAAATCTTGTCATTCGTGTCATATAATGAAAGCCTCTCGACAACTTCCTCAAGGTTTACTTCAACCTTTGCCAGTTCCCAATGAGAGATGGGAAAGTATCAATATGGATTTTATCACCACTTTGCCTCGTTCATCCAAAGGCAATGCTCAGATTCTTGCAGTGGTTGATCGATTTTCCAAAATGGCACATTTCATTCCTTTTGCAAGAAAGCTGCTTCAGCCCTAGATGTGGCGTCATTGTTCGTGCAACATGTCTTCAAATCGCATGGATTGCCAAAGTCCATCATCTCTAACTGAGATCCCAAGTTCACTGGACATTTTTGGACGTCTTTGTTCAAATCTCTTGGCACGAATTTGTTGTTCAGTTCAGCCTATCATCCTTAAACAGATGGACAGACTGAAAGAGTCAATCAGATTTTGGAAGAAATGATTCGACATTACATTCAAGCCCGTTTGGCATCATGGGAAGATTATTTGCCACTCGTGGAATTTGCTTATAATAATTCCCATCATTCAGCAATTGGATTGACCCCATTTCAAGCAGCATATGGGCATACTCCTCTTGTGCCTACAAACTTTGTTTTACAACATAGAGGCATTGGCAGATCAGTTGGTTCAGGAGATGCAAGATGTGCTTGTGCAAGTTCAAGATAAATTGGCCCATGTGCAACAAAAATATCAAAAACAGGCCAACAAGCATTGTTGACATGCAGATTTTAAAGAAGGAGATTTGGTCTTGTTGTATGTGGCACCTCACCACTCTACAAAACAGTGAAGTCAATTTTTCCAAAGTTGCGACCTCGCTTCTATGGACCTTTCAAGATTCTTCAAACAAATTCAGTTGTCAGTTTACAAGTTGGAACTTCCACCTTCATGGGGTAGATTTATCCGACTTTTCACATTTCTTAGCTCAAGCAGTATGTTCAAGGAGATTCGCCTGTTCCAGACTTATCTTCATATGTACTAGAAATTGAAGATGACCATATTATCCTTGTTCCAGAAGTAATTCTTGATGTATGTTAGAAGGAAACAAGAAGAAAGTTGATTACAAAATTTCTTGTAAAGTGGATGGATTTGGATGAGTCTGATTCCACTTGGCAAACAGATGAAGACATGCAGCAGTACCCTAATCTTCTTCACGAGTTCTTTGACAAATGGATGTCTATCATTTGACGCATGGGTTTTATTTTAAATGGGAGGGAATGTCATGATTGTGACGTATGTGTATATCAGATTCTCTCTTCATTTTGCTGATAAAGTAACTAGCCAAGGTACCCCTGCCCTCGACTGGTTGCGACTCTTCGCCAAAGGATGTACCTCTTCATCGAATAGCCACATCCCTTCGACAAATGGTTGTATCCCTTGATGAATGGTTGTGCATCTACATTGAATAGACATATCCCTTAACCTAAAGTTGTATCCTTTTCGTCTATGGTCATGTCCTTTCGTTAAAGGACATGCCTCTTCAAATGTGTTTCTTCATCTCCTATATAAGAGACCTATTGTACTTAGTTTATTCAATTCAATCTTCTCTCAAGTGTTTCCTTGAAGTCTCTTGTTCTCTAAGTTAAGTACTTAAGTAGTCATTAGTACACAATATGAGGGATTAAGGACATAATCCTCACACTGAGATTTTGAGTTCCTTAACATTGGATGACTGAGGCCATTCTACTATATCTTGTACCTTTACTAGGTCTATTGAAATTCCATTCTTTGAGACAAAGAGTCCTAAATATTCAATTTTGTCTGTAAAGAAGGTACACTACTTAATCCTTTTAGCAAAGATTTGGTGCTCCCTTAGGATTTCTATAACTTCTCTAACTTGGGATTCGTGCTCTTTCTCATCCTTAGAGTAGATCAGAATATCGTCAAAAAACACCAAGACTTGATTATCAAGTTGCTTCTTGAATATATTTGCTTGAGCCTATTAAATATTGTTGGGGCATTAGTCAACCTAAATAGCATCATGGAGTATTTATATGCCCATATTTGGAGTTGAATGCTGTCTTTGGGATGTCTTCTTCTTTGACTCTAATTTGATAGTATCTAGACTTCAAATCAATATTTTTGAAGACTTGGGCTCTGTGAAGTTGCTCTAGAAGTTGCCAATCCTAGGGATTGGATACTTATTCTTTGCAGCAGCAGTGAGTTGATTTAGGCCCCTATAAGTTATGCACATAAACTCAAGGTTACATTCCTTATTCTTTCAAAATTAGACTAAGGCTCCCCAAGCTGATACATTTGGTTGGTTTAATCCTTGCTCTAACATCAGTCAGAGTTGTTTCTTGAGTCTTATCAGTTTTGGAACTAACATTTTATGTACCCTTTTTGCCATAGGTTGTGCTCCATGAATAAGCTCAATGTCATGGTCGATTTCCCTTTATGGAGACATTTGTGTGAGTTTCTATAGGAAGAGATCTTTGTAGTCCTCTAGCCAATTAGGTTCACTCCTTACAATATCTTTCTCTACCTTGTTGAGTTTTACTACAAACACCCTTTGATTATTCTTGAGACCCTTTAATAACTTACTACCCTTTACTAGCTATAAGTTGGGTCTACTAGTCCTCCATGAAGCTACTACTTTGTTTTGGCATCCTTGCATGAGATTTGTCCAATCTCATAGTGGATGGTGGGCTATTTTTTATTTGAGCCAATCCATTTCAAGAATACCATCATAAATTCCCATGGGCATTATATGGAAGTAGCAGTTGGTTTTCCATCAAGATCAAACCCTAGATCTCCTATGGTATGTTGGGAAATTACTTCCTTTCCCACTAGTTAGCTCAATAACCATTTTCCTGGATACTTTTTTATTAATACCTAATTCTCTAATGCACTTTGGTGAAAGAGATGAATGAGTACTTCTAGAATCAATAAGAATTTTAAATGTTTATCATGATGATATGCTGGTGTCTGGATCACTGAAAATTACCAATTTTCACCTTGGTTCTCTATTGTATAGCATGAACCTAGGGTCTAGCCTCCTCTTCATCTTCAAGGGTTTCTTCTTTAGCTTGGATTATAGCAACTCTTCCTCTTCCCTAATCTCATCCATGATATCCACCTTTGGGCCTTGAACTCTGAGGGGATAGACTAATAAGGGAGAGAGAGAGGTTGCAAGGGGGCCGGCTAGCAAGGGAGTGTGAAAGAGATGGCGAGGATCAAGAGAGAGCGGGTGACTGCTGGCGAGGGTGGTGAGGGGCTATGCGTGAGAAAAGCAAAGTGAGAGAGAGGTGTCAAGGGACGAGAGAGAGGGGGTGAGTGCTGGCGAGGTTGGTGAGGGGCTATGCATGAGCGAAGCAAAGGGAGTGAGGAGGCTGGTTGATGTGGCAAGTGAGTGGGGAGAGCTAGGAGGGATCAAAGGTGATGGTGGCGAGAGCTGGAGAGTAGCGAGTGGGGGTGAAGAGCCATAAGGAGGGGGGCTACTTTAGGGTGCATGTGAGAAAGAGTCAGCACTGACAGCATAAGTAGATGAAGAATGCCAACAGGGCTGGCTAGTGGTGGTGAGTAGAAGCTCGAGGGGTTCACTATATGCAAACTCTCTATATCATGTGCGTTCAAGGCTTAATTAAAAAACCCCTTATTTGTAAAATTTTCATGAATAAAACACACCCTTTTTCTATTCGATCTGTAAATACTCCCTTTAAATGGTACCCTTCTGTAGGTAAAAATTGTGTACAAAAGGGATTTAAAAAACTCCTTCTATTGAACCCACGTGCTACACTTACATATTTATGAGTGACACCCCCCCAATCTTCTCTCAAGTGTTTCCTTGAAGTCTCTTGTTCTCTAAGTTAAGTACTTAAGTAGTCATTAGTACACAATATAAGGGATTAACGACATAATCCTCACACTGAGATTTTGAGTTCCTTAACATTGGATGAGTGAGGCCATTCTACTATATCTTGTACCTTTACTAGGTCTATTGAAATTCCATTCTTTGAGACAAAGAGTCCTAAATATTAAATTTTGTCTGTAAAAAGGGTACACTTAATCCTTTTAGCAAAGATTTGGTGCTCCCTTAGGATTTCTATAACTTCTCTAACTTGGGCTTCGTGCTCTTTCTCATCCTTAGAGTAGATCAGAATATCGTCAAAAAACACCAAGACTTGATTATCAAGTTGCTTCTTGAATATATTTGCTTGAGCCTTTTAAATATTGTTGGGGCATTATCAACCTAAATAGCATCATGGAGTATTTATATGCCCATATTTGGAGTTGAATGTTGTCTTTGGGATGTCTTCTTCTTTGACTCTAATTTGATAGTATCCAGACTTCAAATCAATATTTTTGAAGACTTGGGCTCTGTGAAGTCGATCTACAAGTTGCCAATCCTAGGGATTGGATACTTATTCTTTGCATGAGTACTTCTAGAATCAATAAGATTTGTAAATGTTTATCATGATGATATTTTGGTGTCTGGATCACTGAAAATTACCAATTTTCACCTTGGTTCTCTATCGTATAGCATGAACCTAGGGTCTAGCCTCCTCTTCATCTTCAAGGGTTTATTCTTTAGCTTGGATTATAGCAACTCTTCCTCTTCCCTAATCTCATCCATGATATCCACCTTTGGGCCTTGAACTCTAAGGGGATCGACTAATAAGGGAGAGAGAGAGGTTGCAAGGAGGCCGGCTAGCAAGGGAGTGTGATAGAGATTGAGAGGATCGAGAGAGAGCGGGTGAGTGCTGGCGAGGGTGGTGAGGGGCTATGCGTGAGAAAAGCAAAGTGAGAGAGAGGTGTCAAGGGACGAGAGAGAGGGGGTGAGTGCTGGCGAGGTTGGTGAGGGGCTATGCATGAGCGAAGCAAAGGGAGTGAGGAGGCTAGTTGATGTGGCAAGTGAGTGGGGAGAGCTAGGAGGGATCAAAGGTGATGGTGGGCGAGAGCTGGAGAGTAGCGAGTGGGGGTGAAGAGCTATAAGGAGGGGGGCTACTTTAGGGTGCATGTGAGAAAGAGTCAGCACTGACAGCATAAGTAGATGAAGAATGCCAACAGATGACTGAGGCCATTCTACTATATCTTGTACCTTTACTAGGTTTATTGAAATTCCATTCTTTGAGACAAAGAGTCCTAAATATTCAATTTTGTCTGTAAAGAAGGTACACTTAATCCTTTTAGCAAAGATTTGGTGCTCCCTTAGGATTTCTATAACTTCTCTAACTTGGGCTTTGTGCTCTTTCTCATCCTTAGAGTAGATCAGAATATCGCAAAAAACACTAAGACTTGATTATCAAGTTGCTTCTTGAATATATTTGCTTGAGCCTTTTAAATATTGTTGGGGCATTAATCAACCTAAATAGCATCATGGAGTATTTATATGCCCATATTTGGAGTTGAATGTTGTCTTTGGGATGTCTTCTTCTTTGACTCTAATTTGATAGTATCTAGACTTCAAATCAATATTTTTGAAGACTTGGGCTCTGTGAAGTCGATCTACAAGTTGCCAATCCTAGGGATTGGATACTTATTCTTTACAGCAGTGAGTTGATTTAGGCGCCTATAAATTATGCACATAAACTCAAGGTTACATTCCTTATTCTTTCGAAATAAGACTAAGGCTCCCCAAGCTGATACATTTGGTTGGATTAATCCTTGCTCTAACATCAGTCAGAGTTGTTTCTTGAGTCTTATCAGTTTTGGAACTAACATTTTATATACCCTTTTTGCCATAGGTTATGCTCCATGAATAAGCTCAATGTCATGGTCAATTTCCCTTTATGGAGACATTTGTGTGAGTTTCTATAGGAAGAGATCTTTGTAGTCCTCTAGCCAATTAGGTTCACTCCTTACAATATCTTTCTCTACCTTGTTGAGTTTTACTACAAACACCCTTTGATTCTTCTTGAGACCCTTTAATAACTTACTACCCTTTACTAGCTGTAAGTTGGGTCTACTAGTCCTCCCTGAAGCTACTACTTTGTTTTGGCATCCTTGAATGAGATTTGTCCAATCTCATAGTGGATGGTGGGCTATTTTTTATTTTAGCCAATCCAATTCAAGAATACCGTCATAAATTCCCAGGGGCATTATATGGAAGTAGCAGTTGGTTTTCAAACAAGATCTAACCCTAGATCTCCTATGGTATGTTGGAAAATTACTTCCTTTCCACTAGTTAGCTCAATAACCATTTTCTTGGATACTTTTTTATACCTAATTTTCTAATGCACTTTGGTGAAAGAGATGAATGAGTACTTCTAGAATCTATAAGAATTTTAAATGTTTATGCTAGTGTCTGGATCACTAAAAATTACCAATTTCGACCTTGGTTCTCTATAGTAGCATGAACCTAGGGTCTAGCCTCCTCTTTGACTAATGCCCCAACAATATTTAATAGGCTCAAGCAAATATATTCAAGAAGCAACTTGATAATCAAGTCTTGGTGTTTTTTGACGATATTCTGATCTACTCTAAGGATGAGAAAGAGCACGAAGCCCAAGTTAGAGAAGTTATAGAAATCCTAAGGGAGCACCAAATCTTTGCTGCTAAAAGGATTAAGTGTACCTTCTTTACAGACAAAATTGAATATTTAGGACTCTTTGTCTCAAAGAATGGAATTTCAATAGACGTAGTAAAGGTACAAGATATAGTAGATTGGCCTCAGTCATCCAATGTTAAGGAACTCAAAATCTGAGTGTGAGGATTATGTCGTTAATCCCTCATATTGTGTACTAATGACTACTTAAGTACTTAACTTAGAGAACAAGAGACTTCAAGGAAACACTTGAGAGAAGATTGGGGGGGTGTTACTCATAAATATGTAAGCGTAGCACGTGGGTTAAATAGAGGGGGTTTTTTGACACCTCTCTCTCACTTTGCTTTTCTCACACATAGCCCCTCACCACCCTTGCCAACACTCACCCGCTCTCTCTTGATCCTCGCCATCTGCTAGCCGGCCCCCTTGCCACCTCTCTCTCTCCCTTATTAGTCGATCCCCTCAGAGTTCAAGGCCCAAAGGTGGATATCATGGATGAGGTCAAGGAAGAGGAAGAGTTGCTATAATCCAAGCTAAAGAAGAAACCCTTGAAGATGAAGAGGAGGCTAGACCCTAGAGGTTCATGCTACAATAGAGAATCAAGGTGAAAATTGGTAATTTTTAGTGATCCAAACACCAGCATATCATCATGGTAAACATTTAAAATTCTTATTGATTCTAGAAGTACTCATTCACCTCTTTCACCAAAGTGCATTAGAAAATTAGGTATTAATAAAAAGGTATCCAGGAAAATGGTTATTGAGCTAACTAGTGGAAAGGAAGTAATTTCTCAACATACCATAGGAGATCTAGGGTTAGATCTTGATGGAAAACCAACTGCTACTTCCATATAATGCCCCTGGGAATTTATGACGGTATTCTTGAATTGGATTGGCTAAAATAAAAAATAGCCCACCATCCACTATGAGATTGGACAAATCTCATTCAAGGATGCCAAAACAAAGAAGTAGTAGCTTCAGGGAGGACTAGTAGACCCAACTTACAGCTAGTAAAGGGTAGTAAGTTATTAAAGGGTCTCAAGAAGAATCAAAGGGTGTTTGTAGTAAAACTCAACAAGGTAGAAAAAGATATTGTAAGAAGTGAACCTAATTGACTAGAGGACTACAAAGATCTCTTCCTATAGAAACTCACACAAATGTCTCCAGAAAGGGAAATTGACCATGACATTGAGCTTATTCATGGAGCACAACCTATGGCAAAAAGGGTATATAAAATGTTAGGTCCAAAACTGATAAAACTCAAGAAACAACTCTGACTGATGTTAGAGCAAGGATTAATCCAACCAAATGTATCAGCTTGGGGAGCCTTAGTCTTATTTCGGCGAAAGAATAAGGAATGTAACCTTGAGTTTATGTGCATAATTTATAGGGGCCTAAATCAACTCACTATGCTGCAAAGAATAAGTATCCAATCCCTAGGATTGGCAACTTCTAGTTCGACTTCACAGAGCCCAAGTCTTCAAAAATATTGATTTGAAGTCTAGATACTATAAAATTAGAGTCAAAGAAGAAGACATCCTAAAGACAACATTCAACTTCAAAAATGGGCATATAAATACTCCATGATGCTATTTAGGTTGACTAATGCCCCAACAATATTTAATAGGCTCAAGCAAATATATTCAAGAAGCAACTTGATAATCAAGTCTTGGTGTTTTTTGACGATATTCTGATCTACTCTAAGGATGAGAAAGAGCACGAAGCCCAAGTTAGAGAAGTTATAGAAATCCTAAGGGAGCACCAAATCTTTGCTAAAAGGATTAAGTGTACCCTTTTTACAGACAAAATTTAATATTTAGGACTCTGTCTCAAAGAATGGAATTTCAATAGACCTAGTAAAGGTAAAAGATATAGTAGAATGGCCTCAGTCATCCAATGTTAAGGAACTCAAAATCTGAGTGTGAGGATTATGTCGTTAATCCCTCATATTGTGTACTAATGACTACTTAAGTACTTAACTTACAAAACAAGAGACTTCAATGAAACATATTGTGTACTAATGACGACTTAAGTACTTAACTTACAGAACAAGAGACTTCAAGGAAACACTTGAGAGAAGATTGGGGGGGTGTCACTCATAAATATGTAAGCGTAGCACGTGGGTTCAATAGGAGGGGTTTCATAAATCCCTTTTTTACACAATTTTTACGTACAGAAGGGTACCATTTAAAGGGGGTATTTACAGATCGAATAGAAAAAGGGTTTCTTTTATTCATGAAAAATTTACAGATAAAGGATTTTTAAATTAAGCCTTGAACGCACATGATATAGAGAGTTTACATAATATAGCTTCTACTCACCACTAGCCAGCCCTGTTGGCATTCTTCATCTACTTATGCTATCAGTGCTGACTCTTTCTCACATGAACCCTAAAGTAGCCCCCCTCCTTACGGCTCTTCACCCCCCCTCGTTACTCTCCAACTCTCGCCACCATCACCTTTGATCCCTCCTAGCTCTCCCCACTCACTTGCCATCAACCAGCCTCCTCGCTCCCTTTGCTTCGCTCGTGCAGAGCCCCTCACCAACCTCTCCAGCACTCACCCCCTCTCTCTCGTCCCTTGACACCTCTCTCTCACTTTGTTTTTCTCATGCATAGCCCCTCACCACCCTCGCCACTCACCCGCTCTCTCTTGATCCTCGCCATCTCTTTCACACTCCCTTGCTAGCCAGCCCCCTTGCCACCTCTCTCTCTCTCTTATTAGTCGATCCCCTCAGAGTTCAAGGCCCAAAGGTGGATATCATGGATGAGGTCAAGGAAGAGGAAGAGTTGCTATAATCCAAGCTAAAGAAGAAACCCTTGATGAAGAGGAGGCTAGACCCTAGGTTCATGCTGCAATAGAGAACGAAGGTGAAAATTGTTGATTCTAGAAGTACTCATTCATCTCTTTCACCAAAGTGCATTAGAAAATTACGTATTAATAATAAAGTATCCAGGAAAATGGTTATTGAGCTAACTAGTGGAAAGGAAGTAATTTCCCAACATACCATAGGAGATCTAGGGTTAGATCTTGATGGAAAACCAACTGCTACTTCCATATAATGTCCCTGGGAATTTATGATGGTATTCTTGAAATGGATTGCCTAAAATAAAAAATAGCCCACCATCCACTATGAGATTGGACAAATCTCATTCAAGGATGCCAAAACAAAGAAGTAGTAGCTTCAAGGAGGACTAGTAGACCCAACTTACAGCTAGTAAAGGGTAGTAAGTTATTAAAGGGTCTCAAGAAGAATCAAAGGGTGTTTGTAGTAAAACTCAACAAGGTAGAGAAAGATATTGTAAGGAGTGAACCTAATTGGCTAGAGGACTACAAAGATCTCTTCCTATAGAAACTCACACAAATGTCTCCATAAAGGGAAATTGACCATGACATTGAGCTTATTCATGGAGCACAACCTATGGTAAAAAGGGTATATAAAATGTTAGTTCCAAAACTGATAAAACTCAAGAAACAACTCTGACTGATGTTAGAGCAAGAATTAATCCAACCAAATGTATCAGCTTGGGGAGCCTTAGTCTTATTTCGGCGAAAGAATAAGGAATGTAACCTTGAGTTTATGTGCATAATTTATAGGGGCCTAAATCAACTCACTGTGCTGCAAAGAATAAGTATCCACAATCCCTAGGATTGGCAACTTCTAGATTGACTTCACAAAGCCCAAGTCTTTAAAAATATTGATTTGATGTCTGGATACTATCAAATTAGAGTCAAAGAAGAAGACATCCCAAAGACAACATTCAACTCCAAATATGGGCATATAAATACTTCATGATGCTATTTAGGTTGACTAATGCCCCAACAATATTTAATAGGCTCAAGCAAATATATTTAAGAAGCAACTTGATAATCAAGTCTTGGTGTTTTTTGACGATATTCTAATCTACTCTAAGGATGAGAAAGAGCACGAAGCCCAAGTTAGAGAAGTTATAGAAATCCTAAGGGAGCACCAAATCTTTGCTAAAAGGATTAAGTGTACCTTCTTTACAGACAAAATTGAATATTTAGGACTCTTTGTCTCAAAGAATGGAATTTCAATAGACCTAGTAAAGGTACAAGATATAGTAGAATGGCCTCAGTCATCCAATGTTAAGCCTAACTCAAAATCTCAGTGTGAGGATTATGTCGTTAATCCCTCATATTGTGTACTAATGACTACTTAAGTACTTAACTTAGAGAACAAGAGACTTCAAGGAAACACTTGAGAGAAGATTCGGGGGGGGTGGGGGGGGTGTCACTCATAAATATGTAAGCATAGCACGTGGGTTCAATAGAAGGGGTTTTTTAAATCCCTTTTTTACACAATTTTTACGTATAGAAGGGTACCATTTAAAGGGGATATTTACAGATCGAATAGAAAAAGGATGTGTTTTATTCATGAACAATTTACAGATAAGGGGTTTTTAAATTAAGCCTTGAACGCACATGATATAGAGAGTTTACATATAGTGAACCCCTCGAGCTTCTACTCACCACTAGCCAGCCCTGTTGGCATTCTTCATCTACTTATGCTGTCAGTGCTGACTCTTTCTCACATGCACCCTAAAGTAGCCCCCCTCCTTACGGCTCTTCACCCCCACTCGTTACTCTCCAACTCTCGCCACCATCACCTTTGATCCCTCCTAGCTCTCCCCACTCATTTGCCATCAACCAGCCTCCTCACTCCCTTTGCTTTGCTCATGCATAGCCCCTCGCCAACCTCGCCATCACTCACCCCTCTCTCTCATTCCTTGACACCTCTCTCTCACTTTGCTTTTCTCATGCATAGCCCTTCACCACCCTCGCCAGCACTCACCCGCTCTCTCTTGATCCTCGCCATCTCTTTCACACTCCCTTGCTAGTAGCCGGCCCCCTTGCCACCTCTCTCTTTCCCTTATTAGTCGATCCCCTCAGAGTTCAAGGCCCAAAGGTGGATATCATGGATGAGGTCAGGGGAAGAGGAAGAGTTGCTATAATCCAAGCTAAAGAAGAAACCCTTGAAGATGAAGAGGAGGCTAGACCCTAGATTCATGCTACGATAGAGAACCAAGGTGAAAATTGGTAATTTTCAGTGCTCCAGACACCAGCATA
Source organism: Cibotium barometz (assembly GCF_041138505.1). Lineage (NCBI taxonomy): Eukaryota > Viridiplantae > Streptophyta > Polypodiopsida > Cyatheales > Cibotiaceae > Cibotium > Cibotium barometz. The sequence goes on along the minus strand of NC_141102.1, from coordinate 11,502,658 downwards.
TCATCAAGGTAAACATTTAAAATTTTTATTGATTCTAGAAGTATTCATTCATCTCTTTCACCTAAGTGCATTAGAAAATTAGGTATAAAAAAGTATCCAATAAAATGGTTATTGAGCTAACTAGTGGAAAGGAAGTAATTTTCCAACATACCATAGGAGATCTAGGGTTAGATCTTGATGGAAAACCAACTGCTACTTCCATATAATGCCCCTGGGAATTTATGACGGTATTCTTGAAATGGATTGGCTAATATAAAAAATAGCCCACCATCCACTATGAGATTGGACAAATCTCATTCAAGGATGCCAAAACAAAGAAGTAGTAGCTTCAGGGAGGACTAGTAGACCCAACTTACAGCTAGTAAAGGGTAGTAAGTTATTAAAGGGTCTCAAGAAGAATCAAAGGGTGTTTGTAGTAAAACTCAACAAGGTAGAGAAAGATATTGTAAGGAGTGAACCTAATTGGCTAGAGGACTCAAAGATCTCTTCCTATAGAAACTCACACAAATGTCTCCATAAAGGGAAATTAACCATGACATTGAGCTTATTCATGGAGCACAACCTATGGCAAAAAGGGTATATAAAATGTTAGTTCCAAAACTTATAAAACTCAAGAAACAACTCTGACTGATGTTAGAGCAAGGATTAATCCAACCAAATGTATCAGCTTGGGGAGCCTTAGTCTAATTTCGAAAGAATAAGGAATGTAACCTTGAGTTTATGTGCATAATTTATAGGGGCCTAAATCAACTCACATTGGCAACTTCTATATCGACTTCACAGAGCCCAAGTCTTCAAAAATATTGATTTGAAGTTTGGATACTATCAAATTAGAGGCAAAGAAGAAGACATCCCAAAGACAACATTCAACTCCAAATATGGGCATATAAATACTCCATGATGCTATTTAGGTTGACTAATGCCCCAATAATATTTAATAGGCTCAAGCAAATATATTCAAGAAGCAACAACTTGATAATCAAGTCTTGGTGTTTTTTGACGATATTCTGATCTACTTTAAGGATGAGAAAGAGCACGAAGCCAAGGAGAAGTTATAGAAATCCTAAGGGAGCACCAAATCTTTGCTAAAAGGATTAAGTGTACCTTCTTTACAGACAAAATTGAATATTTAGGAATCTTTGTCTCAAAGAATGGAATTTCAATAGACCTAGTAAAGGTACAAGATATAGTAGAATGGCCTCAGTCATCCAATGTTAAGGAACTCAAAATCTCAGTGTGAGGATTATGTCGTTAATCCCTCATATTGTGTACTAATGACTACTTAAGTACTTAACTTAGAGAACAAGAGACTTCAAGGAAACACTTGACAGAAGATTGGGGGGGGTGTCACTCATAAATATATAAGCGTAGCACGTGGGTTCAATAGAAGGGGTTTTCTAAATCCCTTTTCTACACAATTTTTATGCACAGAAGGGTACCATTTAAAGGGGATATTTACAGATCGAATAGAAAAAGGGTGTGTTTTATTCATGAAGAATTTACAGATAAGGGATTTTTAAATTAAGCCTTGAACGTACATGATATAGAGAGTTTACATATAGTGAACCCCTCGAGCTTCTACTCTCACCACTAGCTAGCCCTGTTGGCATTCTTCATCTACTTATGCTGTCAGTGCTGACTCTTTCTCACATGCACCCTAAAGTAGCCCCCCTCCTTATGGCTCTTCACCCCTCGAGCTTCTACTCACCACTAGCCAGCCCTGTTGGCATTCTTCATCTACTTATGCTGTCAGTGCTGACTCTTTCTCACATGCACCCTAAAGTGGCCCCCCTCCTTATGGCTCTTCACCCCCACTCGTTACTCTCTAGCTCTCGCCACCATCACCTTTGATCCCTTCTAGCTCTCCCCAGTCACTTGCCATCAACCAGCCTCCTCACTCCCTTTGCTTCGCTCATGCATAGCCCCTCACCAATCTCGCCACACAGCACTCACCCCCTCTCTCTCGTCCCTTGACACCTCTCTCTCACTTTGCTTTTCTCACGCATAGCCCCTCACCACCCTCGCCAGCACTCACCCGCTCTCTCTGATCCTCGCCATCTCTTTCACACTCCCTTGCTAAAATTAGGTATTAATAAAAAAGTATCCAGGAAAATGGTTATTGAGCTAACTAGTGGAAAGGAAGTAATTTCCCAACATACCATAGGAGATCTAGGGTTAGATCTTGATGGAAATCCAACTGCTACTTCCATATAATGCCCGTGGGAATTTATGACGGTATTCTTGAATTGGATTGGCTAAAATAAAAAATAGCCCACCATCCACTATGAGATTGGACAAATCTCATTCAAGGATGCCAAAACAAAGAAGTAGTAGCTTCAGGGAGGACTAGTAGACCCAACTTACAGCTTAGTAAAGGGTAGTAAGTTATTAAAGGGTCTCAAGAAGAATCAAAGGGTGTTTGTAGTAAGTTATTAAAGGGTCTCAAAAAGAATCAAAGGGTGTTTGTAGTAAAATTCAACAAGGTAGAGAAAGATATTGTAAAAGGAGTGAACCTAATTGGCTAGAGGACTACAAAGATCTCTTCCTATAGAAACTCACACAAATGTCTCCATAAAGGGAAATTGACCATGACATTGAGCTTGTTCATGGAGCACAACCTATGGCAAAAAGGGTATATAAAATGTTAGTTCCAAAACTGATAAAACTCAAGAAACAACTCTGATTGATGTTAGAGCAAGGATTAATCCAACCAAATGTATCAGCTTGGGGAGCCTTAGTCTTATTTCGAAAGAATAAGGAATGTAACCTTGAGTTTATGTGCATAATTTTTGCTGCAAAGAATAAGTATCCAATCCCTAGTATTGGCAACTTCTAGATCGACTTCACAGAGCCCAAGTCTTCAAAAATATTGATTTGAAGTCTGGATACTATCAAATTAGAGTCAAAGAAGAAGACATCCCGAAGACAACATTCAACTCAAAAAATGGGCATATAAATACTCCATGATGCTATTTAGGTTGACTAATGTCCCAACAATATTTAATAGGCTCAAGCAATTATATTCAAGAAGCAACTTGATAATCAAGTCTTGGTGTTTTTTGACGATATTCTGATCTACTCTAAGGATGAGAAAGAGCACGAAGCCCAAGTTAGAGAAGTCACTAGGTTTTTTACTCTCCTAGATCTTTGTAACTTTGTATTCATGGCTTCCAAAGCCTTCTTTATAGGACAGCATGATTGGGCATATATATATATATATGTGTGCGTGTGTGTGTATATATATATATATAAATGTGTGTGTACCAAATTCCAATAATCAATTTGTCGGGCTTGTCTCTCCTTTTGCTCTGGCTTCCTACTTCTTCTTTCAACTTTGTGTGCTTTGGTTTTTTTTTTTGTACTTCTTCTTTTGGCTTCTTCCTTGGTTCTTTACGATCGTCTTGTGTGTTTATTTGTTGGGCTACCATCGCTTTGTTCTTACTTGTGGCCTCCTTCTTTCCATATTTCTCTCTCTTGCCTTACCTGCCGGTCATGATGTCTACACTCTATCGTACTGCCTAGAACCACCATCATTGTATTTGCAAAATAGAAATCGTCTCGTCGATGGTAGAAGATGGTTGTTTTGCACCTATTTTGAATCATTTAGTTGCACCTTTTTGAATAAGAAGATTTATATAGATTACAAATTCTATTATTTCAACACGTGTCCATGTATAGGCTCACTCGTTTATATAGTATAGATAATATACTATATGTTTTATATTGTGGTGTGTAGTAGTGGGCTAGTGTGAATGGTCTTATGTAAACATCTTGGCTAATATAAGAAAGTCCTCTATGAGAGGAGAGGGGATTGATTGTCCAGTCTAATTAAGGAGTATTTCACATCTACTTTGGTGGAGAATTCGGGTAACCATTTTTTTTTGCTCTCTTCTTAGCAATGGCTTTCTGCATCTTCGATCCAAGCTAGGATCGTGCCCATTGTTCTCTTGTAAGTTAGGGTTTCAGGTCTGCCCCATGGGTCCCAAAACAATATAGCCATGCTCGTGGTTCCCACCTCTACAGTGTGAATGGTCTTATATAACCATCTTGGCTGATATAAGGAAGTCCTCTACGATAGGAGAGGGGACTGATTGTCTAGTCTAAATTGAGGAGTATTTCACAATATATGTACATGTATATGTCTCTTAAAAAACATGTATATATATGTTTATGTGCTAATGTAAATATATGATATGTTATAATTACTATCCTTTCACTTATAGTACTCGTCTTTGCGTCCACTACTAAAAAACGGCACCCACCAAAAAAACAACGACAACCGTAAAAAAACAAAGGCGCCCAAGCATGCGCTCGCTAAAAAAAATGACAACGCTAAAGAAACAATGACGCTCGCTAAAAAAATCGAGATCATGCACTCGCGCATGCGTCCACCCCACGTACCCACCCATGCGTTGCTAAAAACAACGATGCCCACTAAAAAAAACCGAATCATGCACTCGCTAAAAAAACAACGGTGCCTGCTAATGGTGCACAAGCCCACGGCCGCTAAAAAAAAACCTATGCCTGCTAAAAAAACAACGGCACCCGCATCTGGAAAAAAAATGAATCATGTGCTAGAGCATGTGCCTGCCAAAATAACAATGGTGCCCGAGTCTGTGAGGACCGCTAAAAAAAAATTGAATCATGCACCCGTGTTCGCGCCCGCTAAAAAAAATTGAACCATGTGCCCGAGCACGCATCACATCCATGCAAGTTACCGTTAAAAAATTATTGTGCTTGCTTAACTAAGATGAATCATATGTCCACACATGCACCCACCCTCGTGCCCACAAAAAAAAACCGAATCATATGTCCACACATGCACCCACCCTCGTGCCCACAAAAAAAAAAACCGAATCATGCCCTCGCTAAAAAACAATGGTGCCCACTAATGGTGTCCTAGCCCGTGGCCGGTTAAAAACAAACCTATGCCTGCTAAAAAAACAATAGCACCCACATCTTTAAAAAAAACGAATCATGTGCTAGAGCATGTGCCCGCTAAAAAAACATCAGTGCGCCTGTGTCTGTGCTTGTGAAAAAAAAACCGAATCATGTGCCCGCATTCGCGCCTGCTAAAAGAAAATTGAACCATGCACACGCGCACGTCACTATGCCCAGTTAAATAAACTGAATCATACGTCCACGCACGCACGCACCCTCGTGCCCAAAAAAAACGAATCATGAGCCCAATAAAAAACCAACAACTCCTGGGTCCGCTCTAAAAACTCAAAATTTAAAATTCAAAATTTGGGCGGAAACTTCAAATTCGAAATTTGGCAAGAATTTCAAATGATTGTGGGTGGGAATTTCAAATTCAAAATTTGAAATTGAACCCACGTGCTACGCTTACATATTTATGAGTGACACCCCCCCAATCTTCTCTCAAGTGTTTCCTTGAAGTCTCTTGTTCTCTAAGTTAAGTACTTAAGTAGTCATTAGTACACAATATGAGGGATTAACGACATAATCCTCACACTGAGATTTTGAGTTCCTTAACATTGGTGGATGACTGAGGCCATTCTACTATATCTTCTACCTTTACTAGGTCTATTGAAATTCCATTCTTTGAGACAAAGAGTCCTAAATATTCAATTTTGTCTGTAAAGAAGGTATACTTAATCCTTTTAGCAAAGATTTGGTGCTCCCTTAGGATTTCTATAACTTCTCTAACTTGGGCTTCATGCTCTTTCTCATCCTTAGAGTAGATCAGAATATCGTCAAAAACACCAAGACTTGATTATCAAGTTGCTTCTTGAATATATTTGCTTGAGCCTATTAAATATTGTTGGGGAATTAGTCAACCTAAATAGCATCATGGAGTATTTATATGCCCATATTTGGAGTTAAATGTTGTCTTTGGGATGTCTTCTTCTTTTACTCTAATTTGATAGTATCCAGACTTCAAATATGTTTGAAGACTTGGGCTCTATGAAGTCGATCTACAAGTTTTATCAGTTTTGGAACTAACATTTTATATACCCTTTTTGCCATAGGTTGTGCTCCATGAATAAGCTAAATGTCATGGTTAATTTCCCTTTATGGAGACATTTGTGTGAGTTTCTATAGGAAGAGATCTTTGAGTCCTCTAGCCAATTAGGTTCACTCCTTACAATATCTTTCTCTACCTTATTGAGTTTTGCTACAAACACCCTTTGACTCTTCTTGAGACCCTTTAATAACTTACTACCCTTTACTAGCTGTGTAAGTTGGGTCTACTAGTCCTCCCTGAAGCTACTACTTCTTTGTTTTGGCATCCTTGAATAAGATTTGTCCAATCTCATAGTGGATGGTGGGCTATTTTCTATTTTAGCCAATCCATTTCAACAATACCGTCATAAATTCCCACGGGCATTATATGGAAGTAGCAGTTGGTTTTCCATCAAAATCTAACCCTAGATCTCCTATGGTATGTTGGAAAATTACTTCCTTTCCACTAGTTAGCTCAATAACCATTTTCCTGGATACTTTTTTATATTTTCTAATGCACTTTGGTGAAAGAGATGAATGAGTACTTCTAGAATCAATAAGAATTTTAAATGTTTACCTTGATGATATGCTGGTGTCTGGATCACTGAAAATTACCAATTTTCACCTTGGTTCTCTATCGTAGCATGAACCTAGGGTCTAGCCTCCTCTTCATCTTCAAGGGTTTCTTCTTTAGCTTGGATTATAGCAACTCTTCCTCTTCCCTGACCTCATCCATGATATCCACCTTTGGGCCTTGAACTCTGAAGGGATCGACTAATAAGGGAGAGAGAGAGGTGGCAAGGGGGCCGGCTAGCAAGGGAGTGTGAAAGAGATGGCGAGGATCAAGAGAGAGCGGGTGAGTGCTGGCGAGGGTGGTGAGGGGCTATGCGTGAGAAAAGCAAAGTGAGAGAGAGGTGTCGAGGGATGAGAGAGAGGGGGTGAGTGCTGGCGAGGTTGGTGAGGGGCTGAGCATGAGCAAAGAAAAGGGAGTGAGGAGGCTGGTTGATGGGCAAGTGAGTGGGGAGAGCTAGGAGGGATCAAAGGTGATGGTGGCGAGAGCTGGAGAGTAACGAGTGGGGGTGAAGAGCCGTAAAGGAGGGGGGCTACTTTAGGGTGCATGTGAGAAAGAGTCAGTACTGACAGCATAAGTAGATGAAGAATGCCAACAGGGCTGGCTAGTGGTGAGTAGAAGCTCGAGGGATTCACTATATGTAAACTCTCTATATCACATGTGAGTTCAAGGCTTAATTTAAAAACCCTTATCTGTAAATTTTTCATGAATAAAACACACCCTTTTTCTATTTGATCTGTAAATATCCCCTTTAAATGGTACCTTTCTGTTTGTAAAAATTGTGTGAAGAAGGGATTTAAAAAACCCCTTTTATTGAACCCACGTGCTACGCTTACATATTTATGAGTGACACCCCCTCCCTCCCCCCCGAATCTTCTCTCAAGTGTTTCCTTGAAGTCTCTTATTCTCTAAGTTAAGTACTTAAGTAGTCATTAGTACACAATATGAGGGATTAACGACATAATCCTCACACTGAGATTTTGAGTTCCTTAACATTGGATGACTGAGGCCATTCTACTATATCTTGTACCTTTACTAGGTCTATTGAAATTCCATTCTTTGAGACAAAGATTCCTAAATATTCAATTTTGTCTGTAAAGAAGGTACACTTAATCCTTTTAGCAAAGATTTGGTGCTCCCTTAGGATTTCTATAACTTTTCTTACTTGGGCGTCGTGCTCTTTCTCATCCTTAGAGGAGTAGATCAGGACATCGTCAAAAAACACCAAGACTTGATTATCAAGTTGCTTCTTGAATATATTTGCTTGAGCCTATTAAATATTGTTGGGGCATTAGTCAACCTAAATAGCATCATGGAGTATTTATATGCCCATATTTGGAGTCGAATGTTGTCTTTGGGATGTCTTCTTCTTTGACTCTAATTAATAGTATCCAGACTTCAAATATGTTTGAAGACTTGGGCTCTATGAAGTCGATCTACAAGTTGCAAATCCTAGGGATTGGATACTTATTCTTTGCAGCAGTGAGTTGATTTCGGCCCCTATAAATTATGCACATAAACTCAAGGTTACATTCCTTATTCTTTTGAAATAAGACTAAGGCTCCCCAAGCTGCTCCCCAAGCTGATACATTTGGTTGGATTAATCCTTGCTCTAACATCAGTCAAAGTTGTTTCTTGAGTTTTATCAGTTTTGGAACTAACATTTTATATACCCTTTTTGCCATAGGTTGTGCTCCATGAATAAGCTCAATGTCATGGTCAATTTCCCTTTATGGTTGGAGACATTTGTGTGAGTTTCTATAGGAAGAGATCTTTGTAGTCCTCTAGCCAATTAGGTTCACTCCTTTCTCTACCTTGTTGAGTTTTACTACAAACACCCTTTGATTCTTCTTGAGACCCTTTAATAACTTACTACCCTTTACTAGCTGTAAGTTGGGTCTACTAGTCCTCCCTGAAGCTACTACTTCTTTGTTTTGGCATCCTTGAATGAGATTTGTCCAATCTCATAGTGGATGGTGGGCTATTTTTTATTTTAGCCAATCCATTTCAAGAATACTCTCATAAACTCCCAGGGGCATTATATGGAAGTAGCAGTTGGTTTTCCATCAAGATCTAACCGTAGATCTCCTATGGTATGTTGGGAAATTACTTCCTTTCCACTAGTTAGCTCAATAACCATTTTCCTGGATACTTTTTTATTAATACCTAATTTTCTAATGCACTTTGGTGAAAGAGATGAATGAGTACTTCTAGAATCGATAAGAATTTTAAATGTTTACCATGATGATATGCTGGTGTCTGGATCACTGAAAATTACCAATTTTCACCTCGGTTCTCTATCGTAGCATGAACCTAGGGTCTAGCCTCCTCTTCATCTTCAAGGGTTTCTTCTTTAGCTTGGATTATAGCAACTCTTCCTCTTCCTTGACCTCATCCATGATATCCACCTTTGGGCCTTGAACTCTAAGGGGATCGACTAATAAGGGAGAGAGAGAGGTGGCAAGGGGACTCACTAGCAAGGGAGTGTAAAAAAGATGAGGAGGATCAAGAGAGAGCGGGTGAGTGCTGGCGAGGGTGGTGAGGGGCTATGCGTGAGAAAAGCAAAGTGAGAGAGAGGTGTCAAGGGACGAGAGAGAGGGGGTGAGTGCTCGCGAGGTTGGTGAGGGGCTATGCATGAGCGAAGCAAAGGGAGTAAGGAGGCTGGTTGATGGCAAGTGAGTGGGGAGAGCTAGGAGGGATCAAAGGTGATGGTGGCGAGAGCTGGAGAGTAACGAGTGGGGGTGAACAGCCGTAATAAGGAGGGGGGCTACTTTAGGGTGCATGTGAGAAAGAGTCAGCACTGACAGCATAAGTAGATGAAGAATGCCAACAGGGCTGGCTAGTGGTGAGTAGAAGCTCGAGGGGGTGAGTGCTGGCGAGGTTGGTGAGGGGCTATGCATGAGCGAAGCAAAGGGAGTGAGGAGGCTGGTTGATGGCAAGTGAGTGGGGAGAGCTAGGAGGGATCAAAGGTGATAGTGGCGAGAGGTGGAGAGTAACGAGTGGGGGTGAAGAGCCGTAATAAGGAGGAGGAGCCGTAATAACTCTCTATATCATATGCGTTCAAGGATTAATTTAAAAACCCCTTATCTGTAAATTTTTCATGAATAAAACACACCCTTTTTCTATTCGATCTGTAAATACCCCCTTTAAATGGTACCCTTCTATACGTAAAAATTGTGTAAAAAAGGGATTAAAAAAAACCCTTCTATTGAACGCACGTGCTACGCTTACATATTTATGAGTGACACCCCCCCAATCTTCTCTTTTTCATGAATAAAACACACCCTTTTTCTATTCGATCTGTAAATACCCCCTTTAAATGGTACCCTTCTGTACGTAAAAATTGTGTAAAAAAGGGATTTTAAAAAAAACCCTTCTATTGAACCCACGTGCTACGCTTACATATTTATGAGTGACACCCCCCCAATCTTCTCTCAAGTGTTTCCTTGAAGTCTCTTGTTCTCTAAGTTAAGTACTTAAGTAGTCATTAGTACACAATATGAGGGATTTATTGACATAATCCTCACACTGAAGTTTTGAGTTCCTTAACATTGGATGACTGAGGCCATTCTACTATATCTTGTACCTTTACTAGGTCTATTGAAATTCCATTCTTTGAGACAAAGAGTCCTAAATATTCAATTTTGTCTGTAAAGAAGGTACACTTAATCCTTTTAGCAAAGATTTGGTGCTCCCTAAGGATTTCTGTAACTTCTCTAACTTGGGCTTCGTGCTCTTTCTCATCCTTAGAGTAGATCAGAATATCGTCAAAAAACACCAAGACTTGATTATCAAGTTGCTTCTTGAATATATTTGCTTGAGCCTATTAAATATTGTTGGGGCATTAGTCAACCTAAATAGCATCATGGAGTATTTATATGCCCATATTTGGAGTTGAATGTTGTCTTTGGGATGTCTTCTTCTTTGACTCTAATTTGATAGTATCCAGACTTCAAATCAATATTTCTGAAGACTTGGGCTATTTTTGAAGACTTGGGCTATTTTTTATTTTAGCCAATCCAATTCAAGAATACCGTCATAAATTCCCACGGGCATTATATGGAAGTAGCAGTTGGTTTTCCATCAAGATCTAACCCTAGATCTCCTATGTTATGTTGGAAAATTACGTCCTTTCCACTAGTTAGCTCAATAACCATTTTCTTGGATACTTTTTTATCCCTAATTTTCTAATGCACTTTGGTGAAAGAGATGAATGAGTACTTCTAGAATCGATAAGAATTTTAAATGTTTACCTTAATCATATGCTGGTGTCTGGATCACTAAAAATTACCAATTTTCACCTTGGTTCTCTATCATAGCATGATCCTAGGGTCTAGCCTCCTCTTCATCTTCAAGGGTTTCTTCTTTAGCTTCGATTATAGCAACTCTTCCTCTTCCCTGACCTCATCCATGATATCCACCTTTGGGCCTTGAACTTTGAGGGGATTGACTAATAAGGGAGAGAGAGAGGTGGCAAGGGGGCCGACTATAGCAAGGGAGTGTGAAAGAGATGGCGAGGATCAAGAGAGAGTGGGTGAGTGCTGGCGAGGGTGGTGAGGGGCTATGCATGAGAAAAGCAAAGTGAGAGAGAGGTGTCAAGGGACGAGAGAGAGGGGGTGAGTGCTGGCGAGGTTGGTGAGGGGCTATGCATGAGCGAAACAAAGGGAGTGAGGAGGCTGGTTGATGGGCAAGTGAGTGGGGAGAGCTAGGAGGGATCAAAGGTGATGGTGGGGAGAGCTGGAGAGTAACGAGTGGGGGTGAAGAACCGTAAGGAGGGGGGCTACTTTAGGGTGCATGTGAGAAAGAGTCAGCACTGACAGCATAAGTAGATGAAGAATGCCAACAGGGCTGGCTAGTGGTGAGCAGAAGCTCGAGGGGTTCACTATATGTAAACTCTCTATATCATGTGCGTTCAAGGGTTAATTTAAAAACCCCTTATCTGTAAATTTTTCATGAATAAAACACACCCTTTTTCGATTCGATCTGTAAATATCCCCTTTAAATGGTACCCTTCTGTACACGTAAAAATTGTGTAAAAAAGGGATTTAAAAAACCCCTTCTATTGAACCCACGTGCTACGCTTACATATTTATGAGTGACACCCCCCCAATCTTCTCTTAAGTGTTTCCTTGAAGTCTCTTGTTCTCTAAGTTAATTACTTAAGTAGTCATTAGTACACAATATGATGGATTAACGACATAATCCTCACACTGAGATTTTGAGCTCCTTAACATTGGATGACTGAGGCCATTCTACTATATCTTGTACCTTTACTAGGTCTATTGAAATTCCATTCTTTGAGACAAAGAGTCCTAAATATTCAATTTTGTCTGTAAAGAAGGTACACTTAATCCTTTTAGCAAAGATTTGGTGCTCCCTTAGGATTTCTATAACTTCTCTAACTTGGGCTTCGTGCTCTCTCTCATCCTTAGAGTAGATTAGAATATCGTCAAAAAACACCAAGACTTGATTATCAAGTTGCTTCTTGAATATATTTGCTTGAGTCTATTAAATATTGTTGGGGCATTAGTCAACCTAAATAGCATCATGGAGTATTGATATGCCCATATTTGGAGTTGAATGTTGTCTTTGGGATGTCTTCTTCTTTGACTCTAATTTGATAGTATCCAGACTTCAAATCAATATTTTTGAAGACTTGGGCTCTGTGAAGTCGATCTAGAAGTTGCCAATCCTAGGGATTGGATACTTATTCTTTGCAGCACAGTGAGTTGATTTAGGCCCCTATAAATTATGCACATAAACTCAAGACTAAGGCTCCCTAAGCTGATACATTTGGTTGGATTAATCCTTGCTCTAACATCAGTCAGAGTTGTTTCTTGAGTTTTATCAGTTTTGGAACTAACATTTTATATACCCTTTTTGCCATAGGTTGTGCTCCATGAATAAGCTAAATGTCATGGTTAATTTCCCTTTATGGAGACATTTGTTTTAGTTTCTATAGGAAGAGATCTTTGAGTCCTCTAGCCAATTAGGTTCACTCCTTACAATATCTTTCTCACCTTGTTGAGTTTTACTACAAACACCCTTTGATTCTTCTTGAGACCCTTTAATAACTTACTACCCTTTACTAGCTGTAAGTTGGGTCTACTAGTCCTCCTTGAAGCTGCTACTACTTTGTTTTGGCATCCTTGAATGAGATTTGTCCAATCTCATAGTGGATGGTGGGCTATTTCTTATTTTAGCCAATCCATTTCAAGAATACCGTCATAAATTCCCAAGGGCATTATTGTTGAAATATACAAGTGAATAGGGTGTGTGTGGGAACAAGCTCTTGGATAGAGGCTGTAAAAGAGGAGATGTAATTGTGAAAGAACCTGTGAAAAGGTTAGAAGAATCTACTGGGAGAGAATAATGGGTAGCATGAGGGAATTTAGGAGTGTGGAGATATTCTGGGAAAAGAGAAGAGGTGGAGAGAATCAGACAAAAGGTGGAGATATTCTGGGAGTGAATCATGGAGAAATCAATGGGATTTGATGCTTGATGTAAACTCTATAAATTGAGGCATAGCTCTAATGAGAATTTGCTGGTCTTTTAGTATCCATGCCTACATTAATCTATGTGCTAATTATTCACTAATTACATCTTAATCACTTGCTAATCACTTTGTTAATTATGTTGATTCTAGTGTTTGATCCACCATAGCTCATCATTTTGCTCAAATTTCAACATGGTATCAGAGCCATGCCTAGAATCAACCAGATTTATGAGCCCATTAGTGAATTAATCAAGATTAGTAAGTAATTAGCAAAAAAATTAGTTTTTAGTGAGTTTTTCATCTTCCCCTTCACCCCCAGCCAGTGGAGGACTCTATTCTCCATGCACAGTCAACATTAGGCCTTGCCCTCTTAACACAAGCTAGCCAACACATCTAGCTACAAGCACATCAAACGGCGCAGCAAAACGGGAAAGCGTTGAGGAGAAATCGGCGTTTCTTTTAGCGCTGTTTTTTCTGAGTAAATTGCAGATCTACACTTCATCAGTTCAAATTGATTCAATTCCTCCTAGCCCAAGGGGTAATCAAGCATGCTCTACAAGCTGGTGAAGACAGAAATCAATTTCATCAAGTCTACAGAGAGATCCAAGCTCTTCATCAAATCTACAGGTGACTTTGGTAAAACAGAGATTAAGCTTTCATTATTTGGTCAAATCTTGTGTTTCTTGGCTTAATCCTCTACTAGACTCATTGCTATTGATGCCTTTGAAAGCATTTGAGCTCATTTGAAGTGGAAGGCACCAGATCTGAGCTCCCCGCATACTCTGTTTTCTGCACAAACCAGAGCATTAATTTGCTAATCAGTGATTAATCAGTGCTAATCACTGTACTTTGGTGCAATTGAGGGTTCAAATTAACCATTAGGTATCTGATACAGATCCCTAGAGCTTCAGATTGTAAATCAGAGTTGGTTTGATACTCCAACCATCCCGTACAAATTGGTTACTCTCAATTTAATATAATTTCTGGTGATTTTATGCTGATAAAATTGTTGTAATCATCTATTAAACACCAGATTGAGTTGTAAAAGGGTAGACACTGCCCTTGAATCTTGAATTTGGATCAAGAGGTAAGAGCCCCTTCACATCACCATGAATTCAGCACAGGAAATAGCCAAATTTAATTGGGAACAGTTTTATACATGGCAAACAAAAACCATGTATTTGCTGATGAGGAAAAATCTGTGGGGATTAGTTGAAGGGAGAGATGAATGCCCAGAGAGAGGGGAAAATGAGTGGAAGAGTAGGAATGAAAAAGCATTAGGGCTTATTGCACTCAGTTTAAATGATGAGATCATTCATCATATCACAGGGATACAGTGGGCAAAAGATGCATGGGATGAACTCAATAAATTATTTGGTACACAAGCAAAAAATTCCAAGATAAATCTATTAATGCAATTCTACAAACTGGACATGAAGGAAAGTGAACCTTTAATCACACACTTGAACAAATATAAAAGCATTAAGCAACAGCTGGCAGCTATTGGCAAAAAGGTAGAAGATGATGAAGCATTAGCTGTACTTTTGAAGAGTGTGGACAAAGGAGATTATGAAAACATTGTAGCAACACTAAAAAATGTACCTGAACTGAAGATACACAAGATAGAAGCAGCTCTACTGGAGAAAGAGAGCAGAGGCAAAGAGAAGAAAGAGCTCGACTCAACAGCAGGAGAGGAAAAAGCATTCTTCACCCGAGGAGGATTCTCTCGAGGGCGAGGACGAGGAAGAGGCAGAGTAGGAGGGAGGACCTTCACTTGCCACAAATGTGGAAAGCCAGGACACATGGCGAGAGACTGCTACAGCAAACCCAGTGAAGAAGGAACGACATCGGCAAACTTCATGGAGGCTCCAAGAGAAGTGGAGTCGGATCATCTTTTCTGAGAGAGAGAGAGAGAGAGCCCACAACCCAATGTAACCTGCCCCAACAAAGTAAAACCACCTCTGAGCCACCGATGATGTAGGCCAAGTGGTAGATGTATGTGTGAGCACTTTAGTCAAGGTCGCGGGCACTTATAGTAGCCTTGGACACATAGAGAGAGAGAGTGTCAAGGACTATGGAGTTTAGGGACTTGAGGCACTGGTCGCGGGCTATCAAGTAAGAGGGAAACTTGATACAGGGTCCAGGTGTGTTAGGATTATTCACTTGAGGGGAGGTGTTGAAATATACAAGTGAATAGGGTGTGTGTGGAAACAAGCTCTTGGATAGAGGCTGTAAAAGAGGAGATGTAATTGTGAAAGAACCTGTGAAAAGGTTAGAAGAATCTACTGGGAGAGAATAATGGGTAGCATGAGGGAATTTAGGAGTGTGGAGATATTCTGGGAGATATTCTGGGAAAAGAGAAGAGGTGGAGAGAATCAAGCAAAAGGTGGAGATATTCTGGGAGTGAATCATGGAAAAATCAATGGGATTTGATGCTTGATGTAAACTCTATAAATTGAGGCATAGCCCTAATGAGAATTTGCTGGTTTTTGAGTATTCATGCCTACATTAATCTATGTGCTAATTATTCACTAATTACGTCTTAATCACTTGCTAATCACTTTGTTAATTATGTTGATTCTAGTGTTTGATCCACCATAGCTCATCATTTTGCTCAAATTTCAACAATTATATGGAAGTAGCAGTTGGTTTTCCATCAAGATCTAACCCTAGATCTCCTATGGTATGTTGGAAAATTACTTCCTTTCCACTAGTTAGCTCAATAACCATTTTCTTGGATACTTTTTTTATACCTAATTTTCTAATGCACTTTGGTGAAAGAGATGAATGAGTACTTCTAGAATCGATAAGAATTTTAAATGTTTACCTTGATCATATGCTGGTGTCTGGATCACTGAAAATTACCAATTTTCACCTTGGTTCTCTATCGTAGCATGAACCTAGGGTCTAGCCTCCTCTTCATCTTCAAGGGTTTCTTCTTTAGCTTGGATTATAGCAACTCTTCCTCCTCCCTGACCTCATCCATGATATCCACCTTTGGGCCTTGAACTCTGAGGGGATCAACTAATAAGGGAGAGAGAGAGGTGGCAAGGGGGCCGGCTATAGCAAGGGAGTGTGAAAGAGATGGCAAGGATCAAGAGAGAGCAGGTGAGTGCTGGCGAGGGTGGTGAGGGGCTATGCGTGAGAAAGGCAAAGTGAGAGAGAGGTGTTAAGGGACGAGAGAGAGGGGGTGAGTGCTGGCGAGGTTGGTGAGGGGCTATGCATGAGCGCAAAGTTCAAGGCCCAAAGGTGGATATCATGGATGAGGTCAGGGAAGAGGAAGAGTTGCTATAATCCAAGCTAAAGAAGAAACCCTTGAAGATGAAGAGGAGGCTAGACCCTAGGATCATGCTACGATAGAGAACCAAGGTGAAAATTGGTAATTTTTAGTGATCCAGACACCAGCATATGATTAAGGTAAACATTTAAAATTCTTATCGATTCTAGAAGTACTCATTCATCTCTTTCACTAAAGTGCATTAGAAAATTAGGTATAAAAAAGTATCCAAGAAAATGGTTATTGAGCTAACTAGCGGAAAGGACGTAATTTTCCAACATAACATAGGAGATCTAGGGTTAGATCTTGATGGAAAACCAACTGCTACTTCCATATAATGCCCGTGGGAATTTATGACGGTATTCTTGAATTGGATTGGCTAAAATAAAAAATAGCCCAAGTCTTCAAAAATATTGATTTGAAGTCTGGATACTATCAAATTAGAGTCAAAGAAGAAGACATCCCAAAGACAACATTCAACTCCAAATATGGGCATATAAATACTCCATGATGCTATTTAGGTTGACTAATGCCCCAACAATATTTAATAGGCTCAAGCAAATATATTCAAGAAGCAACTTGATAATCAAGTCTTGGTGTTTTTTGACGATATTCTGATCTACTCTAAGGATGAGAAAGAGCACGAAGCCCAAGTTAGAGAAGTTACAGAAATCCTAAGGGAGCACCAAATCTTTGCTAAAAGGATTAAGTGTACCTTCTTTACAGACAAAATTGAATATTTAGGACTCTTTGTCTCAAAGAATGGAATTTCAATAGACCTAGTAAAGGTACAAGATATAGTAGAATGGCCTCAGTCATCCAATGTTAAGGAACTCAAAATCTCAGTGTGAGGATTATGTCAATAAATCCCTCATATTGTGTACTAATGACTACTTAAGTACTTAACTTAGAGAATGTTAACCTATGGCGGACATTGAGACGTACTATATTTTACTTCATTAATTTAAATATTCTGAGTCATGGGCCGGGCTTGTCGGCACTATATGTTAAGGATAAAGGGATTGGGTGATCGCCGATGAGAGGCGCACCTTGGATATCAGTAGGATAAGGGTTAGGGTCGGTCGGCCATGTATGGGCGCCCAAGTGTGAACGGCCAAGTCACCTATAAGAGTCAAATGTAACCCTAAAATCCTCATTCTCATGTGTTGTGAATACAAGAGTGCTCTTGCCTTATCTCTTTGGTTTTCTTCTCCTGCGTGTGTGTGAGAGAGAGAGAGAGTGAGAGAGCGATCGAGCACTGTGTAGCGACACGGCGGCGAAGAGGCGGTAGAGCGGCGACGGCGGCTCCTCCTTCACGGCTGCGACGCGGGAATCCTTCAAGGCGGCAGTTAAGCGGTGAGTGACACACCTTTTGCATTCTGTTTTGAGCTTCCTTCCCTAGTTGTATGCTTGCAGCCATTCGTGGCTCGCATACGGTGCCCGGCAAGTCCCCAGCTACGACCTGTGCGGCAAAAGCGCACATTTTTGGCGCCGCTGCCGGGGAGTTGCCCTGCACCAAGCTCCAGTTTGCAGCTTGGCTATGCTGCGTGAAGTTTAATATACACTGTAGGCAAGCGACTGTGTGTTTGTTGTTGAGTTGTTTCCGTTTTTTGCAATCTGTTTCTGTAATTTATCTTCTGCATTTCTGTTATTTTTCCGCTCCGCATGTGGGCGTGTGATCTGTTATCTGGTTTTCTGCGTGGGAGGGGGATTTCTGAATCCCCAGACCTGTGCTGTTGACCTGTGCTGTGTGCGAACTGCGCCGCGGCCAAGGCTGAACCTAAAGAAACCCTAGAAAACTTATCTCCAAAAAAAAATAAAAAATTAAAAATTAAAAAAATTAAAAAAATTAAAAATTAAAAAACTAAATTTTATTTTTAAAGAAAGAACCAAACGTGTGGAGAGGAAAGATTTTCTAATTGGAGAAAATTTTTTTGAAAAGAAAGCCCAATTGACCCACGACCCACGACCCACGCCCCGGCCTCGGTCTCGGTCTTTTGATATATATATATATAGGAGAGTGAGCCTCCATAGCTTTCTCTCAAGTGAGAGCTTATGGGAAGTCGTGCCCTATATGTAGCCCACTCCCCAAGGAGTAAAGTGAGTATGTGGGATAAAGCCCTCACCCTTTCCTCCACAAGCAAATAGGCTTTTGCCCCTTCCCCCCAAAGGAAACGGACTATTTTGAGGACTACAGGCGTTACTTCATAGGGTTGATGAGATCGTCCCTATGTTTGAGGGAGCAATTGATGTGCGTGCAACAATGCATCTACACGTGGATGCTTTTACAGATGTCATTCACATCAGCACGTACTCCATCATGTTTGAGGGTGATGAGGGCCTATGGGTTCCAATTGACCTCATCAAGTACATATTCAGGGAAGACAAGAATTTTAGATTTCGCCTATCCAGGTTTTTAAAATCCCTCACAGAAAAGGACTATAGAAATGAGGAGGAAGACTTACTCTTGGATCTACAAATGGGCAACATCGGCACTTCTTTCCTGAGCTGGGACATGGTTTTGGTCCTTCTGTTACAAGAGGGTGTGGCGAAAGAAAGTGGCAAGGAAAAAGAAAAGGGCAAAGTAAAGCTAATGGAGCAGCTCTAGATAGGCGAACACGGTGCTGTAAAGCACACTAGGACCCTTTAAACGATACGCTCGTTTCGAGCTATCACACGCCCTAGTCCAAGTTCGACCGTAAGTAAGGGGGTCAAAAACGAGTTAAAAACAATCTAAAAACAAGTAAAAACGAGGTGCAAAATACCCAAGAAACCACTTGTGTGGGCTTCAAGGGTAGTTACCAACGCACGTAGGGTACCCACGTCACATGCATCTACGTTTTGGTCGGGTGCTAGAGCCTGAACCACTAGAAAGCGTTTCAGTCTACGCAGGCTCACACCATCCCTCCACATTGGCATCTTGGCCTTCGGCTGGAACCCAAGGGAGTGCAACCCAAGATCCACGAATAGTGGATAGTGACTCGTCCTCTGACTCAGAAGCCATGGAAGGACACCCTACCAAGAACCCTGAGGAGACAAGCCAAAACATGCCAGTGTGGGCCCCACAACCCGGATCTAGCATGTTTAGTCGTCTAATAGAGACCTTTAGTAGAGCTACACGCTCTGAACATGCGACAAGCGAAGTAAATGAGGAAGGAGGGGTAGTAGATTCGCCATTCACATCTTATGTAGACCCTACCCTCCCAAAGAGTGTCCATGTGGATATTCTACCCACTTCGTTTAATGAGGGCCCTACTGAGCTACCACATTCCGATGCTCTTCCTAAAGTAGAGGTCCCTAGAAGCCAATCCATAAGAAGTGACATTGCGTCCACTTCAAGAGAACCGTTTGGCACACCAAGTCTAGTTGGGATATTTCTCAATGAAAATTGGGAATATGATCTACACACAGAGACTCTAACGGACCTATACACGGGTTACACATACCATGTAGGTTGGTTAGAAGTCCTACGATCTACATCTAGCGCCACTAATCTAGAGGAGCAACAACACATGATATGTGAGGTGATTCATAGAATTATCCAAATTGAGAGGCAAAATAGGGGAGTGGACCTAGTTTCCACTGGCCCTATGAGGTTTTTGGATACGGGCAAGGCCAAACAACCAACCCTATCACAATTGGAGACTCCCTCGGTGAGTCCCATAGACCCTTCGTATGTTGTTTCGCCTGGAGTCTCAATGCAGGTTGAGCCCACGAGCAGTAACTTTAGTTTTCCAACCTTGGCTCAACTTTCCATTAAGGAATCCACAATGCCTACCCCAATGATGAGCATGACAGAAAGCGCACCTGTTACCACTGTAGTTAGTACAACACCACTACCTAGTGGAACAGTACCTACAACAATGCGTGCCCGTGCCTATCGACCCTATGTACCTATCTCAACTCATGCTCATGTAGCTCCTACGCCTCTTAGTATGCCAATGGCGTATGCTCCACGACCGCCTTATCACCACCCTTATCCAATAGGAGCTAGGCCTAGTCACATATCATATCCTACGTCATTTGCCAACATACTCAGACCAATGCCAACTCCTATCAGCCAGGCTATCCCAGAAGTGCCTCCACCAACTATGCCTGCTCACTTAGGTGATCTCGCAGCATTTGCTCAGACGATCGGACGATCCATTGCGGAAAATATGCGGGGCATGCCTGAGAGAGAACTTAGAAGCAAGGCAGTACAAGTGGCTAAGCTCACTCAAAACTTCAGTGTGGTAACGAGGATGTTAGGAAGCACATTGAAGTCTTTCAACACGTGTGTGATTCCTTGGAAGAGCACAATGAGTTGCATAAGTGTAAAGCCTTAGGCTTAACCTTGAGTGGGAAGGCCGGAGATTGGTATCAAACCTTAAGGGTTGAAGAGCGCACTCACTACCCCACTCTCAAGAGATTGTTCTTGAAAGAATACATACGCGAGGGTGTGCTTTGGGGGGTAGCATCTCAACTTCAAAAAGCTGAACGCGAGGAAGGGGAGTCAGTGAGAGACTTTATAAGTCGATTGAAGCATCTAAATTCTCGCTGCACTCCTGATGAACGCTTCAATAACAACCAACTCCTCGATAGATTCATCCGAGGATTGCGCCACGAGGACATTTACAATGGCTTAGTCATTAGAGGTCTTACAACGTGGGAAGCAGTCACTGCCAATGCAATCCAGTTAGAAGACAACTTGATGATTGCAGGTAAAAAGGTGTCTTCAGAAACAAAATCCGTTAGTTCGCAAGTATCTGGGCACGAGCCAATGACAGTAAAACCTATTGCCAAGGAGCCCAAGATATCTGAAATGTCTGTGACCGACCTTACTAAGGCTCTCCAAGAATACTTTAGGGGTAATCAAGCTCCTCAGAATAGCCATATGTACCCAAGGAGAGAGCAACAATGGTGTTCGGTGTGCTTAGGACCACATAGCACGAGTGAATGTCCCACATTCAGAGTCAAATTCAATGGGAATTGCAATGCATGTGGTAAGTACGGCCATCAATCTAAGGATTGCCTAGTACTTAAGCGAATGTTGGCAAATCAGGCACCACTAGCCTGGTCAAACACACCTCAAGTACCCGTGCTAATGCCTGCACAACCTGTCGAGCAACCGTCACAGCACATAGTTCCAAGGAATCCGAATGTAGTCCAGTCTGTGCCGTTACCACCGCTAGTGCTAGGACCACAACCTCCACATCCAAGGATTACCCCTATAAACCAGATGGGTTGTGAGTCACATAGTGCATGTGGGGATTATGAAGAGGAGATAGACCCCACTGCTCCATACGGGATTGATACGTTTGAAATGATTCCCCAGTACTACATGGAGGATCATTTCGGGCAAGTTAAGCCTGTATATCAAGCGGCTGCTCTCGCCACAAGAGGGCAAAACCTTAATACCTTGGCGAGGAGACCACCTCTTTAATGCTATGAGTGTGGTGGACCGCATCGTGTAGCGGAGTGCCCTAATAGGCTACAGAAGATCGCTACTCAAATGCAACCAAATCAAGGGAGCACATCGGGAATGCCGGTACTTACATGTAATCGTTGTGGCATAGATCATTTGATCGCTCAATGTCCACATAATCCTAATGCACCCAAGATTACGCCATTGAATTTGGTTGAGGTCACCAACCAAGCACGAGGAACCACACCCATTGTACCCGTGAATGTAGTTACACGGTCAATGCTTCAAAATCAAAACTACATTCTTGAAGAGAGGGATACTGCATCAATTGCTCAGGCAAAGAAAAAGAAAACACGGCGAAAGAGATCGCTTAATGCCACGAGCTCCAAGCCCAGTTCAAAGACTAACATAGGGACGGGAGACAACCCCGTGTATATGAATGATCCTGAAGATGATTCCGATTCAATAGAAACCATGGGGACCAAAGCCACTACCTTAAGGGAGGAACCCACTTGGGAGCTCAATGACGGAGAATCAAGCGAGTACATAAATAAGGGGAAACAGAAGGAAACTTCCTTGGCCCCACAACCAAGTCAGTTAATGCCCTCTCGTCCACCCAACCTGAGTGAGACTCCCCAAGACAAGCCACGTGGGCCAAAAACCCTCAAGAAAAATATTGGAACTTACCCAAATCCAGTTGAGGAGATTGAACAAGTGCAACACTTAAGGGGTTTGGTGGAAGAAACAGAAAGAGAACTGGAGCCAAACCCGAGGAAAATCAAAATTCCAGACATAGTGTTTCCTACGCAAGTTCAACCTCACAGGAACCATAAACCGTTAGCGATACCTAGTATCATTTGGGAAGAAAGTGAGGATAGGACATCAGGAAGTGGGCAAACACCCTTTTTGCTTGAACGAATGTTTAGTGAGGGAATGCCTGACCCCATCGAGGAGGAAGTGATTCCATCTTCACCAATCCCTAGTCAAGGGGCGATGTCTCGAAAAGTACCGTTGAATGTGTCTAAGCTAATGGATTTCATGTCCTCTGAAATCAGAACCACGATCATATCCAAATTATACGGAGATCCTGAGCTATTCTTAGCTCTTCGGGCATTTCTCAATGGAGAACTAAAGGCGGGGCTACCACAATTTGCAAATATGGATAGACCCGACACACTTCAAGATGAAGGGGAGCATTGGGATCTACAACCCAACCTAGATGAAAACTCGATCGTTGAAATACCTGTTAACAAGTTGGGACAGTACTTTGAAGGTGACGAATCTAATGCAACCCTCCCCATTACTACCAAGGGATTAACTCTAAAGGGAATCCTTGATGGTGGTGCTGGAGTGAGCATTGTGACTAAAAACTGTTGGGAATCCATGGGGAGACCTCACCTCGAAGTCACAAACATAGTGGTTAAGATGGCAAATGGAACTATTGCTAAACCTATTGGAATGTTAAGGGACCTTAAGATCAAGGTTCTGGGATATAAGGTACGACATACCTTCATTGTAATGGATTTCTCCAAGCATCCTATGTCATATCAAATGATCTTAGGACGTCCTTTGATGAGGGAAGCACAAATGGTGCATGACTGGTCGAAAAACCATGTCTATCTACAATTCCAGGACTCTGTCATTCGAGTTGATCTTGAGAATGGTCGTGCGCATCCTTTAGGAAGCAAGGTTATCATTGATAATCGATCGGATACCACTGTTCACTCTGCCCCATTAAGGTATTGCTATACATGCAAAAAAGAGACTGATGATGGAAAAGATTCTCCTTATATGGATGTTCTACCGGGTATGACTGAGTCGGATAACGTGGATTGGGTACACCTAGCGGCAACCATAGACACATGGGGAAATAGAGGCACAAGTTGGGTAACACCTGAGGGGCAAGATATGCCACCGTTAGTGCCAATAAACATGATAGGTGTTATGCACTTGACTCCTGATGGCGAGAACGTGGCAAACTCAACCGACACTAAAAGTAGCGAAGACTCTGACCAATGCAACTCTGAGTATGAATCTCAAGAAGAAACTGACCCTGAGACTCATGGAGAAAACGAATCAAATATTCACCCAAATGTGGAAGCAATGTGCTCAAGGCCTAGGACAGTGACCTCCTGCAGTTCATCCGAAAGTGAGGTGGACACAAGTGAAGATCGACCAAGTGAGTCTGAATCTGATAGAAACAAAAATCAAAAACTTGGTAAGAAGAAAACGAGACATAAGCGCCAACGCTATCGAGCTAATGTATGCACTGCAATAAACAAGGAAAGATCCACTGCAGAATGGCTCAGTTATGTAGGAGCCATTGATGCTCATCGAAAGATAGCTAATAATTGGGGACAATATCTCCAAAGTGTCATGTGGTGTATTCCGCAACCTCATGACGTCGCCCAATTAGAAATCGAAGAGAAGCCGAAACTAAGTCGTACTGCAAGAAGGCGGCAAAACCAAGAGTTGACTCAGCAACAAAAGGAAGCAAAATTGAAAGAAAAAAGCCTGGCACAACAAGAACCAGTAGACTTACACCCCGCACCCGAGCATTTCAAATCATTCACCACAGGGGAACGTAAAGTGGTCTACACAAAAGCCCAACGAACGCCTACCAATGGGAGTAGCAGTGTCTACGATGGCCCTGCGGTAGTTAAGGAGATAGACTTAGCAGATCCGGGTGAGGAGTTTAAACCAGTTTATATTGCTCAAGACCTCACCAAGGCGGAAGAAGCTGCACTTACGAAGCTTCTTAAAGAATTCAAGGACATATTTGCTTGGACATATCATGATATGAAGGGTGTTCCACCCTCGGTGGTGCAACACACGATTTCAATGATTAGCACTGCTAAACCAGTCCAGCAACGTCCCTACCCAATGAATCCTAAGTACGCAAAGATTGTACAAGAGGAAATTGAAAAGCTTGTAAAATGTGGATTCATATACCCTATTGAGCACTCAGAATGGGTGTCTCTGATAGTCATCATACCAAAGAAGAATGGAAAACTCAGAGTGTGCGTTGATCTCAAAAAGGTTAATGCAGCCACCAGAAGGGATCATTACCCCTTGCCATATTCTGAACATGTGCTTGAAAGAGTGACAGGCAAGGAGGCATATAGCTTTTTAGATGGGTACTCGGGTTACAATCAGATCACAATTGCAGTCGAGGACCAAGCTAAAACAGCATTTATCACGGAGTTTGGAGTGTTTGCCTTTCGCGTCATGGCTTTTGGCTTGACCAATGCACCTGCAACATTCCAACGATTGATAAACACGGCCTTTAAGGAATATCTAAGGGACTTCTGTGAAGCTTTCTTAGATGATCTTTGTGTTCATTCCTCTTGGGACGAGCACTTGATGTGTTTACGAAAAATATTTGAAAGGTGTAGATTATATCGCATCTCCTTGAATCCTTTCAAATGCCAATTCTGGGTTAAACACGGAGTTATCTTAGGGCATATAGTGTCCAAAAATGGGATTTCCACGGACGAGAGTAAAATTAAGGTCATTCTGGAATTACCCCCACCCACCAACTACAAGGGAGTCCAACACTTTATGGGCCACGTTGGTTATTATCGAAGGTTTATTCTATTCTTCGCCGAGATAGCTCGACCATTGTATAAGCTTCTCATCGAGTTTATTTGGACCGAAGAATGTGACCGTGCCTATGAGCTATTAAAGAAGGCCTTGGCGAGTGTTCCAATCTTGAGAATGCCTAACTGGGATTTACTCTTCCATGTGCATATTGATGCATCAAACTTTGCTATTGGGTGTGTGTTAACTCAACCTGGAGAACATAAGCTAGACTACCCCATTAGCTTTGCCAGTCGCCAGTTGAACGATGCTGAGATGAACTACACCACTACGGAGCGAGAAGGGTTGGCAATGATATATGCAGTAAGGAAATTTCGTTATTACCTCCTTGCCACCAAGTTTGTTTTCTATGTGGATCATCAAGCATTGTTGTATCTGGTAAACAAACCATGCTCCACAGGAAGAATCACACGATGGCTATTGATTCTTCTTGAGTTTGATTTCACGGTTGTTGTGAGACCTGGCAAGAAACATGTTATGGCTGATCATTTGTCTCGCATACCTAATGGTGAGGCTCCTACGGGGGTTGATGATGACTTACCTGACACTTCCCTGTTCATGGTGGAGACAATGCCTGAATGGAGTGAGAAGATTGTTAACTTTTTGGTTAATGGCTTTCCACCCAAGGAGCTTTGTAAAGATCTAGCTCGAAAGCTGATCAAAGAATGCGAACCCTATTGCCTGATAGCCGGGACTCTTTATAAAAGAGGAAAGGATGACGTTCTTAGGCGTTGTGCCCGAGAGGATGAGTATCTATACATCTTGCAAGAGACACATATGGGCGTAGCCGGTGGTCACTTCTCAGGAGACTTAACTGCGCGAAAGATCTTACAATCAGGGTATTGGTGGCCCACTATGTTCCAAGATGCATCACTCTTTGTGAAGGGTTGCGATGAATGCCAACGATACAAGAAACCCCAATGGAAAGATCAGATGCCCCTACATCCAATCAAAGTAAACCAACCATTTGAAAAGTGGGGTTTAGACTTTGTAGGTCCGATTAGCCCAGCGGCCCGAAACACACAATCTCGCTATATTATTGTGGCCACTGACTATATGACCAAATGGGCTGAAGCGAAAGCGACACGTAAGACAGATGCGAGGACAACAGCCAAGTTCCTCTTTGAAAATATAATCACACGCTTTGGTTATCCTTTTGAACTTGTGAGCGACAATGGTACGCATTTTATAAATGAAGTGATTAAGGAGCTCACAACAAATTTCATGATATCCCATCATAAATCTACTCCTTACTATCCGCAAGCGAATGGCCAAGCTTAGAGTACCAACAAGACTTTAATCTCTGTTTTGACAAAGACAGTTGAAGCTCATCGAACGGATTGGGATCTAAAGCTTACGACAGCTTTATGGGCCTATCGTACTGCGTACAAAGTGGCTATTAATTGCACACCATTCAAAATGGTATATGGCCAAGAAGCAGTCATGCCGTGGGAATTTGTCATTCCTAGTCTTCGTGTTGCTACTCAAGAGGGTTGGGATGGTAATCCCTTAGCAGAGCGTCTGTATATCCTTGAGCGGCTAAACGAAGAAAGACAATTGGCTGTGTACAATGCCCTTGTGGAGAAGGATAGAAGGAAAAAATGGTTTGATCGCCACCTAAAGGACAAGGACATCAAGGTCGGGGATAAAGTCCTGATGTATGGAGTGCGTAACGAAAAGAAGAAGCTCAAATATGCTGGTAAGGGACCGTATAGAGTATGTGAAATTACCCCGCAGGGTACCATCAGAGTGGAGACTCTCGACGGAGTTGAAACCATTGGATTCCTTAATGGGAGTAAATTCAAAAGATACTATGACCCCCTGAGCCAAGAGGAGTTACATGCAATCCATCAAAAGAAGGCAGCCAAAGAACAAGCTGAGCTTAAAAAGATACAAGCGAGAGTCGAAGCCAAAGAACGTCAACAGCGTGCTAGGAGACAACGAGAAGCCAACTTGGGAATTACGCAAGTATTTTTTGAGGAGGCAGAGGAGGATGCACTGGAATCTGACCCACCTCTAAGATACCCAATTGAGTTACAGAGTCCTTACGGGGAGGTGCTGTATAATGCATTATTGGATACAGGAGCTCAACACAATTTGCTATCATATGGCATGTGGTGTCAACTGGGAAAACCACCTTTATCCAAGAGTTCTATCCAAGTTCAAGGAATCAACAAGAAAAAAACCCCTGTATCAGGAATTTTGCACACTCCGGTTGCTTATGACAAGGGAACCATAATTCAAAGCTTTTTGGTTATGCCTGCTGGTACCATGGAAGGGAGTGTAATCTTAGGGCGCAAATGGATGATGGCCACCAAGTGCAATATCGATTGGGCAACTAGACAAGTCACAACGCAAGAACCAACACTAGGTCTGACCGCTCAAAATCCCGCACCTAAGTCATCCACTCAAATATTAGATAACGAAAAATCACAAAGTCCAGTGGCAAAACCATCTTCGATTGTTGGCCACCCCTCTAACGCTTCAACGCCAAGAGTGGAAACAGGAAAGGTGGTCCCTAAAGCTTCGCTTACTATGCCAAAGAGTACATACAAATGGGTCCCCAAAGCTTCGTTAACAGCTACTTCCCCTGCTCAATCTCGGTCACCCACCAAGAAGCCTCGTAAAAGGAAAGTAGCTACCCACCCGAGAAAGGGCAATGTAACATCGCGATGGATCCCTAAAAAATTATTAGTAGCCCAAGGGTACTACGAGGGGAATGACCAGATTTGGGTCCCTAAACATAAGGTGAATCCCTCTACATCACCTGTAAAACCTTGCAAACCAATTGTTGCCACCCCAATGACAATTCAAGACTGTGGTAAGGGAAAGGTAACAGAGTGCTCCGCACCACTTCTTCCAGAGTTAGTTTGGATTCCCAAACGATATCGATCATTACCACCTAGCTCAGGAAGGGGGGAGCCACATGGAGCTTCTAGCTCCTCATGCCAGGCACACACTCATATAGAAGTTTCTACATGCTCTACACCTACTCTTGTCAACACCCAACAAAAAACCGATGAGTCTACGTCTCCCCTTGTAATAGTATCGTCGGAAACCATTTCCTCCATTCGTCAATGGGAGCGTACACTACCATTTCCTCCCATTCGTCAATGGGAGCGTACACTACCATCTCTACAATTGGATGTGGCCACAAGGGTCATAAAAAGCTATCTGCCCACATCACAACCTATGACCCGCTGGACAAATTGGTTCCAAGAGGCTGCAACGTCATTGCAAATAATATGATCTACCCAAGGAAAGGGGGAGCATGTACTCACGCTCGACATTCTAATGCTTCCTCCTTAACCTTCTCCCCTGACCATGTAATTGCCAAATTCAAGGGGATGTATATATATAGCTTCATACATTTAAAAAAAAAACAAAACAAAACAAAGAAAAGAAAAACAAAAAATAGTAAAAAGAGCAAGAGCACAAAAAGAGGATAAATATCCGTATACAATCAAGAACTAGATTGACCTGTCTCACAAACCTACTGATGCTATATCTGTGTTTGCAGATATGGCAGATGCACGATCATCATACACTTCATCCACTCCCGCCTTTGATGAGAGGTATCATCTGTACCTTTCTCAGATATTTCACATGTGCTATC
This sequence comes from Cibotium barometz, assembly GCF_041138505.1. Taxonomy (NCBI): domain Eukaryota; kingdom Viridiplantae; phylum Streptophyta; class Polypodiopsida; order Cyatheales; family Cibotiaceae; genus Cibotium; species Cibotium barometz. Next base: position 11,473,727 of record NC_141102.1, on the reverse strand, counting down.
CTGTAATTGAAACTGAATGGGATCATATAGATGTATTAGCCAGAGAGGAAAATGTTGAGGAATTAGAATGGCTAATTCGCCTATTGACCATGACTGACCCCTACTCCGTAGAGGACATATCCCCGATAGCCCAATGCTTTCCTTTTCCACAAGATGACTATCCTCGCATGGTTACATTCTTGATGAGTCTATGTGGATGGGAAAATGAAAAGGAAATATCTGACAATGATGAATGGACGGATGAAACTCATGGCACTACTGAGGTTGATTTTATTTATTTGGATGATGCGGATAGAGGCTTAGCCTTAGGGCTAGAGCCAGGACTCTACAACATCCTCTTACTGTATCCTCAGTAGTAGTGTGGTGACTGGTAGGTAGGTTAGTGTTTTCAAGTTTTTTCTAGTTTAGATTCTTTAAACGAGTCTTGAAATTTTCACACTGATGTGCCTCTCGAGGTATAGTGCTTGTTAGTTGATTGTACAGGTTAAAAAGTTTGAGGTGGGTTCGCTTTCAAGTCCTGAGACTATCGCAACGTTCATCAAAATATATCTACATCAAATTGCAAGCTGTCTCGTCAAATCAAGGACATCTCCAATTACAGGTGTAATTCTTCCATACCCACTCTCTTTCGTTTTTACTGTTCAATTAATTTCATAAACTATAAGGCATGACCACATGGAAATTGTCAATGTACTACTTAGTTTTTGAAGTTGCTTGCATGCTAGTGTAAATCATTAATGAGCTTAACTTTATTGGAAATATTCCTAGGCAGCATGACGTCTTTAGTTAACCTTGGAATACGATTGTCTTAGGTCTAGGGTCAAACCATCTTAATGTTTGAACACCTGGCTGTGTGTGTGTTGACCTCTAGGACATAGCTTTTACCCCTTGTCGAAAGGATGTAAGAACACATTTTAGTTCAGGAGCGAAGATCAAAAGAAACTTTATAAAAAAAAAAGCCTACAATAAATGGCAATACAAGTCTATGATGTGCTTTAATGTTGGCCTATCGCCTTATTGATACTTGGTAGGCGAGGAGTATTCTACTCCAGACCGATGCCTTGGTTGGTAGGGGGTAGCCTTGCCTAAAGTGAGCTAATAGATTCTTGGATAATGCCTTGTGTAAAACATGGTACCAGGATCGATGTTAGTTTTGCCTTAGGAAGGTCGCCATTGTGTATAAAAATTGTCACATGCAAAAAAAACATAAAGGCAAAAGGCTCCTGTAACTCTGATGTTTCTTGTGTCCCTAGGCTCGTGGTAACTACTTGTTCTTAGAGTAGACACAGTATGGTCATCTGTTTATTTATTAAGCTTGGTTATTTCCTTGACTTAAGCTAGTTATAAACCTTGATTAACCTTTGACACCTTGCTAACTCTTGATTTACTTTCAATAATTTTAAACTCCTGTTACTTTGCTACACTAGCTCATTCATGTGACCCTTAAACTAAGTTCTCATAGCAACATCCATTGTGGTCTAACATGCTTGATTTTATACACTTTATATCTTTTGAATTCCAGCATACTTTCACTCTTTTCCCTGTTTTGCAGACGGTCAACCACAACAACCCTATCGAGCTTACCATACCATAGCTTCCGAGGACGGAATCTACATCAGGAAGGGGGGCATGTTAACCCATGGCGGACATTGAGACGTACTATATTTTACTTCATTAATTTAAATATTCTGAGTCATGGGCCAGGCTTGTCGGCACTATATGTTAAGGATAAAGGGATTGGGTGATCGCCGATGAGAGGCGCACCTTGGATATCAGTAGGATAAGGGTTAGGGTCGGTCGGCCATGTATGGGCGCCCAAGTGTGAACGGCCAAGTCACCTATAAGAGTCAAATGTAACCCTAAAATCCTCATTCTCATGTGTTGTGAATACAAGAGTGCTCTTGCCTTATCTCTTTGGTTTCCTTCTCCTGCGTGTGTGAGAGAGAGAGAGAGAGAGTGAGAGAGAGCGATCGAGCACTGTGTAGCGGCACGGCGGCGAAGAGGCGGTAGAGCGGCGACGGCGGCTCCTCCTTCACGGCTGCGACGCGGGAATCCTTCAAGGCGGCAGTTAAGCGGTGAGTGACACACCTTTTGAATTCTGTTTTGAGCTTCCTTCCCTGGTTGTATGCTTGCAGCCATTCGTGGCTCGCATACGGTGCCCGGCAAGTCCCCAGCTACGACCTGTGCGGCAAAAGCGCACAGAGAACAAGAGACTTCAAGGAAACACTTGAGAAAAGATTTGGGGGGGTGTCACTCATAAATATGTAAGCGTAGCACGTGGGTTCAATAGAAGGGTTTTTTTTTAATCCCTTTTTTACACAATTTTTACGTACAGAAGGGTACCATTTAAAGGGGGTATTTACAGATCGAATAGAAAAAGGGTGTGTTTTATTCATGAAAAAGAGAAGATTGGGGGGGTGTCACTCATAAATATGTAAGCGTAGAACGTGCGTTCAATAGAAGGGTTTTTTTTAATCCCTTTTTTACACAATTTTTACGTACAGAAGGGTACCATTTAAAGGGGGTATTTACAGATCGAATAGAAAAAGGGTGTGTTTTATTCATGAAAAATTTACAGATAAGGGGTTTTTAAATTAAGCCTTGAACGCATATGATATAGAGAGTTATTACGGCTCCTCCTCCTTATTACGGCTCTTCACCCCCACTCGTTACTCTCCAGCTCTCGCCACTATCACCTTTGATCCCTCCTAGCTCTCCCCACTCACTTGCCATCAACCAGCCTCCTCACTCCCTTTGCTTCGCTCATGCATAGCCCCTCACCAACCTCGCCAGCACTCACCCCCTCGAGCTTCTACTCACCACTAGCCAGCCCTGTTGGCATTCTTCATCTACTTATGCTGTCAGTGCTGACTCTTTCTCACATGCACCCTAAAGTAGCCCCCCTCCTTATTACGGCTGTTCACCCCCACTCGTTACTCTCCAGCTCTCGCCACCATCACCTTTGATCCCTCCTAGCTCTCCCCACTCACTTGCCATCAACCAGCCTCCTTACTCCCTTTGCTTCGCTCATGCATAGCCCCTCACCAACCTCGCGAGCACTCACCCCCTCTCTCTCGTCCCTTGACACCTCTCTCTCACTTTGCTTTTCTCACGCATAGCCCCTCACCACCCTCGCCAGCACTCACCCACTCTCTCTTGATCCTCCTCATCTTTTTTACACTCCCTTGCTAGCCAGTCCCCTTGCCACCTCTCTCTCTCCCTTATTAGTCGATCCCCTTAGAGTTCAAGGCCCAAAGGTGGATATCATGGATGAGGTCAAGGAAGAGGAAGAGTTGCTATAATCCAAGCTAAAGAAGAAACCCTTGAAGATGAAGAGGAGGCTAGACCCTAGGTTAATGCTAGGATAGAGAACCAAGGTGAAAATTGGTAATTTTCAGTGATCCAGACACCAGCATATCATCATGGTAAACATTTAAAATTCTTATCGATTCTAGAAGTACTCATTCATCTCTTTCACCAAAGTGCATTAGAAAATTAGGTATTAATAAAAAAGTATCCAGGAAAATGGTTATTGAGCTAACTAGTGGAAAGGAAGTAATTTCCCAACATACCATAGGAGATCTAGGGTTAGATCTTGATGGAAAACCAACTGCTACTTCCATATAATGCCCCTGGGAGTTTATGAGAGTATTCTTGAAATGGATTGGCTAAAATAAAAAATAGCCCACCATCCACTATGAGATTGGACAAATCTCATTCAAGGATGCCAAAACAAAGAAGTAGTAGCTTCAGGGAGGACTAGTAGACCCAACTTACAGCTAGTAAAGGGTAGTAAGTTATTAAAGGGTCTCAAGAAGAATCAAAGGGTGTTTGTAGTAAAACTCAACAAGGTAGAGAAAGGAGTGAACCTAATTGGCTAGAGGACTACAAAGATCTCTTCCTATAGAAACTCACACAAATGTCTCCAACCATAAAGGGAAATTGACCATGACATTGAGCTTATTCATGGAGCACAACCTATGGCAAAAAGGGTATATAAAATGTTAGTTCCAAAACCGATAAAACTCAAGAAACAACTTTGACTGATGTTAGAGCAAGGATTAATCCAACCAAATGTATCAGCTTGGGGAGCAGCTTGGGGAGCCTTAATCTTATTTCAAAAGAATAAGGAATGTAACCTTGAGTTTATGTGCATAATTTATAGGGGCCGAAATCAACTCACTGCTGCAAAGAATAAGTATCCAATCCCTAGGATTTGCAACTTGTAGATCGACTTCATAGAGCCCAAGTCTTCAAACATATTTGAAGTCTGGATACTATTAATTAGAGTCAAAGAAGAAGACATCCCAAAGACAACATTCGACTCCAAATATGGGCATATAAATACTCCATGATGCTATTTAGGTTGACTAATGCCCCAACAATATTTAATAGGCTCAAGCAAATATATTCAAGAAGCAACTTGATAATCAAGTCTTGGTGTTTTTTGACGATGTCCTGATCTACTCCTCTAAGGATGAGAAAGAGCACGACGCCCAAGTTAGAGAAGTTATAGAAATCCTAAGGGAGCACCAAATCTTTGCTAAAAGGATTAAGTGTACCTTCTTTACAGACAAAATTGAATATTTCGGAATCTTTGTCTCAAAGAATGGAATTTCAATAGACCTAGTAAAGGTACAAGATATAGTAGAATGGCCTCAGTCATCCAATGTTAAGGAACTCAAAATCTCAGTGTGAGGATTATGTCGTTAATCCCTCATATTGTGTACTAATGACTACTTAAGTACTTAACTTAGAGAATAAGAGACTTCAAGGAAACACTTGAGAGAAGATTCGGGGGGGAGGGGGGGTGTCACTCATAAATATGTAAGCGTAGCACGTGGGTTCAATAAAAGGGGTTTTTTAAATCCCTTCTTCACACAATTTTTACAAACAGAAAGGTACCATTTAAAGGGGATATTTACCGATCGAATAGAAAAAGGGTGTGTTTTATTCATGAAAAATTTACAGATAAGGGGTTTTTAAATTAAGCCTTGAACTCACATGTGATATAGAGAGTTTACATATAGTGAATCCCTCGAGCTTCTACTCACCACTAGCCAGCCCTGTTGGCATTCTTCATCTACTTATGCTGTTTGTGCTGACTCTTTCTCACATGCACCCTAAAGTAGCCCCCCTCCTTTACGGCTCTTCACCCCCACTCGTTACTCTCCAGCTCTCGCCACCATCACCTTTGATCCCTCCTAGCTCTCCCCACTCACTTGCCACATCAACTAGCCTCCTCACTCCCTTTGCTTTGCTCATGCTCAGCCCCTCACCAACCTCGCCAGCACTCACCCCCTCTCTCTCATCCCTCGACACCTCTCTCTCACTTTGCCTTTCTCACGCATAGCCCCTCACCACCGTCGCCAGCACTCACCCGCTCTCTCTTGATCCTCCCATCTCTTTCACACTCCCTTGCTAGCCGGTTCACACTCCCTTGCTAGCCGGCCCCCTTGCCACCTCTCTCTCTCCCTTATTAGTCGATCCCTTCAGAGTTCAAGGCCCAAAGGTGGATATCATGGATGAGGTCAGGGAAGAGGAAGAGTTGCTATAATCCAAGCTAAAGAAGAAACCCTTGAAGATGAAGAGGAGGCTAGACCCTAGGTTCATGCTACGATAGAGAACCAAGGTGAAAATTGGTAATTTTCAGTGATCCAGACACCAGCATATCATCAAGGTAAACATTTAAAATTCTTATTGATTCTAGAAGTACTCATTCATCTCTTTCACCAAAGTGCATTAGAAAATATAAAAAAGTATCCAGGAAAATGGTTATTGAGCTAACTAGTGGAAAGGAAGTAATTTTCCAACATACCATAGGAGATCTAGGGTTAGATTTTGATGGAAAACCAACTGCTACTTCCATATAATGCCCGTGGGAATTTATGACGGTATTGTTGAAATGGATTGGCTAAAATAGAAAATAGCCCACCATCCACTATGAGATTGGACAAATCTTATTCAAGGATGCCAAAACAAAAAAGTAGTAGCTTCAGGGAGGACTAGTAGACCCAACTTACACAGCTAGTAAAGGGTAGTAAGTTATTAAAGGGTCTCAAGAAGAGTCAAAGGGTGTTTGTAGCAAAACTCAATAAGGTAGAGAAAGATATTGTAAGGAGTGAACCTAATTGGCTAGAGGACTCAAAGATCTCTTCCTATAGAAACTCACACAAATGTCTCCATAAAGGGAAATTAACCATGACATTTAGCTTATTCATGGAGCACAACCTATGGCAAAAAGGGTATATAAAATGTTAGTTCCAAAACTGATAAAACTTGTAGATCGACTTCATAGAGCCCAAGTCTTCAAACATATTCGAAGTCTGGATACTATCAAATTAGAGTAAAAGAAGAAGACATCCCAAAGACAACATTTAACTCCAAGTATGGGCATATAAATACTCCATGATGCTATTTAGGTTGACTAATGCCCCAACAATATTTAATAGGCTCAAGCAAATATATTCAAGAAGCAACTTGAAACTCCAAGTATGGGCATATAAATACTCCATGATGCTATTTAGGTTGACTAATGCCCCAACAATATTTAATAGGCTCAAGCAAATATATTCAAGAAGCAACTTGATAATCAAGTCTTGGTGTTTTTTGACGATATTCTGATCTACTCTAAGGATGAGAAAGAGCACGAAGCCCAAGTTAGAGAAGTTATAGAAATCCTAAGGGAGCACCAAATCTTTGCTAAAAGGATTAAGTGTACCTTCTTTACAGACAAAATTGAATATTTAGGACTCTTTGTCTCAAAGAATGGAATTTCAATAGACCTAGTAAAGGTAGAAGATATAGTAGAATGGCCTCAATCATCCAATGTTAAGGAACTCAAAATCTCAGTGTGAGGATTATGTCGTTAATCCCTCATATTGTGTACTAATGACTACTTAAGTACTTAACTTAGAGAACAAGAGACTTCAAGGAAACACTTGAGAGAAGATTGGGGGGTGTCACTCATAAATATGTAAGCGTAGCACATAGCTAGCACTCACCCCCTCTCTCTCGTCCCTTGACACCTCTCTCTCACTTTGCTTTTCTCACGCATAGCCCCTCACCACCCTCGCCAGCACTCACCCGCTCTCTCTTGATCCTCCTCATCTTTTTTACACTCCCTTGCTAGCCGGTCCCGTTGCCACCTCTCTCTCTCCCTTATTAGTTGATCCCCTCAGAGTTCTAGGCCCAAAGGTGGATATCATGGATGAGGTCAAGGAAGAGGAAGAGTTGCTATAATCCAAGCTAAAGAAGAAACCCTTGAAGATGAAGAGGAGGCTAGACCCTAGGTTCATGCTACGATAGAGAACCAAGGTGAAAATGGGTAATTTTCAGTGATCCAGACACCAGCATATCATCATGGTAAACATTTAAAATTCTTATCGATTCTAGAAGTACTCATTCATCTCTTTCACCAAAGTGCATTAGAAAATTAGGTATTAATAAAAAAGTATCCAGGAAAATGGTTATTGAGCTAACTAGTGGAAGGGAAGTAATTTCCCAACATACCATAGGAGATCTAGGGTTAGATCTTGATGGGTTAGATCTTGATGGAAAACCAACTGCTACTTCCATATAATGCCCGTGGGAATTTATGACGGTATTCTTGAAATGGATTGGCTAAAATAAAAAATAGCCCACCATCCACTATGAGATTGGACAAATCTCATTCAAGGATGCCAAAACAAAGAAGTAGTAGCTTCAGGGAGGACTAGTAGACCCAACTTACAGCTAGTAAAGGGTAGTAAGTTATTAAAGGGTCTCAAGAAGAGTCAAAGGGTGTTTGTAGCAAAACTCAATAAGGTAGAGAAAGATATTGTAAGGAGTGAACCTAATTGGCTAGAGGACTCAAAGATCTCTTCCTATAGAAACTCACACAAATGTCTCCATAAAGGAAAATTAACCATGACATTTAGCTTATTCATGGAGCACAACCTATGGCAAAAAGGGTATATAAAATGTTAGTTCCAAAACTGATAAAACTTGTAGATCGACTTCATAGAGCCCAAGTCTTCAAACATATTTGAAGTCTGGATACTATCAAATTAGAGTAAAAGAAGAAGACATCCCAAAGACAACATTTAACTCCAAATATGGGCATATAAATACTCCATGATGCTATTTAGGTTGACTAATGCCCCAACAATATTTAATAGGCTCAAGCAAATATATTCAAGAAGCAACTTGATAATCAAGTCTTGGTGTTTTTTGACGATATTCTGATCTACTCTAAGGATGAGAAAGAGCACGAAGCCCAAGTTAGAGAAGTTATAGAAATCCTAAGGGAGCACCAAATCTTTGCTAAAAGGATTAAGTATACCTTCTTTACAGACAAAATTGAATATTTAGGACTCTTTGTCTCAAAGAATGGAATTTCAATAGACCTAGTAAAGGTAGAAGATATAGTAGAATGGCCTCAGTCATCCAATGTTAAGGAACTCAAAATCTCAGTGTGAGGATTATGTCGTTAATCCCTCATATTGTGTACTAATGACTACTTAAGTACTTAACTTAGAGAACAAGAGACTTCAAGGAAACACTTGAGAGAAGATTGGGGGGTGTCACTCATAAATATGTAAGCGTAGCACGTAGCTAGCACTCACCCCCTCTCTCTCGTCCCTTGACACCTCTCTCTCACTTTGCTTTTCTCACGCATAGCCCCTCACCACCCTTGCCAGCACTCACCCGCTCTCTCTTGATCCTCCTCATCTTTTTTACACTCCCTTGCTAGCCGGTACCCTTGCCACCTCTCTCTCTCCCTTATTAGTCGATCCCCTCAGAGTTCTAGGCCCAAAGGTGGATATCATGGATGAGGTCAAGGAAGAGGAAGAGTTGCTATAATCCAAGCTAAAGAAGAAACCCTTGAAGATGAAGAGGAGGCTAGACCCTAGGTTCATGCTACGATAGAGAACCAAGGTGAAAATGGGTAATTTTCAGTGATCCAGACACCAGCATATCATCATGGTAAACATTTAAAATTCTTATCGATTCTAGAAGTACTCATTCATCTCTTTCACCAAAGTGCATTAGAAAATTAGGTATTAATAAAAAAGTATCCAGGAAAATGGTTATTGAGCTAACTAGTGGAAAGGAAGTAATTTACCAACATACCATAGGAGATCTAGGGTTAGATCTTGATGGGTTAGATCTTGATGGAAAACCAACTGCTACTTCCATATAATGCCTGTGGGAATTTATGACGGTATTCTTGAAATGGATTGGCTAAAATAAAAAATAGCCCACCATCCACTATGAGATTGGACAAATCTCATTCAAGGATGCCAAAACAAAGAAGTAGTAGCTTCAGGGAGGACTAGTAGACCCAACTTACAGCTAGTAAAGGGTGGTAAGTTATTAAAGGGTCTCAAGAAGAGTCAAAGGGTGTTTGTAGCAACACTCAATAAGGTAGAGAAAGATATTGTAAGGAGTGAACCTAATTGGCTAGAGGACTCAAAGATCTCTTCCTATAGAAACTCACACAAATGTCTCCATAAAGGGAAATTAACCATGACATTTAGCTTATTCATGGAGCACAACCTATGGCAAAAAGGGTATATAAAATGTTAGTTCCAAAACTGATAAAACTTGTAGATCGACTTCATAGAGCCCAAGTCTTCAAACATATTTGAAGTCTGGATACTATCAAATTAGAGTAAAAGAAGAAGACATCCCAAAGACAACATTTAACTCCAAATATGGGCATATAAATACTCCATGATGCTATTTAGGTTGACTAATGCCCCAACAATATTTAATAGGCTCAAGCAAATATATTCAAGAAGCAACTTGATAATCAAGTCTTGGTGTTTTTTGACGATATTCTGATCTACTCTAAGGATGAGAAAGAGCACGAAGCCCAAGTTAGAGAAGTTATAGAAATCCTAAGGGAGCACCAAATCTTTGCTAAAAGGATTAAGTGTACCTTCTTTACAGACAAAATTGAATATTTAGGACTCTTTGTCTCAAAGAATGGAATTTCAATAGACCTAGTAAAGGTAGAAGATATAGTAGAATGGCCTCAGTCATCCAATGTTAAGGAACTCAAAATCTCAGTGTGAGGATTATGTCGTTAATCCCTCATATTGTGTACTAATGACTACTTAAGTACTTAACTTAGAGAACAAGAGACTTCAAGGAAACACTTGAGAGAAGATTGGGGGGGTGTCACTCATAAATATGTAAGCGTAGCACGTAGCTAGCACTCACCCCCTCTCTCTCGTCCCTTGACACCTCTCTCTCACTTTGCTTTTCTCACGCATAGCCCCTCACCACCCTCGCCAGCACTCACCCGCTCTCTCTTGATCCTCCTCATCTTTTTTACACTCCCTTGCTAGCCGGTCCCCTTGCCACCTCTCTCTCTCCCTTATTAGTCGATCCCCTCAGAGTTCTAGGCCCAAAGGTGGATATCATGGATGAGGTCAAGGAAGAGGAAGAGTTGCTATAATCCAAGCTAAAGAAGAAACCCTTGAAGATGAAGAGGAGGCTAGACCCTAGGTTCATGCTACGATAGAGAACCAAGGTGAAAATGGGTAATTTTCAGTGATCCAGACACCAGCATATCATCATGGTAAACATTTAAAATTCTTATTGATTCTAGAAGTACTCATTCATCTCTTTCACCAAAGTGCATTAGAAAATTAGGTATTAATAAAAAAGTATCCAGGAAAATGGTTATTGAGCTAACTAGTGGAAAGGAAGTAATTTCCCAACATACCATAGGAGATCTAGGGTTAGATCTTGATGGGTTAGATCTTGATGGAAAACCAACTGCTACTTCCATATAATGCCCCTGGGAATTTATGACGGTATTCTTGAAATGGATTGGCTAAAATAAAAAATAGCCCACCATCCACTATGAGATTGGACAAATCTCATTCAAGGATGCCAAAACAAAGAAGTAGTAGCTTCAGGGAGGACTAGTAGACCCAACTTACAGCTAGTAAAGGGTAGTAAGTTATTAAAGGGTCACAAGAAGAATCAAAGGGTGTTTGTAGTAAAACTCAACAAGGTAGAGAAAGATATTGTAAGGAGTGAACCTAATTGGCTAGAGGACTACAAAGATCTCTTCCTATAGAAACTCACACAAATGTCTCCATAAAGGGAAATTGACCATGACATTGAGCTTATTCATGGAGCACAACCTATGGCAAAAAGGGTATATAAAATGTTAGTTCCAAAACTGATAAAACTCAAGAAACAACTCTGACTGATGTTAGAGCAAGGATTAATCCAACCAATTGTATCAGCTTGGGGAGCCTTAGCCTTATTTCGAAAGAATAAGGAATGTAACCTTGAGTTTATGTGCATAATTTATAGGGGCCTAAATGAACTCACTGCTGCAAAGAATAAGTATCCAATCCCTAGGATTGGCAACTTGTAGATCGACTTCACAGAGCCCAAGTCTTCAAAAATATTGATTTGAAGTCTGGATACTATCAAATTAGAGTCAAAGAAGAAGACATCCCAAAGACAACATTCAACTCCAAATATGTGCATATAAATACTTCATGATGCTATTTAGGTTGACTAATGCCCCAACAATATTTAATAGGCTCAAGCAAATATATTCAAGAAGCAACTTGATAATCAAGTCTTGGTGTTTTTTGACGATATTCTAATCTACTCTAAGGATGAGAGAGAGCACGAAGCCCAAGTTAGAGAAGTTATAGAAATCCTAAGGGAGCACCAAATCTTTGCTAAAAGGATTAAGTGTACCTTCTTTACAGACAAAATTGAATATTTAGGACTCTTTGTCTCAAAGAATGGAATTTCAATAGACCTAGTAAAGGTACAAGATATAGTAGAATGGCCTCAGTTATCCAATGTTAAGGAACTCAAAATCTCAGTGTGAGGATTATGTCGTTAATCCCTCATATTGTGTACTAATGACTACTTAAGTACTTAACTTAGAGAACAAGAGACTTCAAGGAAACACTTGAGAAGATTGGGGGGGGTGTCACTCATAAATATGTAAGCGTAGCACGTGGGTTCAATAGAAGGGGTTTTTTAAATCCCTTTTTTACACAATTTTTACGTGTACAGAAGGGTACCATTTAAAGGGGATATTTACAGATCGAATCGAAAAAGGGTGTGTTTTATTCATGAAAAATTTACAGATAAGGGGTTTTTTAATTAAGCCTTGAATGCACATGATATAGAGAGTTTACATATAGTGAACCCCTCGAGCTTCTGCTCACCACTAGCTAGCCCTATTGGCATTCTTCATCTACTTATGCTGTCAGTGCTGACTCTTTCTCACATGCACCCTAAAGTAGCCCCCCTCCTTACGGCTCTTCACCCCCTTTCTAATGCACTTTGGTGAAAGAGATGAATGAGTACTTCTAGAATCGATAAGAATTTTAAATGTTTACCTTGATCATATGCTGGTGTCTGGATCACTGAAAATTACCAATTTTCACCTTGGTTCTCTATCGTAGCATGAACCTAGGGTCTAGCCTCCTCTTCATCTTCAAGGGTTTCTTCTTTAGCTTGGATTATAGCAACTCTTCCTCCTCCCTGACCTCATCCATGATATCCACCTGAACTCTAAGGGGATCGACTAATAAGGGAGAGAGAGAGGTGGCAAGGTGGCCGGCTATAGCAAGGGAGTGTGAAAGAGATGGCAAGGATCAAGAGAGAGCAGGTGAGTGCTGGCGAGGGTGGTGAGGGGCTATGCGTGAGAAAAGCAAAGTGAGAGAGAGGTGTCAAGGGACGAGAGAGAGGGGGTGAGTGCTGGCGAGGTTGGTGAGGGGCTATGCATGAGCGAAGCAAAGGGAGTGAGGAGGCTGGTTGATGGGCAAGTGAGTGGGGAGAGCTAGGAGGGATCAAAGGTGATGGTGGCGAGAGCTGGAGAGTAACGAGTGGAGGTGAAGAGCCGTAAGTAGGGGGGCTACTTTAGGGTGCATGTGAGAAAGAGTCAGCACTGACAGCATAAGTAGATGAAGAATGGCAACAGGGCTGGCTAGTGGTGAGCAGAAGCTCGAGGGGTTCACTATATGTAAACTCTCTATATCATGTGCATTCAAGGCTTAATTTAAAAACCCCTTATCTGTAAATTTTTCATGAATAAAACACACCCTTTTTCGATTCGATCTGTAAATATCCCCTTTAAATGGTACCCTTCTGTACACGTAAAAATTATGTAAAAAAGGGATTTAAAAAACCCCTTCTATTGAACCCACGTGCTACGCTTACATATTTATGAGTGACACCCCCCCAATCTTCTCTCAAGTGTTTCCTTGAAGTCTCTTGTTCTCTAAGTTAAGTACTTAAGTAGTCATTAGTACACAATATGAGGGATTAACGACATAATCCTCACACTGAGATTTTGAGTTCCTTAACATTGGATGACTGAGGCCATTCTACTATATCTTGTACCTTTACTAGGTGTATTGAAATTCCATTCTTTGAGACAAAGAGTCCTAAATATTCAATTTTGTCTGTAAAGAAGGTACACTTAATCCTTTTAGCAAAGATTTGGTGCTCGCTTAGGATTTCTATAACTTCTCTAACTTGGGCTTCGTGCTCTTTCTCATCCTTAGAGTAGATCAGAATATCGTCAAAAAACACCAAGACTTGATTATCAAGTTGCTTCTTGAATATATTTGCTTGAGCCTATTAAATATTGTTGGGGCATTAGTCAACCTAAATAGCATCATGGAGTATTTATATGCACATATTTGGAGTTGACTGTTGTCTTTGGGATGTCTTCTTCTTTGACTCTAATTTGATAGTATCCAGACTTCAAATCAATATTTTTGAAGACTTGGGCTCTGTGAAGTCGATCTACAAGTTGCCAATCCTAGGGATTGGATACTTATTCTTTGCAGCAGTGAGTTCATTTAGGCCCCTATAAATTATGCACATAAACTCAAGGTTACATTCCTTATTCTTTCGAAATAAGGCTAAGGCTCCCCAAGCTGATACAATTGGTTGGATTAATCCTTGCTCTAACATCAGTCAGAGTTGTTTCTTGAGTTTTATCAGTTTTGGAACTAACATTTTATATACCCTTTTTGCCATAGGTTGTGCTCCATGAATAAGCTCAATGTCATGGTCAATTTCCCTTTATGGAGACATTTGTGTGAGTTTCTATAGGAAGAGATCTTTGTAGTCCTCTAGCCAATTAGGTTCACTCCTTACAATATCTTTCTCTACCTTGTTGAGTTTTACTACAAACACCCTTTGATTCTTCTTGCGACCCTTTAATAACTTACTACCCTTTACTAGCTGTAAGTTGGGTCTACTAGTCCTCCCTGAAGCTACTACTTCTTTGTTTTGGCATCCTTGAATGAGATTTGTCCAATCTCATAGTGGATGGTGGGCTATTTTTTATTTTAGCCAATCCATTTCAAGAATACCGTCATAAATTCCCACGGGCATTATATGGAAGTAGCAATTGGTTTTCCATCAAGATCTAACCCTAGATCTCCTATGGTATGTTGGGAAATTACTTCCCTTCCACTAGTTAGCTCAATAACCATTTTCCTGGATACTTTTTTATTAATACCTAATTTTCTAATGCACTTTGGTGAAAGAGATGAATGAGTACTTCTAGAATCGATAAGAATTTTAAATGTTTACCATGATGATATGCTGGTGTCTGGATCACTGAAAATTACCCATTTTCACCTTGGTTCTCTATCGTAGCATGAACCTAGGGTCTAGCCTCCTCTTCATCTTCAAGGGTTTCTTCTTTAGCTTGGATTATAGCAACTCTTCCTCTTCCTTGACCTCATCCATGATATCCACCTTTGGGCCTAGAACTCTGAGGGGATCGACTAATAAGGGAGAGAGAGAGGTGGCAAGGGGACCGGCTAGCAAGGGAGTGTAAAAAAGATGAGGAGGATCAAGAGAGAGCGGGTGAGTGCTGGCGAGGGTGGTGAGGGGCTATGCGTGAGAAAAGCAAAGTGAGAGAGAGCTGTCAAGGGACGAGAGAGAGGGGGTGAGTGCTAGCTACGTGCTACGCTTACATATTTATGAGTGACACCCCCCCAATCTTCTCTCAAGTGTTTCCTTGAAGTCTCTTGTTCTCTAAGTTAAGTACTTAAGTAGTCATTAGTACACAATATGAGGGATTAATGACATGATCCTCACATTGAGATTTTGAGTTCCTTAACATTGGATGACTGAGGCCATTCTACTATATCTTCTACCTTTACTAGGTCTATTGAAATTCCATTCTTTGAGACAAAGAGTCCTAAATATTCAATTTTGTCTGTAAAGAAGGTACACTTAATCCTTTTAGCAAAGATTTGGTGCTCCCTTAGGATTTCTATAACTTCTCTAACTTGGGCTTCGTGCTCTTTCTCATCCTTAGAGTAGATCAGAATATCGTCAAAAAACACCAAGACTTGATTATCAAGTTGCTTCTTGAATATATTTGCTTGAGCCTATTAAATATTGTTGGGGAATTAGTCAACCTAAATAGCATCATGGAGTATTTATATGCCCATATTTGGAGTTGAATGCTGTCTTTGGGATGTCTTCTTCTTTGACTCTAACTTGATAGTATCCAGACTTCAAATCAATATTTTTGAAGACGGGCTTTGTGAAGTCGATCTAGAAGTTGCCAATCCTAGGCATTGGATACTTATTCTTTGCAGCAGTGAGTTCATTTAGGCCCCTATAAATTATGCACATAAACTCAAGGTTACATTCCTTATTCTTTCGAAATAAGACTAAGGCTCCCCAAGCTGATACATTTGGTTGGATTAATCCTTGCTCTAACATCAGTCAGAGTTGTTTCTTGAGTTTTATCAGTTTTGGAACTAACATTTTATATATCCTTTTTGCCATAGGTTGTGCTCCATGAATAAGCTCAATGTCATGGTCAATTTCCCTTTATGGAGACATTTGTGTGAATTTCTATAGGAAGAGATCTTTGTAGTCCTCTAGCCAATTAGGTTCACTCCTTACAATATCTTTCTCTACCTTGTTGAGTTTTACTACAAACACCCTTTGATTCTTCTTGAGACCCTTTAATAACTTACTACCCTTTACTAGCTGTAAGTTGGGTCTACTAGTCCTCCCTGAAGCTACTACTTCTTTGTTTTGGCATCCTTGAATGAGATTTGTCCAATCTCATAGTGGATGGTGGGCTATTTTTTATTTTAGCCAATCCAATTCAAGAATACCGTCATAAATTCCCAGGGGCATTATATGAAAGTAGCAATTGGTTTTCCATCAAGATCTAACCCTAGATCTCCTATGGTATGTTGGGAAATTACTTCCTTTCCACTAGTTAGCTCAATAACCATTTTCCTGGATACTTTTTTATTAATACCTAATTTTCTAATGCACTTTGGTGAAAGACATGAATGAGTACTTCTAGAATCAATAAGAATTTTAAATGTTTACCATGATGATATACCGGTGTCTGGATCACTGAAAATTACCAATTTTCACCTTGGTTCTCTATCGTAGCATGAACCTAGGGGCTAGCCTCCTCTTCATCTTCAAGGGTTTCTTCTTTAGCTTGGATTATAGCAACTCTTCCTCTTCCTTGACCTCATCCATGATATCCACATTTGGGCCTTGAACTCTGAGGGGATCGACTAATAAGGGAGAGAGAGAGGTGGCAAGGGGGCCGGCTAGCAAGGGAGTGTGAAAGAGATGGCGAGGATCAAGAGAGAGCGGGTGAGTGCTGGCGAGGGTGGTGAGGGGCTATGCGTGAGAAAAGAAAAGTGAGAGAGAGGTGTCAAGGGACGAGAGAGAGGGGGTGAGTGCTGGCGAGGTTGGTGAGGGGCTATGCACGAGCGAAGCAAAGGGAGTGAGGAGACTGGTTGATGGCAAGTGAGTGGGGAGAGCTAGGAGGGATCAAAGGTGATGGTGGCGAGAGCTGGAGAGTAATGAGTGGGGGTGAAGAGCCGTAAAGGAGGGGGGATACTTTAGGGTGCATGTGAGAAAGAGTCAGCACTGACAGCATAAGTAGATGAAGAATGCCAACAGGGATGGCTAGTGGTGAGTAGAAGCTCGAGGGGTTCACTACATTATGTAAACTCTTTATATCATCATGTGCGTTCAAGGCTTAATTTAAAAACCCCTTACCTGTGTAAATTTTTTATGAATAAAACACACCCTTTTTCTATTCGATCTATAAATACCCCCTTTAAATGGTACCCTTCTGTATGTAAAAATTGTGTAAAAAGGGATTTAAAAACCCCCTTCTATTGAACCCACGTGCTACGCTTACATATTTATGAGTGGCACCCCCCCAATCTTCTCTCAAGTGTTTCCTTGAAGTCTCTTGTTCTCTAAGTTAAGTACTTAAGTAGTCATTAGTACACAATATGAGGGATTAACGACATAATCCTGACACTGAGATTTTGAGTTCCTTAACATTGGATGACTGAGGCCATTCTACTATATCTTGTACCTTTACTAGGTCTATTGAAATTCCATTCTTTGAGACAGAGTCCTAAATATTCAATTTTGTCTGTAAAGAAGGTACACTTAATCCTTTTAGCTTTAATGAGACTATTGGAAATGTGTATTGGGAGAAAGCTATGGATGAGGAGATGGATGCATTTTATGGAAATGAGACTTGGGATTTGGTGTCATTACTTGAAGACAAGAAAGCTATTGGATGTAAGTGGGTGTATAAGGTTAGACATAACAGTGATGGTAGCATAATCAGGTACAAGGCTAGATTGGTAGCCAAAGGATATGTGCAGGCACATGGGATTGATTATGAGGAGACGTTTGCCCCGGTTGCAAAGATGGAAATTGTGAGAATTGTGATTGCGGTGGCTGCAGCTAAAGGCTGGTTTTTACATCAGATGGATGTAAAGAATATGTTCTTGCATGGTGACTTCTTGCAAGAAGAAGTGTATATGGATCAGCCAGCTAGCTTTGAGGATACAGGTCACCTAGAGTATGTATGTAAGCTGCATAAGGCCTTGTATGGGCTGAAGCAAGCTCCATGAGCTTAGCGTGACAAGATTGTTGAGTATCTTGTCACTATTGGTTTTCATATGGTAGATGCAGATCAACTCTTGTATGTGCGCAGGAGTGATAAGGGTATTGTGATCATCACCATATATGTAGATGATCTTATTGTTGGGGGTGACAACATGGAAGAGATTGAGCATGTGAAAAATCTTCTCAAAAGGAAGTTTGACATCATGAAGGATTTGGGAGATCTGCGCTACTTTTTGGGCATTGAGGCCATTCGTACACCTGATGGTATTTGGTTGTCATAGAGACAGTATGGTATTTGACATGTTGTCCAAGTATGGGATGGCTGATTGTATACCAATCTCAGTGCCATTAGATCAAAATGGCAAGCTTAGTGCAGATGCAGGTATGTGTTGGAGGACCCCACTATGTACAGGAAGATGGTGGGGAGTTTGATCTATGTCATGATCAGCAAGCCAAATTTGAGCTACACTATTGGCTTAGAGAGCCAGTTTATCTAGGTTCCACACAAACCACATCTTGACAGTGTGAGACGTAGACTTCGGTATTTGAGGACCTCTGTTGATTATGCATTATTTTATGCAGCAGGTGTACCATTGGAGTTATATGGGTACACAGATGAATATTGGGCAGGTAGCGTCTTAGACAAGAGATCTACCAGTGGATTTATGTTTTCACTGTGGGAAGTGTTGCTGTGACATGGAGCAACAAGAAGCAGCCCACAGTTACCTTGTCAAGTAGAGAGGCAGAGTGTAGAGGAGCTACGATGGCAGCGTGTGAGGTAGCTTGGTTACACAAGCTACTTGTTTTGCTGATTTGGGGTTGCATGTGGAGAGAATGGTTGTCATATGTTGTGACAATCTTAGCAGTATTCCAAGAACCCAATTTTCCATGCACGGATGAAACACATTGAGGTACATTACCACTTCATTAGGGAGAGATTCTTGGCAGGAGACATCGACTTGGCCTACATCAGCACATAGGATCAGGTTGCTAACATCCTCACGAAGGCCTTGGGAGATGAGATGCTCCGCACATTTTGAGATATGCTTGGAGTTCATGAGATGGAGTTAAGCTTGAGGGGGAGTGTTGAGATGTCAAGCTCAACATGAGTTGACACTCACACAAGGCGCCTGCATGACCGTTTGACATTTACATCACGACACGGACATATCTTCACTAGATATTCAACAGCTGGACTACAGCGCCTAGTCCACACTTATCCACTTGTATATACACTAGTATGTGTGTTAGCCACTTTATCTTTTTTTGGTAGACCTATTTTGTGAGAAGAAGAAGAAGTATTTTCAGCCTCTCACCTTTTGTGTTCTCGTCTAGGGTTTGTGAGTGTGTGTGTGTGTGTGTGTGTGCTTGAAAGAGCTCAAGCTCCCTTCTCCCCTGCATCTTTTCACTTATGTACTTAACAAGTACAAGTTTGAATAGACACCCTATGGCCCCTTTGCATAGGCCTTGCCCTCGTTATTTTACTTGACAAGTCGATGGGAATAGACACCCTATGGCCCCTTGTTCATTGGCCTTATCCTCATTCTTTACTTGACAAGTCGGTGTGAATAGGCCCTTATCCTCATTCTTTACTTGACAAGTCCATGTAAATAAACACCCTATTGCCCCTTGGTCACTTACCTTACCCTTATTATTTACTTGACAAGTCCAAGTGAATAAACACCCTATGGCTGCTTGGTCATAGGCCTTGCCTTCATGATTTACTTGTTAAGTCCAATTATATATACACCATATGGTCCCCTTTGTCAAAGTTCTCTTGTAATCAAGATAGGCTTATAATCAATTCTGAATAGACACCCTATGGCCCCTTGTTTGTAGGTTTTCTCCCATTCTTTACTTGTCAATTCCATGTGAATAAGCACCATGTGGCCCACTGGCCATAGGCCTTGCCTTCATTCTTTACCTGGAAATGCCATGTGAGTAGACACCCCATGGCCCCTTGTTCAACAAGCCTTAACCTCATTCTTTACTTTACAAGTCCATGTGATCAAGTCTGAATACAAACCTTATGCCCCCTCAGTCATAGCCCTTGTCTTGATACCTTACCTAACAAGTCCAATTGAACTATCACCATGTGACTCCTTATCATTTGCATCTTGTAATCAAGTTCTGGAGGCCTTATAAATAAGTTTGAATAGACATCCTATGGCCCCTCAGTCATATTCCTTACCACCATGCTTTACTTGACAAGTCCATTTAATTAGACACCCTATGGACCCTCCATCATGGGCCTTATCCTCAATATTTATTTGATAAGTCCATTTGAATAGACACCTTATGGCCCCCCGATCATAGGCCTCTTTTAGTCAAGTCCTATAGGCCTTATAATGAAGTCTAAATAGACACCCTATGGCCCCTTTGTCATATTCTTCTTATAATCAAGTCTTATATGGCTTATTATCAAGTTTGAATAGAAACCCTATGCCCCCTTCTTCGTAGGCCTTAACCTCGGTCTCTACTTGACAAGTCCATGTGAATAGCCACTGTATGGCACTTGGTCATAGGCTTTGCCCTCATAGGCACCTAGTAACTGATTCCTGTAGGCCTTATAATCAAGTCTGAATAGATTACTTATGGCCCCATTGGTCGTAGGACTTGCCCTCATTCTTTACTTTTGACAAGTCGGTGTGAAGAGCCACCCTTGGTCATAGGCCTTATCCTCGTTCTTTATTTGACAAGTCCATGTTAATAGACACTCTATGGCCCCTTGGTCAGTTGCCTTACCCTCATTATTTATTTGACAAGTCCATGTTAATAGACACTCTATGGCCCCTTGGTCAGTTGCCTTACCCTCATTATTTACTTGACAAATCCAAGTGAATAGACACCCTATGGCGGCTCGGTCATAGGCCTTGCCCTCATGATTTACTTGACAAGTCCAATTGAATATACACCCTATGGTCCCCTTGGTCATAGTTTTCTTGCAATCAAGAAAGGCCTTATAATCAATTCTGAATAGACACCCTATGGCCCCTTAGTGAATGGGCCTTTCCCCATTTTTTACTTGTCAATTCCATGTGAATAAGCACCCTTGTGCTTTGCCTTTGTTCTTTACTTGACAAGTCTATGTTAATGCACACCCTATGGCATCCCAGTCATAGGCTCCTAGCAACCAATTCATTGTAGGCCTTATCATCAAGTCTGAATAGATGAACTATGGTCCTATTGGTCATAGGCATTGCCCTCATGCTTGATTGACAAGTCGGTGTGAATGGGCACCCTATGCCCCCTCAGTCATAGACCTTATCCTCATTATTTACTTGACAAGTCCAAGTGAACAGACACCCTATGGCCGCTTGGTCACAAACCTTGCCCTCATGATTTACTTGACAAGTCCAAGTGAATAAACACCTTATGGTCGCTTAGTCATAGTTCTTGCCCTCATGATTTACTTGATAAGTCTAACTGAATATACACCCTATGCCCCCTGGTCATAGGCCTCTTGTAATCAAGATAGGCCTTATACTCATTTTTGAACACACACACCCTATGGTCACTTGGTCATAGGCCTTCTCCTGTTTGATACTTGTCAATTCCATTTTAATAAGCACCTTGTGGCCTTATAATCAAGTACTAGAGGCCTTATAATCAAGTACTAGAGGCCTTATAATCAAGTCCTATAGGTCTTGTAATCAAGTTTGAATAGACATCTTATGGCCTCTCAGTTCATAGGCCTTGCCTATCATGCTTTACTGGACAAGTCCATGTAATTTTAACACCCTATGGCCCCTCTATCATAGGATTCGACCTCATTATTTACTTGAGAAGTAAATTTGTATAGACACGCCGTTTGGCCTAACACCCTTGCATGATTTTGTACAAGGGTGTTAGGTTATCCAAAGTAAAGATCTTATGGGAAGTGCTTTGAGGGACACCAATTGTAGAGATTGAAGAACTCAAAGACACTCAGATGGCGAGAATGGATGCAGATATAATGAACCTCATTGATGAAGAACTCAAAGACACTCAGATGGCGAGAATGGATGCAGATATAATGAACCTCATTGATGAGGTTAGAGAATTTGAAATCCAGTTAGCGTATAAGAAAACAGAAGCCATAGTCGCCTCTATTAGAAATGAGGAATTTATCCATTACATTATGGACCTTGTGGAGGTTCAAAAGATACTCTCTAGTGTGGTTTATGGTTTGATGAAGTTAAGCTTCTTCGTGTAAAAAATTTTTTTGTAGTTATACTTTCTATAATACATATTTTAAGTTTTTTATATATAAAAAAGCTTTATATTTTTTACTGCCCTTATTTTAAGGATTCATTTATTATATATTTCAGTTATAAAATCGACATGTAGTATAGAATTTGAGAACTAAAACCGAATCGGTTGAGGAGTTTCCTTTATTCATTTGTTCGTTATAAAACAGATATGTAGTATACATTTTGGGAACTAAAACCCAATCGATTGAAGAGTTGTCTTTATTTTGATTATTTTTTAAAATATCGAGCACTACTCCAAGGACATTTTCTCTTCTCTGATGCAATGCCTCTTATAAATTGCACACGCTTTGAAGGATCCACCCAAGGGCATGTTCTCCTCTAGTGCCTCCTAGAGATTGTTATCATGAGACGGCAAGCTTTACACTTTGATTGTTTTCTCAATGAAACAAGAAAGATTTCAAGTTTAATCTACCACTAGCAATATGAATGAGGTAAGTTTAATCGATCACCAATCTACCCTCCACGAGTAAAATGAATGAGGCAAGTTTAATCTATCACAAGTAGTATGAATGAGATTGCTCAACCTCTATTTGTGAAATTATTTTGAATGTTTTCTGAATCATTTTTAGAGAGATTAATACTATTGTCTTTAAACAAATAAGTTTGTGTTGTATGCTTTTGGGCTATATATCATCTTTGCCATCCTTACATGAAAGTAATTATATGGGCTTGGATTTTGCTCACAAAATATTTATTTAAATTTATTTTTGCATTGACTCTACATCCTTCACCTCTTCGTTTTGTTTGCATGTGGATATATTCTACAAAATCTAAAAAATTGTTATCTTGACACAAAAATAATATAGATATATTTTCAAATGGGTATTTTGATTAGTTAATGTTCTAAAAAATTGTTATCTTGACACAAAAATAATATAGATATATTTTCAAATGGGTATTTTGATTAGTTAGTGTTCTAAATGGGTATTTGATTGGATAATGGGCTTAAGATAAAAGATATGGAGACATTAAATAAAGGAGAAATGTGGGATGGTCGGTCCAAGATTGAAGCATCTTCCTCCATTCATTAAAAAATATAGAAAAAATAAAAAATGTCATGCTTGTCTAGTTCACACATCACATGTTTGTGGTCATGCTCATGATCGAGCACACTCTTAACATGCATACACACATAGACACACATTTACATGCACACGCGCGAGTGCATGCACACACAAACATTCTATACATTGCATGAACATAAAAATGTGTGTTTGGGTATCTCCATGCATGGGCATGTATGTAAATAGAGGCACTACTCACACACATAAAAAATTATTAGTAAAAGGAGTGGATCACATGAAAATCTTGTTAGGTTTTTATGTCATGAGAGAAACTTCAAACTCCAAAGAAACCAACTAGAGGCCACACAAACATATTGGTAAAGAAAACAAAATGGTAAAGAAAATAGAATTTATTCAATGCCTAATATTTCTAATCTTAACAAAGTCTTTTTTGTTTTCTAGAAGACAATTTATCTTTTTGGCCCACGATGTAGCAAGTTAAAAATCTAGTATTAAAGTTAACTATATCTACTTAAACACCTTGCCAAACCTTTAAAGCATGCACTAGAAACAAATGATGGAAATTATTACAACCCTAAATAAAAGTATTAATGTGTAAAGCATATACTATCAACCTGTATAGTAGCATATACCCCACCAAAGCCAACTATGCAAAATTTTCTTTGACTAATTCATCAAACACATAAAACTATCAACATGTACAACATATACCCCACCAAAGTTAATTATGCAAAATTTCTTTGGCTAATTCATTGAACAAATAAAACTATTTAATGTGTAAAGTGTTTACCGCACCAAAGTCAACTATACAAGCGTCATTTATGTCAAAGAAAGAGAAAAAGAGTAAAACAAGTTCTAAGAATGTAAATGCTTGTTTCTTAAAAGGAAGTATAAGAGGCAAATGCATTTCATTAATAAAATGAAAATTATATGATTGAGCTGGAGAATAGACAACAATTAGCATGCCTTTTTTCATTAAAGTCAATGCATTGCTTGGTTATACAAATCTAGGTATTTGCGGGTATTGACATATTATATGGATTGATTTAGAACTTTTTATTATATAAATGACTTTGAGAAGGAAAATGAGATAAAAGATGGTGAGGTGTTGTAGGTTCCGTCTTTGAAACCATAAAAAGAGTTTGAATACACAACAAAGATTCCAATAATGTTTTAGTAGATTGGTAATAAACATTCATTATTATAGCCCCTCACATATCTATATTGTTCTTTTTTTTGGGAACAATAAATTATATAATATTGACAAAGGTAGGCCTCCTTTACAAAAAATTCACCTACAATGCTTCCCTTAGATGCATCATATTCATCAACCAGATCCATACCAAGATCTTCCAAATTAAAATTAAGTAACTTGCATATGAGGTCCCACCTTTCATCTTCCTGAACAAAGGAAGACTCACCCCCAAGAGATATGATAACCTAACTTCATACATGTAATCATCATGGCTTTAGAAGTACATCCCTTGTTGGGAGATTGCTTCTCCAAAACCTGCCTACCTACCCACATCTTCACAACTGGTCTTGTTCCCAGAGGGTTCTCAATGAAAGCCATAAAGGTGTAGACATGTTGCTTCTTCTTTAGGTACCATCTTCTTGTCTTTGGCCCAAACTTAGGCAGCTTTGTTCTCACATCATATCCTCAGTATCCATGCATAATGTCAACAGTTAGGAAAACCTAGTATATACAAGAGTCTGCCAGTTTGTGGAGTAGATCATCTAATCACAGCTTGGATTAAGTGAAACATATCAGCATCATTAAATTTATTAACATAATATATTGACCAACACATACGGATGCTTTTATACATTAGCTCTAGGGTGTCTACCCCAATGTTCACCTCTTTCTGAAAGACTATATTATTCTCGAAAATCAAGATCTCCCACAAACAACAAAATTTGATGTTAAATACTAAATTTATTGCTCTCTTACAGTCAACCTACCAAGGACCCAATCTCCCCAAAATCCTTGAGCCCCTGGATTGTTACATTCCCATTTCCCAATTCTAGCCCATACCTTTCTAATAGCTAGACATTCCTAGAAGGCATGCCTCCCATCTTCCAAAGCAGTTCTATACCAGGGGCAGTAGCCACAGAAGTGAAGTTTCTTTGTTATATCTTGAGGACTAAAGGTAAGGCCAACATGCATACCCTCCATAAAAACACTAGGGATTTCACTGGGATACTTTCATCCCACGTATTTCTCCACCTCTTCCTCCAGATACCCGCATTCCAACTTACCTTCTAGACTCTATTGCAATATTCTGCATTTACCTCACTCTTTCTTAATTCTAAGTATAGATCCTAAGCTGTCCCTTTATTCAACTTGAATCCATTAAACCACATCCAGTCCTTTATCCAACAGGACTCATCAAAGATTGTGGATACCCATTCTTTTTGCACTTTTGTCAACACATGTCCTACCAAATGCCTGTCCCTTGTTGGTAGTAATTCAAATTCTGCCACTAGTTGATCTAAGTCCTTCTATCCCACCAGTTAGTCCCAACAATCAGCCAATTTCCTCAGGCCTTTGTTGTTTAGTTTTTTGGCTAGAGAGATGTCAAAGCATGCAAGAGGGGGATTAAATTTATGGGTCCACCATAGCCCCAAGCTGAAAAAAGAATTGCCTATAACACTGGGGCAACAAAACCCCAAACATCAACTTCAGCACTTCCTTCCATCTACCACATAGAAAGTTGCAAAAGGGAGAGCTTCTAATTTTAAATGGAGCATATGAAAGTAGCTTGTCTTTCCAATTTAGCCCAAACCATCTGCCCTTTTGAAGGACATGGGAATCTTCCACTAACTCCTTTAGCATTCTGGTCCATGACTCTTCTTGATATAGACATTTGGGAAGGAAAAGAGCTATTCTAGCTAGAGCATGGGTGGGAAGATGCAGGATACCAATGCCACCTTTAATCCTTGGCATACTCAGCTTGTCCTAGGCAAGTCAAGCTGCCACTCTCCTACTGTTACTCCTATTTCTCCATAAAAAGTCCCTTACACGTCCTATAATTTTCTTCCATTGGTCTTTACCAAAGTTGATCACAGGGCACAAAAACATGATGCAGGTATTTAGAACAACATTGCATATGGTTAGCCTATCATGAAATGGAACCCTTATCCCTTCCCATTTCTTTAATTTCTGGGTGAATCTATCTAGGGCCCAATCAGTTATTTGTTTGTTTGTCACCTCCACCCCAAAAGGAATTCCATGGCGTCTAATGATTTGACCTCTTCTGATCACCTCACATCCACATCTTTCTAGATCAAAGTCATTGTCCTCAATCAAACTAATTGTCCTTGGTCAAACTAATTATCTTGAATTTCTGGATGTTGCATCTAGAACCAGAAGCATTAGCAAATTTTGGTATAATGGATAATGCCTGCCTCACATTATCATTATTTTCTCTCAGAAAAAGCAATGAGTCCTCAGTAAAGCATTGAATTACCAGTTGTTCACCACTCTTTAGCTTTAATCCAGCCACCCTTCCTTTTTCACAAGCATCTTCAAGGGCTACAATGAGAGGATGGGAGGAAATATAAAAAAGCAAAGGGGCAAGAGGGCATCCCTATCTCTTGGACTTCCTAACCTCAAACCCTCCCACAAGTCTTCCATTCAAAAGAAATTTAGAGTGTCCCCCAAGAGTGAGTGTGTAAATACCAGAAGCTATCTTAAATCCAAATCTTAATTTCTCCATTACCCTTGCCACAAAAGACCAATGGATCATATCATATGCTTTCTCCAAATCTAGCTAAAGCATAATGCATTTCTGATCAGTCCTTTGGGCCACATCTCTCCCTAACATTGCAACAAATATGTTATCATATATGGATCTACCTTTTATGAAGCCATATTGTTTCCTGAACATTACCTCTTGGAGAACAGGAGAGATCCTCAAGGTAATGACTTTGGCCAAGATTTTGTAAATTACAGTTAAAGTTATAGGTCTCTAGTGATTAAGTTTGTTACATGCAGCCTACTTGGGGATAAGCTTCACCACTCCCTTCGTTAGCCAAGACATTAGTATTAAATGCCTCTCTGCAAATGTTCCATACCAGTTCCTTTAATGAAGACCAAAAGGAAATGAAGAATTCCATAGAGAGCCCATCCCAAATAGGGGACTTTTTTTTCCCAACTTAAGAAGGGCTTCATCCAGTTCCACCTCTCTCTCTAGCCATCTAGCCTTATCTCTACATGTACTCTTTGGTTGATCAAACCTAAGAGATTGTTCTCAGCTAAGGAACCTTCTTTTGGAGCTATCCTCTTTCAAACTTAAGGTAGATCCCAAGAACTCCACCCTTTGCAACTTGGTCAATCTTTCCCAAGTCCTGCCCATTTTCATCAAGGATCTATCCCATTTGTTCCCTATTTCCTTTATCATCTACTAATCTGAATAGGTGTCTATCAGGTTTCTTCCTAGAGTTGTAGGTTTTCCATCTTTGACCTCCTATGCTTATATTGGCAAGCTTGTTATCTTCATTTTTGAGGCATGCTTGGCATCTAGGATATAGGTTGATCTCTTCCTCGGTAAATTTGCCAACCTGTCTTTTCCTTTGGAGAACTTCTAAATGTTCACTCCATCTTTTCCTTTCCTACCTTCTCTCATTGGCTCTCAATTTCCCAACCCTTCTGAGAATGCCCTACATGTCATTGGCAAAGAATCTCCAGGTTAGATAACCATTCCCACATTCCACACCTTTCTTTATACTTATGGGCTCCATAAATATTCACCACCCATAGTCTCTCCCCCCCCCAATCTAGACCTCCACTACGAGGGCCCTACCATTTGGGTGGTTTGTAACTAAGAAAGGTTTGAGGTTTTTCTAAGGAATGGTCATCACCCCACTATAGTTCCCCCCCACCCCTCCATACAACACAACCCAGCCCTTATATCTATCCTTTCTAGCTGCGTTAAGACCAAAAATGTTGTGTTCTTGAATAGCCATAATAGATAGTCCCCACTCTCTATCTAACTAGTGCCCAAAAAACTGCATTCTTCTTCCTATCTTTAATACTCTTCACATTCCAAGTACAACCTCTAACCTCCTCCTTATAATTCATATCAGGGTAGTTTTTGGAACCATATCTACCTCCTCATTACCTCCCTCATCGGGAGATCCTTTATGAATATCTTTCCAAGTTGTTTCAATCTGCTAGTTAAATCTTTCTATAGAGGATGTCTCACTGTCTACCCTTCCCAGGGGGCTAGAAGGATTCAAGCATATCAGCGGGCTTGCTAAGATTACTCTGAGACTTGCTACCTGCCCTTTCTTTAGTTGCTTGTTTAGTTTGTGCCCTCCTGGCTTCATCCTTAATTTGCATAAGACTAGCGCATTACCCTTAGTCTTATCAGGAACTTTGTTCCAACCTCCCGCAGCTTGACCACTTCCCTGAGTTTCTAATAGTCTTTTCCTTTTTCCCTCCTTTCTCAAGTTCTCATTAATCTCATCCTTTTTCCTATTTTGATGTCCCCTCCTAAGTTAACTACCTCCCTCTCCTGTTTACTACAAAACCTTGCTATATGGCCAAAGCCACAACGTCTAAAGCAAGCCTCAGGAAATGGGCTGAATTTCAGAGCCAGCTCCATCTTCCCTAGTTCTTCCAGGTCAACTTCCATAGACTTCAGGGTTTCAATCTTGGTGTTCCAAGTTATACACACACAATTTGCTTGGCGACGGGAGTCTTCCTCTTTAGGAATATACAGAGTCGGACCCAAAGAGTTAGCTAGTTCCCCAAGCGCAGGCCTAAGCCAGTGCGAGAGACCAACTAACTCAACCCAAACTTTCCTGTAGACTTTTGTTTACATCGAAGAGAGGATCAAAGGGCAATGCATGGATAAGCTTCTAGCCCATAAACAGAGGTGCTCTTGCAAAGAGATCAAAGACAGCTTGTCCCTTGGTAAATAGCACATTAAAGAAGCCCTTGCCCAAATAGAATACCTGCGACACCACCTTTTCGTTGGAGAATGTCATCTTGCAACCATTTCCCAAGCTCTACTTTGGTTGACGGTCTACCCAGACAGAAAACTATAACACTGCACATAGAGAATAGGTTTATCTTCTTATCAGATCAGTACGAACTCTGGTACATACCTTGAATTGACCAAGTTGCGATGACTCATGTTGGATGTTCATTTTGGCAGTGATCCAATCGGGATGCAGTCTCTTTGCATCCCTAGCATCGCCTTAAGCGTCTCGCGAGTACGTTTCATTACCTCAGGACCGTCTTGCTCCCACTCTCCCCAGTCTCTCAAGCTTCCTCGTCCCCCCCATGCGCCCACGCATCATCCATTTCTCAGGCATGCCCACCCATCTATATTGTTTTTTTAGGTATGGTTCCTTGGTAATGTGATAGGCAATGGAATCACCCTCATCCATGGCTAGGTTGTCTAGCTCTCACACATCAAGGTACATGACTCGTGCTTCATTACGGGACTGGATCACTTGATTGAAAGAGAGATCATGCCCATTGTTGCATCAAACATCCTACCATCTTGTTGCTTGGGTCACGCTTAGGTTCACGCTTGACCGTGTAGCAACGCGCAGGTCAGCTATTTGTTTCTTTTATCCACACCCATTTGGAGTGGGCCTCATAGAGGGGTGGAGTTTTGAACTTGCGGTCGAGCAATGGCGTAGCGTTGGGACGTTTCGAGGCCTTGTAGCATTGTTTTTTTTAATGAGAGCCATACTAGTGAAATAGGCACTCTCAACTGGTTATTTTTTAATGAGGCACTCTCAACTCGCTATTTTGAACTTCTGGTTTCAAGTTTCAACTTGTTCACACACGTTCTACAGGGGTTCTAAACGTGGAAGTGACCTCAGCTTGGATAGTCAAGCTGCCGCCTTCCCTGACTTGGGTCGTTGAAACGATGGCCTTTTGAAGGAATAGCGAGATAGAGGAGAGAGAGAGAGATGGGGATACGCGGTGAGAAGAGCCAACCTCCATCACTTCCTACTTGCAAAAGAAGCTACTGGTGCCACCATCTCTACTACTACCGCTGGTTTCAGGGGGACACTTGAAGCTTCAAATTCTTGGATTATCATGGGCAATTGCTGGGGAGTTCCAGTTGAAGCAGTGAGCCCGACGCACGACAGTAGCCCCCGTGAGTGCTATCCCTCTCTCTCTCTCTCTCTCTCTCTCTCTGTGGATTCGGCCCTTTCCTGTGGCACTTTTCTGTCTTTTTTCGATGTGGGTTTTCTTCCTTTTGCTCGGCACTGCAGCCCAAAGAATCTCTGTGCGTGCGTGCCCGCTCGCCGCTCTTCACTTTGCAATCCAAATGTGCTATCTTCTACTATTCTCGATGATTTGCCCTCTTGGTTTTCTTCTTTTGCTTGATATTGGCAGCTTTTCTTCTTTTTCTGCTCAATATATTGTGCAGCTACTAATGCCCTTTTCTCCTCCAACAGGAGATATTTCTCAAAATGCAGCAGGTGCTTCTCAAAATGGTGGGTGTGTCGTTGAATTGAGTTCTGGAGCAGCTTCAAGCAACGGAGACCCTAGTTTGAGACACTCCATCACCAGTGGCAGCTTGCGGTCCTTCTCATTCAATGATCTGAAGGTTGCTACTCGAAACTTCCGCCCTGACAGTGTGCTCGGAGAAGGCGGCTTTAGCCCTTTGTTCAAGGGCTGGATAGATGAACAAAGCTTCAAGGCAGCACGCCCGGGGAGAGGATTAGCGATAGCTGTGAAGAAGCTCAACCTTGAAGGGTCGCAGGAATGGCTGGTAGATAGTCTTATCTGTATGGTACTTGCAGTGGTTTATTTTGTGTCTGTGACAGATTATATTGATGTTTATTTAGGGTAGCAACAAATGCCTGGTGTGGGCCTCATTTGCATCACATATTTAGCACATAGTATGATCGTGGATGTGAGATGCATTTCTCTTACTGACAGTACCTTTGATTGTGCCAGGCAGAGGTATATTTTCTGGGCCAGCTCCATCATGCCCACCTCGTTAAGTTGATTGGGTTCTGTTCTGAGGATGATAACAGATTGCTTGTCTACGAGTTCATGTCACGCGGCAGCCTGGAGAACCATCTTTTCGGGCGTAAGTACCTTGTTTTCCCCCCATCCTTTAAGTGCAGGCTTTTAATACCTTCCATCTTCTGTGCTACCTTTCTCACCTAAGAAAGTCTTGCTTTAGATACAGGTGGACATAATCAGGTTCTTTCATGGGCAACTAGGATAAAAGTTGCTGTGGGAGCTGCTAAAGGTCTTGCGTTCTTGCATGAAGCCGACCGGCCTGTCATCTACAGGGACTTCAAGACATCCAATGTCCTCTTGGATTCTGTTAGTATCAACACAATCCTTTGCTTCAATACTGGTATTTTGAAACCTGCAACCATCATGTCAACTAGGCTTTTATCTTGCTTTTCCATTTCTGTCTCAGGAATACAATGCCAAATTGTCGAATTTCGGCCTTGCAAAAGATGGCCCGACAGGGAGCGCTACCCATGTTTCGACTCGAGTGATGGGCACTTACGGCTATGTTGCCCCTGAGTATGTAGCAACAGGTAATCCATACATAATGGTAGTAGTTCTATATATGCTTGTTTGCATACACTCAATCTGGATATTGTGATGATGTCCCTGACTTCATGGGCCTGATGTGTGCATCCACAGGGCATCTGACTACAAAAAATGATGTCTACAGTTTTGGAGTCGTTTTGCTAGAAATCCTCACAGGAAGAAGAGTTATTGACAAAAACAAACCTGTGGGGGAGAAAAATCT
This sequence comes from Cibotium barometz, assembly GCF_041138505.1. NCBI lineage: Eukaryota > Viridiplantae > Streptophyta > Polypodiopsida > Cyatheales > Cibotiaceae > Cibotium > Cibotium barometz. The sequence goes on along the minus strand of NC_141102.1, from coordinate 11,441,771 downwards.
AGTTGAATGGGCGAAGCCATATGTGGGCAACAAACGCAAGGTGTCTAAGCTCATGGATGCTCGGCTAGAGGGTCAGTACTCCATGGAAGGAGCTCACCGAGTTGCCACCGTAGCTTTCAGGTGTCTGAACACAGATGCAAAATTGAGGCCTCTCATGAAGGATGTTGTTGGGATACTTGAACCCTTACTGGAAACGGGCTATATGTAGAAGGATGACAGTGATGACATAGTTGACATCTTGGTAGCTTTGGCTAGGAGGCTACCTTTAAATATATGTTACTGAGCCTGCAAGATCCTTGTAAAGTTGAAGAAGAGTATTACTGGTTTTTGGCTCATCACACCATAGAGGTTCACTGCAACATAATATACACAGGTCAACATGGTTTGTGGTACTCCTGACTATGGGATTGTATATTAGGCTGCAAGTATCAAGATATTAATCACTACGCGTGATGGCTATACAAGAACAATGAGAGAGAGAGAGAGAAAGAGAGAGAGAGATTGATTGATTAACTAACATCTTTTGAAGGTTCCCTCAATACATTATGGCTATATTGGAATGCCCTTAGGTAAGGCATAGACTGATAAATTGATGCATTTCTTTGGCTTTCCTAAAGATTGATAGTCTATGCCTTAGGTAAGGCATAGACTGATAAATTGATGCATTTCTTTGGCTCTCCTAAAGATTGATACCCTTCCCCAAACTTGGTGCAATACTTTGGCCTATTAATACTTGGCTCAGCAGATTAAGATTCTAACCTTCTATCGTCACCCTCATAGCAGAAGCATTTGGCCTCTGCTCCCTCTTATTTGTGTTGCTGGTCTTCCTCAGGTTGCAACCAAAATTGTTCTACTTTTCTCTGCCCGAACTGCCCATGGTCTCTCTGAGGATGCGCCGACATCTTGATCAGTCACCTTACACAAAGGAGTATAAATCTGTATGACCTTATGATGTCGTGATGGCTAGAATGGCTTTTTTAAACGATCAAAGGTCTTCAATTTCCCAAAGATCTTGTAAGGGAGACTAGTTCAGCACCTGCACCGTGCACAGTCTTCCTCTTTGTACACTGCAGCCACATGGTTAGAGGAGGACCACATGGTTAGAGGAGGAAGAGAGGAGATGGTTTTAGAGGAGATGTAAGAGAGAGCATGGTGCTGTAGCCAAAAAAAAGTGAGAACGAGAGATAACTCCATTTGAAGTGAGTGTCCTACCATGTGCTACACTCTATATGGCTCTATAACAATCAACTATCCTACTTTACAACAATTAACTATCCTCTGCTTCTAACTCTTGATGAGCAAGACAATCCCAGTTTGTTGTGGCCTCCACGGACATGTCTCACAGAAGGGAGGTTTCTATCATAGTAACCTCTACATGCTTGAGGGGCAGGTTGAGGGGGGAGAGAGAGAGTGTGTGTCAATGGGAGAAAGGAAACAAGCTTGCAAAAGCTCTAGAGCTAGGCTCGAGCTTTACAACCATGACAGGGTTTGCTGTCTGTGGAGTCCTTTCCTGGGAGGAGGAAGAGGCCATGTTTTCATTATCTTTGGAACCTCTCTCTCTCTCTGATAGTGTGTTTTTCTCCTCCTCGCGTTTAAAAGCAACCTTCTTTCTCTCTCTCACGGGTATATGTCTGTGTAGATCATAGCAATCTCCTCTCACAAGCCTTATACTTCATGGTGGAGGGTTCCTTGAAGGAGGAAGAGGGCATGCTGTGCTCTGCTCTCTCTAGGCCTCCAGCACAGATGGGTCTCAGATATCATCTCCCCCTTCTTTATCCTCTTCTTTTTCACCCATCTCTCTGGCCATTTTTCTCCTCCTCACTCTTAAAAGCAACCTTCCTTCTCTCTCTCATGAACAGGCATGTACATGCAGGTGGGATTAAGGTTGTGAGGTGGGATTAAGGTTGTGGACCTTAAATTAATTATATGGTCGCTTCGATATTAATGTTTTTTTTTTGGCAATGTGCTAATTTGGAAGTAGCTAAGGTTGTGGACCTTAATTTAATTAACAACAATAAATGTAGGGAGATGCGATTCTACCTTCCCCTATAACCCTTTTTGGAAACAATTGAACGTTATTGAAAGATTGATAGTTTAACTTTACACAGTTCCCATCTCCATCGTGCAAAATTTTCTAAGAGTTAGAAACCTTCTGAAAAAATCACTCAGTGGTGGCAACTAGCTCAAAACAACTGGTATGTTTTGGTTTGATGTGTTGTGGTCTCATGTATGTTTCTATTGCTATCTTTTTCAGCTTGTCAGTGAAAATGGTAAAAAGTTTACTAGTTGCATCGTCTTCCTCATAGAACTTTAAGAAATTCAGGTTGTTGAAACATCTGGAGCTTGTTTCATAGGAACACTCCAAAGCACTGTGCTTCACAATGCTTGCTAATTATAAGCAAGAGTTTTAATACCATGAACAACTGTAGTGGGGGTCTTGTTCATAATGTACACACAGTAGTAGTTGCTACTACTTCTATCTTAAATTAATATGGCATATTATTTTTAGACATCAAAGCATGTGCCAAAAATATTCTTTTTAGACATTAAAGCACATGCCCCTTCTACTTCTTCCCAAAAATAATATAGCATATTCTTTTTAGACATCAAAGAACATGCCAAAAACATTTGTTTTAGACATCAAGGCACGTGCCGCCACGTCTACAATGTACCTATTTTTTCTTTTTACAACACCATTTTTTAATTGAGTGTACCTGCATGTAAATTTTCTCTTTATTCCTTGCATTCTCAAGAAATCACTGAACTCATTAGAGAAATACTCTCCCCCACCATCTGATCTTAGGCATTTTATTTGCATGCCTTTTTCCTTATCAACCAAGGCTTTAAATTTCTGAAAGTGAGAAGACACCTCACTTTTTTCCTTTGTAAAATAAACCCACATTTTCCTAGTGTGATCATCAATGAATGTAACATAAGACCTGCAACCTGTAATTGTTGAAGTCTTGGTCAGTCCTTGTACATCTGAATGTATAACATCTAATGGCCCTGCACGCGTACCATATTCATGCAACTTTTTGAGTGTCTAAATGACAAAATCATGAAAAATCAGAGAGACAGTTGTAATACTCCAAAAATACTACAACTGTCTCATACAACCTTTTTCCAAATTTCTTTTGGAATACATTAAAAAACGAGCTTCAAAAAAGGAAAAATCTTTTCGATTTTTTATTTCATCTTGAGACAATGATAGAAAATAGTTTTTGAGACCTCTGAGTTCGATGCGCATAACATTGCACAACTTATGGTAGAATTTGATGATTTGAAGTTACACTTAGTCAACGCAAGGCCACCTAGGGTTCCACGAGTTGAGGATAAACCTAGGGATAGAAGTAGTGTTGCAACCGGACCTTTAATTTTCTTGAAGAGAATAATCAAAAGACTCATAAAAATTAAATCAAATATCCAAACAATTACTATACATCAAAACAACTACTTGAATTAAATTAAAAATTAGAACATATAACAAAACATAGAGCAAGAGAAAGAAATACATCACCATCAATACAAGGCAACACAAGACTGGGTGCAATCTTTCCCCCCCAACATGAGTGGCTTCTTCTCGCGTGGGTATTTTATATATTCCAAAAAGTAGGCTTTCAGCCAAAAATAAAGTATACATCCATATTTGAACTTTGCCATTTAATTAGCCTTTGTCCTCAATTAACCTTTGTCCTCAAACCTTCTAAGGTTTGCACTATTTTTCTAATGCAATAATCTAACATGCACATATGCACATTACAAAATAAATCAACTAATACTCGTACGCACACTTTACAATAGATTGATGCATGCACACACACACATTACACTGATGTCAAAATAATATCAATCGCCATAATACAGCTACAAAATATTGTGAGATCGGTCCACACGCCATGACTCAATCCACCATCCGTGCGACACCTAAATCGGTACCCTCGCACTGTGCAACACCTAAATCGGTACCCTTGCACACCTCATCACCTAAACTCATAAACATAAACCACGTCAGTAGTAACAATCAATTGACATCACATCAATCAATCCTAACCTGTTCATGATGAGAAATAGGCATCATAAAAAATATAAATCAAATATTAAATGACCATGATTATTATTCAAATAACATGGGTCATAACAGTCCTCCCCATTGGGAATCAACTGTCCTCAGTTGCGTAATCAATGAGTGGATGGCTTCGTAGCACAAGTGGAGGACAAAATCATCACATCAAACAATTTTAAAAATAAAACCAAACGAATGAACGCATGTAAAAGGGATCTACGTGTCCCATACCACATAGGTACCTTACACATACAAACACTCATTGGTGAAAGATAGTAGACATAGATACGTCTGGGACAGGTATGTAAAATCAATGTAATGTCCCATACCATAGATTAATTTCACACGACACTATCTTAAGAATAGAAGTTTGAGACGGAGTAGCTAATTCCCTCTGAAACTTTCATTCCGACATAACTTTTCTCTATCCTCAAAATTAGTCTACAAGTCTTATTCTAAAAATAAATTAGGTCGAAATGGAAATTCTTATCAACTTAGAATTGAAAAATAATCACTTACATTACTGTCAATAACTTGATGAATTCTCGGGATTTGTTTTTGATCTTAATCTTAATCTTGTAATTGTCTAAGTAAATTCAAAAATTATAATCTTTGAATAGGTTTATAATTCTTGAATTTTGTAAATCTTACTTGTGAAATCTAAAGGGGATCTTGATCTTAAGCTTAATCTTGAATTTGTGAATCTTACTTGTAAGCAATGAAACCTAAAGAGGATCTTGATCTTAAGCTTAATCTTAAACTTGAAATCAGAACTTGAATAAAAATAGACATCTTGTGCCCTAGTTGATAGCAAGAACTTGATGTACTAGTAACGAATCTTGGCTTAGATTAAGAATACTTGAATAGACGAAAATTGAGAGATTAGTCTTTAATTAATCATAATTACAATTCTTGAATAAATCTTGTTCTTAAGGGGTTTAAATCTTATGGTTGAATATATCTTTGACTTAGAGCAATTCTTGGTCTAGAAAGAATCTTGTACTTGGATAGATCTTAAACTAGAACACTTGAAAATTTAGACAAAACTTTACTTGAAAGAATCTTGTACTCAGATCGATCTTAAACTAGAACACTTGAAAATTTAGATAAAACTTTACTTGAATTGGTATAAACTTCGTAATTGTGATTGGTATACAACTTAAGCTTGGTTTCTAGTCACTTGAAAGCTATTTCTTTACTTTTCTCGTCATCACTAAATTCGATGGTGAAGCAATTGATAACTTGAATCAAAGACTAGAGAAACTTGCTTGGATCTTGAATCTTCAAATTGGTCTTATTCTTCTATGAAATGTCTAGCAATCACTTTTACTTGAATTTGGGAAACTAGATCTTGAAGATAACTTTTACTAATCTTGTCTTGATCTTTCTAGTTAGGTCACGGTATCTAAAATTCTTTTCAGGAGCTAAAGTTTTCTAACTAGGTCTAGAAACAAAGAATATTCAGAAAACAGATACAAAAGCAAACAAAAAATTATGTACAATAAATAATTTTTAACACATACCTCCACCTTTGGTTAGTGTGTCGAGTGCGTTAACTTCTTCGGTGGGGTGTCAAGCTGTTCCTGAATAGTACGATGAATAGTACGATGGTGCGGATATTCACCCATTTCTTAACAATTAAAAGAAATAGAAAAAAATTAAAAACAAGAGAAAAGATAGGATTTCTTATCTCATATAGAATGTCGAGCTAGATGTGAATCCTGCCAAGTTAGCTCAATACACAAATGCATAATTTTTTTTTAAAAGAAATAATCCATGCGCTCTTTAAAATTAAAGCTTCATTAATTAAAGCTCAAAGAGTTTCTTAATTAAGCTTACTAATAAAAGCTTTGCTTAACATGATTTTCTACTAATTTAAATCCAACACACAGTTAAACCCAAGCTTAATAAAAGCTTAAACGAAATGATTAGGTGAATTCATGAAGTTCAGGGCAGATTTGTTAAAAAGCTATGGAGGAAATTATAATTAGTGCATAATGATTTCAATATTTATAACTTGTATATATATATATATATAGCTTTTATGCTGATTAATAAACTTTTAATTAAACTTATTAAAAAAATTATGAAAGCTTTACTATTAAAGCTTGCCAATGTCCAACGCCAATCGTTAGAAAGCAGTCCACTAAAGAAAATTCAGCATCTAATATAGAAATAAAAATTAAACATTTGAAGCTTATAAAGCTTTTAAATATAAGCTTTGTAATAATTAAAGCTTTAAGCATCATTAAGCTCAAATTCTGAAAATTGCTAATATAAGCTTTGTAAATCAAAGCTTTTAAGTATCAATTATTCGAAGAAAAAAAATTACAGCAACAAAAAATATATATATATATATGCTGGTTTTATTAAAGCTTTATATTAATGCCTTTATACTGTCCTCTTGAAACTACCCGCGCAGCGCGCATGAGGAAAAAAAATCTGCACCTCCTGAAATTCCCAGCGCTGGCCGCTGCCGCTGCGCCGGATACGAAGGGGAGAGAGAGAGATAGGAATTTATATATATATATATATATATATATATATATATATATATATAACTTTAAGCTTGCTTGCGCCCAGCGCAGCGAAGAGGAGGAAAAAAAAATAAAAATTAAAAGTAATTTGTTTTTGAAAACAACTTGAACAATTCTCAGCCGTCTATTATAGATTGCATCCTCCCTCAATGGTTTAGCAATCTGAAAGCTAAGCTGGATTGACTATCAATTTTGAAACCCATCCACAGACAGATCACAAAGAGGTCAAGAATTTAGCAAAACCGCTTTTCAATTTTGAGAGAGGTTTCATGGTTTCTGAGAATGGTTTACCACCTTTTCTTTATCCTTTGGGCAATAGGTTGATGGAGACTTATTAGCCAATGGTTAAAAACAACCTTTATTTCATCCATAAAGAAAAATCCCTAAACGTATTCTTCTTCAATTTAAATTCAAAAAAATTTACCAAAATCACCTCTCTTTTAGTCTCTTTCACCTCTCTTTTGACGGCCTTCAAGAAAATTAAATTTCACCCAAGCTCTGATACCACTACAACCGGACCTTTAATTTTCTTGAAGAGAATAATCAAAAGACTCATAAAAATTAAATCAAATATCCAAACAATTACTATACATCAAAACAACTACTTGAATTAAATTAAAAATTAGAACATATAACAAAACATAGAGCAAGAGAAAGAAATACATCACCATCAATACAAGGCAACACAAGACTGGGTGCAATCTTCCCCCCCCCAACGTGAGTGGCTTCTTCTCGCGTGGGTATTTTTATATATTCCAAAAAGTAGGCTTTCAGCCAAAAATAAAGTATACATCCATATTTGGACTTTGCCATTTAATTAGCCTTTGTCCTCAATTAACCTTTGTTCTCAAACCTTCTAAGGTTTGCACTATTTTTCTAATGCAATAATCTAACATGCACATATGCACATTACAAAATAAATCAACTAATGCTCGTACGCACACTTTACAATAGATTGATGCATGCACACACACACACACATTACACTGATGTCAAAATAATATCAATCGCCATAATACAGCTACAAAATATTATGAGATCGGTCCACACGCCATGACTCAATCCACCATCCGTGCGACACCTAAATGGGTACCCTCGCACTGTGCAACACCTAAATCGGTACCCTTGCACACCTCATCACCTAAACTCATAAACATAAACCACGTCAGTAGTAACAATCAATTGACATCACATCAATCAATCCTAACCTGTTCATGATGAGAAATAGGCATCATAAAAAAAATAAATCAAATATTAAATGACCATGATTATTATTCAAATAACATGGGTCATAACAAGTGTCACATGCTATGAATGTCAAGAGAAGGGGCACTATCGCACTGAGTGTCCAAAATTGAGGAAAAGAGAGGATAAAAGTTTAGCACTTTTAGAGGAAACATGCTTAGAAGAAGAAGAGGAAACATTGATGCCATTAATGGCAAAAAGGGGTCGTAAAACTAGGAGCCAAGAAGAAGAAGAACAAGAAGATAAATCTGAAGAAGAGGAGAAAAATAAGAAGAAGAAGAAGAAGAAGTCGTCTAGGAGAAAAATTGGACAATCTGACTTTCCTCTTGGACAAGGATCTCTTAGTTATGACCTCTTAACAGATCTTAGGGAGAAAATGGCACAAATCACATTTGGGCAGCTTTTGGCACTCTCTCCAAAGCTCAGAAAGGAATGGGGTAAGCTGGCACAAGGGAATCTAAGAAAAAGAAGAAGAGGGATAATGGGACTCCTATGGCTCAAAAGGTGGATATTGATGTAGGAGATGATGTGCCTGTGTGATTGATGTCATCATTGAGGGGCAAATAATTTTTAATACATACATTGATGGAGGTACGTCAATCAATGTCATGAGTGAAAAAACAATGAAAGATGCCAATTTAAAGTTGTCTTCTACTAACTCTCCCTATCGCATCAAACTTGCTGATAATACTAGGGTGAAAACCTTAGAAATTATCAAGAATGTGGGAGCGGATGTATGTGGTATTTCTGTGCCTACAACTTTCCAGGTCATTCCTACAAAGCCTGATGCTAGGGCTTACCCATTGATATTAGGTAGTAGGCCATGGCTTCGCCAAGTGAAGGCAATTCAAAAGTGGGAGACAGGTGATCTTATTCTACAAGGTGAGAATAAGAAGGTCCACTACAACATCAAGAGTCGTCGCCGCAAGAAAGTGGTAAGAGGTGAACCTTCAACTTTCGAAAGTTCAGAGTCAGAGTCATCCGATGAAGAGGAGACAAGTGGTAGCTCTGAGGATTCCATCTCAGAAGGGGAGGTGGAGGGAGTTGCATTTGGTCTTTCCTTGGGAAGGGATCGAGGGGATGCTAAAGACAATGGAGCCTTGGAAGGGGAAGCTTCTTCAACCATGTTCAAGAAAGGAGATGTGGACCTCACTAGTCTTCACCAACAGAATGAACTTCTTCTTGATGAGTCCATAGAGCAAGTAGTACTGGAAGGGAGAATTACTTAAAAATGTTGGATGGATTTCCTAACCTTTTTGCAAACAGCTACTCACAAGTACGCCAAGTTACCCTAGTCGAGCACAAGATTGATCTCAAGCCCCAAAGTAAGCCAATGGTACAGCGGCTAAGGCGTTTGGGAGTAGTGCAAGAGCGGAGGTACTTAAGAATGAGGTAACTAATTTGCTTGAAGCTGGATTTATTTTTCCAGTAGAGAATTCAAAGTGGATTTCCCCAGTTGTAGTCACTCCCAAAAAGGGTGGAAAATGGCGTGTGTGTGTGGACTTTCATCCTCTGAATGCATGCACAAAGAGGGATTATTATCCTCTACCCTTTTAGGATGAGATTTTGGATCAAGTTGCAGAGGTCATGAGTTGTATTCAGTGTGTGATGGATACTCTGGATACTTTCAATTCCGGATTTGTGAAGAAGATCAAAGGAAAACCTCATTTATCACCCCTTGGGGAGTGTATTCCTATAGGGTGATGCCATTTGGCTTAACCAATGCACCAGCAACTTTTTAATGCTTCATGAGTCAGGTATTTGCACCTTACTTGGAAAAGTTTATAAGGGTCTTTTTGGATGATTTTTGCATTTATTCAAGCCGCATGGATCACTTGGGAAAAGTTGAGGTTGGCCTTGCAAATTATTAATGATGCAAAAGGGTGTCTTAATCGTGGAAAATGCCGCTTGTGGCTAGGCCTAAGTGCCTCGGTATGGGCCAAGGGTAGGGAATTTCTAAAGGATATATCAAATAATGTCGCTGAGTACAATGCATTAATTTGGGGATTAGAAGATTGCATAAAAGATGGAATTAAAGAGGTGGAGGTTAAAGGGGATTCGCAATTGGTCATCCGACAAATGAAAGGAGAATATAAGGAAGGAGTCCTAATCTCCAAGAAAAGGGCAATGGAGTTAAAAGAAGCTTTTGAGTTTTGTAAATTTGTGCATGTTAATAGGAAGGATAATCAAAAGGCTGATGAATTGGCTACTAAAACTTTGGCTTCTTTCAAAGTATCTATTCTTTTATTAATGGATACAAGTTGGCCTAAGCTCCAAGATGTTCAACACTATTTAGATACAGGATACTTCCCTCCTGGATTGAATCCTCAACAGAAGCAAAGTCTTACAAGGAAAGCTCATCCTTACACAATTCTAGGGGATGTTCTTTACAAGCAAGGTAAGGATAACATTCTTAGGAGAGTAGTGAGCCTGTGGAAGAATCTAAAAGGATTATGGAATTATGTCATGAATATTTAGGTCACTTTGTCTCAACTAGCACAACTCGGAGGATCCTTAACACAGGTTATTATTGGCCTCAACTCACAGCAAAGATGTCTATGAGTGGTGCAGAAGCTGTGAAGTATGCCAGGCATATGGGCATAAGCAATTGGTTCCCGGACTCTTAAACCCTATCCCAGCATATGAGAGGGCGACAGGCCGGCTTGAGTCCTCGCCAGCGGGGCCGACGATGAGGTGTATGGTCCCGTAGGGTTTTGCCCAGCATGTAGAGGCTGGAATGGCTATGCTTTGTGGTTGTTGGTTGTTGTGATTCAAGATTGAAATTGGTATTGGCCCCATCATCACTTGGTGTTTGTAATTTTTGCTTTGTGTTGTTACATGTGATGGGATATGGAGAAGAACATAAAGCATGAGAAATATTCTATTGTAATGATGAAATAATAAGCATGAGTCATGCTTGAAATTAACTTGTAAGTGATCTCAATCATCTATTTGAGATTCAATCACTTTCCACATCACATTGTACTACACTTCTCATTTCTAGCCCCCACTAGTGATGCGCGAGGGTACCTTGTATGTGGAGGAGAGACCGAGGGGAGCATGACTTGAGCTCACCATACCGTCAGTGCCATGGTAAAGTGGTACGGTGAGGTATTAGGTCTTGATGGTGAAGACATGGCCCAAACTTACACCCTCAGAATTCAAACTTGGATACAAGGGTTGGAAGAGCTTGGCTCTAGGAGATTAGCAAGCTTTAACGTGCTTCATCGATAATCATCTTGTTGGTAATTACATTTGGAGCAAAGCAATGACACATGACACAAGTTGGTAATTGAATTTGGAGTTTTGGAGCAAAGCAGTGGACAAGCAAAGTGGAAAGGATTGCAATTGTTTGGTATATGCATATTGCCTATGCTTAGGCATTGTTTGTGATCACTTTTTGGATTGAGATCCCATAGTAATAACTAAAATATCATGCAAATTGGGGTTTATTTAAGTGTTGTAGTAGAAAGTGGGCGTGCAGTTTAAATCTCAAAATAGAGAGGTATAGTGCACATCCAAAGTCGGGATATCCAGGGTGGCATACATGTTCTTCTCTACATTGCAGAAGGGGCAAACTAAAGCTCATCAAATTTGGAGTCCGTTTGAGTAAAATATTGATGTTTTGGTAGTTTTTGAGACTACACAGAGAGCAGAGTGCTAAACCCTAATTCAATCAAGAGGGTTTAGGGCTGTTTGGAAAGCAATCATTAGGCCTAGTGTTTCTCTATATAACCTTTATTCTTTTTTGTGGTAATAATAATCTCCCTAAGTATCTTGAGTCTTTATTTCTCTAAAAATAATGCAAGCCAAATGCCTAATTTGCCCAATTAATCCTTTCACATCCATTCACATTCTCTTAAGCCACAAAATCTTCTTTCAAAAAATGCTTTCTCTCCTCTTTGGACCAGATAGATTATTCCAAATTAACGCTTCTCATGAGCCATTTATTTTATCTTCTATAAATTATAATATTGCATTTAAAGTATACACCTAGGGAGGAAGTGTGTTGGGAGTGTTTTTCTTCCACCATTATGCATCATTTTCCTTTATGTTCTAAGTTACCCTCCCTTATTTAGCATAACATCATGTAAGTTACCCTGCCTTGGGTAATGTTTTTAACAAAAAAGTATTTATAATACAACGTTGTGGGCATATTTGCATGCAACAGAAGCAAAAATGGAAATGAAAATGGAAATGGCCAATGTATGTGCAATGGAAATGGCTTAAAACTAGGAGATAACACAAATCTCAATTTCTTCTTTCATTGCATTAATAGGTTGCGACATGCTTGCTACTCTTTCAAATTCCTATTTGGTTCGGCCATCAGGCATATGTTTTTGGTTGGGGGTGGTGTTCGAGCTAGCGTCACTACTAGCTAGTGTACTAGTAGAAACTCTTACTAGCTAGTACACTAGCTAGCGTCACTAGCTAGTGTACTAGCATCACTACTAGCTAGTGTGCTAGTAGCAATTCCTAGTCAACTTAGGTCTTGGGCTTCCTCTAAGGAGCCACACAAAGATGTGGTGTCACCTAGTGCTAGCCTAAGGTTTTCTTGTATTCTCGTGACCATCCCTCTACGAATGTAGAATCCATCATCAGCTCACCGAAGCTTGTGTTGTGGAAAAGTTTCAGCCATTCAAAGCCTTTGATGTCTATTCTAATGGTTAGGGCAATCAATTCTAGGCTTTTTTGGGTGCCCGAGAGTGACAGGGTTAAGCTACAAATGCACTTACCTCAGAGTATTTATCTCTAAGCACTTATCTTGTAGAATGACCTAGTAAAACAAGATCAAGTGGATGATTCGACCTTAAGCTAGGTGATATCAAGAGTCGCAGGGTCGTAAAACTAGCTAGGACCACTTATATACTTGTGTGACAAGGTCACAAAACCAAGCATCCGTGAACTCAAGTTTTCATCGTAACAAGACACTGATCAAATTGAAGAAATGCTACCAAATATGAGTGCATTATTGATCAGGATTGTCGAGTCATTATCCAAGCAATGGTCTTGGATGAGTTTCCATAAAGTTTCTATCAGACCATTCAAGATTGTGAAGCAATTGGCTTGTACCTTGCTACTAGCGGCCTATCATACATGTGGTGTCTTTGGTTTTCTTTTTTCTTTTGTTTTTTTTTCTTCAGCACCGACTCTGGTATCTTTGAAGCCATTCTGTGTTTAATGTCCTCCCTTCTCACTTTTTGTGTCCTTCTCTCTCAACATATCTCAAACTTTTTTGCCATTTGGGTCCTCAAGTCTCACTTTTTTGCCTTTTGGGCCCTCATCTCTCAGCATATCTGAAGCTTTTTATGCTTTGGGTCCTCACTTTTCTACATTTGGGGTTGCCTTATTCTTCAGGACCATCATGATCACAATCCAACAGATCATAATTGATTGTTACACCCTGTCTCCTCCGCCATGTGTGCTCGCAACATCGTTGACGTGCCACAAAAAAAGTCTAGTGTAGCAGTTTGGTGCTGATCTTCGACGCCAGCCAGTAATGATCATTCCTTTGGAGATGTATTGCTACACATTAGAATGTTAAAAAAGATATAACAATGAAGCCAACAGCAACCCATATGGGGAAAGCTCCTTTCATGCCCTCACTGATGAGACTATTGTTGCATTACAAACCCTCGAACAAATCTCATTAAAAAATTGGCTCAAGAGACTCTCCTGCTTGAAGGACACACAACATGCAGCCAATTCAAAGTTTCGAGATGCTCTCGGCCTAGCGGGGGACTTCAATTATGCGGAGTTGTGTACGATAACCAACAACTTCTCTTTTTCCTCTGTGATTAGACGTGGTGGGTCAAGCCAAGTCTACTTTGGAATGCTGGTTGATGGACGAAGAATAGCTGAGTGAAATAAGATCCACATCCTTCACGTCTCCATAGTCAAATAATAGACCATTATCTGTCATCCAATCTGGACTCAAGAATGGATCATACAATGCATTCCCATAGAACTTCCACGAATCATACAATGCATTCCCTTTGAACTTCCATGAATCACTCAATACATTACCCAATGCATAATCATCTAAAGCATAGTCATCACTTGTATCATCAATACATGAGTCATCATGCCTTGTGTCGACAACAATTGCATGCACATCTAAAACATCCTCAATGATAATGTCTTCATGATTTCATGGCATCATATCATAAGCTGAAAATGTATCAATCAAAGCACTTATGAAAGTGGTACAAGCATTTCCATTTTCAACTTGTGTATTCCCATTGACCACGGACACATTGGTGATTACTTCTCAAGAAAGAATTGGCATTGAGATATCCCCATTTACTTGCTATCCACAAATTACATCAAGTTAATCATCCACTTCAACACCCACAATGTGTGCATAAAGATCCACATAGTGATACTCTATGCAATGACCAAAAGGTTGAGTGAACTGGTAACCTC